>NW_027455525.1:0-332500 GCF_040206685.1 Ascaphus truei
GCACAGAGAGAGTCGCCTCTCCCTGCACAGCGCTCACGGGCGATATCCCTCCTCAGAGAGAGTCGCCTCTCCCTGCACAGCGCTCACAGGCGATCTCCCTGCACAGAGAGAGCCGCCTCTCCCTGCACAGCTCTTACAGGCGATCTCCCTGCACAGAGAGAGCCGCCTCTCCCTGTACAGCGCTCACAGGCGATCTCCCTGCACAGAGAGAGCCGCCTCTCCCTGCACAGCGCTCAAAGGCGATCTCCCTGCACAGCAATCACAGGCGATCTCCCTGCACAGAGAGAGCCGCCTCTCCCTGCACAGCGCTCACAAGCGATCTCCCTGCACAGAGAGAGCCGCCTCTCCCTGCACAGCGCTCACAGGCGATCTCCCTGCACAGAGAGAGACGCCTCTCCCTGCACAGCGCTCACAGGCGATATCCCTGCACAGAGAGAGTCGCCTCTCCCTGCACAGCGCTCAAAGGCGATATCCCTGCACAGAGAGAGTCGCCTCTCCCTGCACAGCGCTCACGGGCGATATCCCTCCTCAGAGAGAGTCGCCTCTCCCTGCACAGCACTCACAGGCGATCTCCGCTCACAGGCGATCTCCCTGCACAGAGAGAGCCGCCTCTCCCTGCACAGCGCTCACAGGCGATCTCCCTGCACAGCGCTCACAGGCGATCTCCCTGCACAGAGAGAGCCGCCTCTCCCTGCACAGCGCTCACAGGCGATCTCCCTGCACAGCGCTCAGAGGCGATATCCCTGCACAGAGAGAGTCGCCTCTCCCTGCACAGCGCTCACGGGCGATATCCCTCCTCAGAGAGAGTCGCCTCTCCCTGCACAGCGCTCACAGGCGATCTCCCTGCACAGAGAGAGCCGCCTCTCCCTGCACAGCTCTTACAGGCGATCTCCCTGCACAGAGAGAGCCGCCTCTCCCTGTACAGCGCTCACAGGCGATCTCCCTGCACAGAGAGAGCCGCCTCTCCCTGCACAGCGCTCAAAGGCGATCTCCCTGCACAGCAATCACAGGCGATCTCCCTGCACAGAGAGAGCCGCCTCTCCCTGCACAGCGCTCACAAGCGATCTCCCTGCACAGAGAGAGCCGCCTCTCCCTGCACAGCGCTCACAGGCGATCTCCCTGCACAGAGAGAGACGCCTCTCCCTGCACAGCGCTCACAGGCGATATCCCTGCACAGAGAGAGTCGCCTCTCCCTGCACAGCGCTCAAAGGCGATATCCCTGCACAGAGAGAGTCGCCTCTCCCTGCACAGCGCTCACGGGCGATATCCCTCCTCAGAGAGAGTCGCCTCTCCCTGCACAGCACTCACAGGCGATCTCCGCTCACAGGCGATCTCCCTGCACAGAGAGAGCCGCCTCTCCCTGCACAGCGCTCACAGGCGATCTCCCTGCACAGCGCTCACAGGCGATCTCCCTGCACAGAGAGAGCCGCCTCTCCCTGCACAGCGCTCACAGGCGATCTCCCTGCACAGCGCTCAGAGGCGATATCCCTGCACAGAGAGAGTCGCCTCTCCCTGCACAGCGCTCACGGGCGATATCCCTCCTCAGAGAGAGTCGCCTCTCCCTGCACAGCGCTCACAGGCGATCTCCCTGCACAGAGAGAGCCGCCTCTCCCTGCACAGCGCTCACAGGCGATCTCCCTGCACAGCGCTCACAGGCGATCTCCCTGCACAGAGAGAGTCGCCTCTCCCTGCACAGCTCTTACAGGCGATCTCCCTGCACAGAGAGAGCCGCCTCTCCCTGCACAGCGCTCACAGGCGATCTCCCTGCACAGCGCTCACAGGCGATCTCCCTGCACAGAGAGAGCCACCTCTCCCTGCACAGCGCTCACAGGCGATCTCCCTGCACAGTGCTCACAGGCGATCTCCCTGCACTGCGAGAGCCGCCTCTACCTGCACAGCGCTCACAGGCGATCTCCCTGCACAGAGAGAGCCGCCTCTCCCTGCACAGATCTTACAGGCGATCTCCCTGCACAGAGAGAGCCGCCTCTCCCTGCACAGCGCTCACAGGCGATCTCCCTGCACAGAGAGAGCCGCCTCTCCCTGCACAGCGCTCAAAGTCGATCTCCCTGCACAGCGCTCACAGGCGATCTCCCTGCACAGAGAGAGCCGCCTCTCCCTGCACAGCGCTCACAAGCGATCTCCCTGCACAGAGAGAGCCGCCGCTCCTTGCACAGCGCTCACAGGCGATCTCCCTGCACAGAGAGAGACGCCTCTCCCTGCACAGCGCTCACAGGCGATATCCCTGCACAGAGAGAGTCGCCTCTCCCTGCACAGCGCTCAAAGGCGATCTCCCTGCACAGCGCTCACAGGCGATCTCCCTGCACAGAGAGAGCCGCCTCTCCCTGCACAGCGCTCACAAGCGATCTCCCTGCACAGAGAGAGCCACCTCTCCCTGCACAGCGAGAACCGCCTCTCCCTGCACAGCACTCACAGGCGATCTCCCTGCACAGCGCTCACAGGCGATCTCCCTGCACAGCGCTCACAGGCGATCTCCCGGCACAGAGAGAGCCGCCTCTCCCTGCACAGCGCTCACAGGCGATCTCCCTGCACAGCGCTCACAGGCGATCTCCCTGCACAGAGAGAGTCGCCTCTCCCTGCACAGCTCTTACAGGCGATCTCCCTGCACAGAGAGAGCCGCCTCTCCCTGCACAGCGCTCACAGGCGATCTCCCTGCACAGCGCTCACAGGCGATCTCCCTGCACAGAGAGAGCCGCCTCTCCCTGCACAGCGCTCACAGGCGATCTCCCTGCACAGCGCTCACAGGCGGTCTCCCTGCACAGAGAGAGCTGCCTCTCCCTGCACAGCCCTCACAGGCGATCTCCCTGCACTGCGAGAGCCGCCTCTCCCTGCACAGCGCTCACAAGCGATCTCCCTGCACAGAGAGAGCCGCCTCTCCTGCACAGCGCTCAAAGGCGATCTCCCTGCACAGAGAGAGCTGCCTCTCCCTGCACAGCGCTCACGGGCGATATCCCTGCACAGAGAGAGTCGCCTCTCCCTGCACAGCGCTCACGGGCGATCTCCCTGCGCAGAGAGAGCCGCCTCTCCCTGCTCAGCTCTCACAGGCGATCTCCATGCACAGAGAGAGCCGCCTCTCCCTGCACAGCGCTCACAGGCGATCTCCCTGCACAGAGAGAGACGCCTCTCCCTGCACAGCGCTCACAGGCGATATCCCTGCACAGAGAGAGCCGCCTCTCCCTGAACAGCGCTCACAGGCGATCTCCCTGCACAGAGAGAGACGCCTCTCCCTGAACAACGCTCACAGGCGATCTCCCTGCACAGAGAGAGCCGCCTCTCCCTGCACAGCTCTTACAGGCGATCTCCCTGCACAGCGCTCACAGGCGATCTCCCTGCACAGAGAGAGCCACCTCTCCCTGCACAGCGCTCAAAGGCAATCTCTCTGCACAGAGAGAGCCGCCTCTCCCTGCACAGCGCTCACAGGCAATCTCCCTGCACAGCGCTCACAGGCGATCTCCCTGCACAGAGAGAGACGCCTCTCCCTGCACAGCTCTTACAGGCGATCTCTCTGCACAGAGAGAGCCGCCTCTCCCTGCACAGCGCTCACAGGCGATCTCCCTGCACAGCGCTCACGGGTGATCTCCCTGCACTGCGAGAGCTGCCTCTCCCTGCACAGCGCTCACAGGCGATCTCCCTGCACTGCGAGAGCCGCCTCTCCCTTCACAGCGCTCACAGGCGATCTCCCTGCACTGCGAGAGCCGCCTCTCCCTGCACAGCGCTCACAAGCGATCTCCCTGCACAGAGAGAGCCGCCTGTCCCTGCACAGCGCTCACAGGCGATATCCCTGCACAGAGAGAGCCGCCTCTCCCTGAACAGCGCTCACAGGCATTCTCCCTGCACAGCGCTCACGGGCGATCTCCCTGCACAGAGAGAGCCGCCTCTCCCTGAACAGCGCTCACAGGCGATCTCCCTGCACAGCGCTCACAGGCGATCTCCCTGCACTGCGAGAGCCGCCTCTCCCTGCACAGCGCTCAAAGGCGATCTCCCTGCACAGAGAGAGCTGCCTCTCCCTGCACAGCGCTCACGGGCGATATCCCTGCACAGAGAGAGTCGCCTCTCCCTGCACAGCGCTCACGGGCGATCTCCCTGCGCAGAGAGAGCCGCCTCTCCCTGCTCAGCTCTCACAGGCGATCTCCATGCACAGAGAGAGCCGCCTCTCCCTGCACAGCGCTCACAGGCGATCTCCCTGCACAGAGAGAGACGCCTCTCCCTGCACAGCGCTCACAGGCGATATCCCTGCACAGAGAGAGCCGCCTCTCCCTGAACAGCGCTCACAGGCGATCTCCCTGCACAGCGCTCACAGGCGATCTCCCTGCACAGAGAGAGCCACCTCTCCCTGCACAGCGCTCAAAGGCAATCTCTCTGCACAGAGAGAGCCGCCTCTCCCTGCACAGCGCTCACAGGCAATCTCCCTGCACAGCGCTCACAGGCGATCTCCCTGCACAGAGAGAGACGCCTCTCCCTGCACAGCTCTTACAGGCGATCTCTCTGCACAGAGAGAGCCGCCTCTCCCTGCACAGCGCTCACAGGCGATCTCCCTGCACAGCGCTCACGGGTGATCTCCCTGCACTGCGAGAGCTGCCTCTCCCTGCACAGCGCTCACAGGCGATCTCCCTGCACTGCGAGAGCCGCCTCTCCCTTCACAGCGCTCACAGGCGATCTCCCTGCACTGCGAGAGCCGCCTCTCCCTGCACAGCGCTCACAAGCGATCTCCCTGCACAGAGAGAGCCGCCTGTCCCTGCACAGCGCTCACAGGCGATCTCCCTGCACAGAGAGAGACGCCTCTCCCTGCACAGCGCTCACAGGCGATCTCCCTGCACAGAGAGAGACGCCTCTCCCTGCACAGCGCTCACAGGCGATATCCCTGCACAGAGAGAGCCGCCTCTCCCTTCACAGCGTTCAAGGGCGATATCCCTGCACAGAGAGAGACACCTCTCCCTGCACAGAGAGAGCCGCCTCTCCCTGCACAGCGCTCAAAGGTGATCTCCCTGCACAGAGAGAGCCGCCTCTCCCTGCACAGCGCTCACAGGCGATGTCCCTGCACAGAGAGAGTCGCCTCTCCCTGCACAGCGCTCACAGGAGATCTCCCTGCACAGAGAGAGCCGCCTCTTCCTGCACAGCTCTTAAAGGCGATCTCCCTGCACAGAGAGAGCCGCCTCTCCCTGCACAGCGCTCACAGGCGATCTCCCTGCACAGAGAGAAACGGCTCTCCCTGCACAGCGCTCACAGGCGATATCCCTGCACAGAGAGATTCGCCTCTCCCTGCACAGCGCTCAGAGGTGATATCCCTGCACAGAGAGAGCCGCCTCTCCCTGCACAGCGCTCACAGGCGATATCCCTGCACAGCACTCACAGGCGATCTCCCTGCACAGAGAGAGCCGCCTCTCCCTGCACAGCGCTCAAAGGCGATCTCCCTGCACAGTGCTCACAGGCGATCTCCCTGCACAGAGAGAGCCGCCTCTTCCTGCACAGCGCTCACAAGCGATCTCCCTGCACAGAGAGAGCCGCCTCTCCCTGCACAGCGCTCACAGACGATCTCCCTGCACAGAGAGAGACGCCTCTCCCTGCACAGCGCTCACAGGCGATATCCCTGCACAGAGAGAGTCGCCTCTCCCTGCACAGCGCTCAGAGGCGATATCCCTGCACAGAGAGAGTCTCCTCTCCCTGCACAGCGCTCACGGGCGATATCCCTCCTCAGAGAGAGCCGCCTCTCCCTGCACAGCGCTCACAGGCGATCTCCCTGCACAGCGCTCACAGGCGATCTCCCTGCACAGCGCTCAAAGGCGATCTCCCTGCACAGAGAGAGCCGCCTCTCCCTGCACAGCGCTCACAGGTGATCTCCCTGCACAGAGAGAGTCGCCTCTCCCTGCACAGCTCTTACAGGCGATCTCCCTGCACAGAGAGAGCCGCCTCTCCCTGCACAGCGCTCACAGGCGATCTCCCTGCACAGAGAGAGCCGCCTCTCCCTGCACAGTGCTCACAGGCGATCTCCCTGCACAGCGCTCACAGGCGATCTCCCTGCACAGAGAGAGCCGCCTCTCCCTGCACAGCTCTTACAGGCGATCTCCCTGCACAGAGAGAGCCGCCTCTCCCTGCACAGCGCTCACAGGCGATCACCCTGCACAGCGCTCACGGGTGATCTCCCTGCACTGCGAGAGCTGCCTCTCCCTGCACAGCGCTCACAGGCGATCTCCCTGCACTGCGAGAGCCGCCTCTCCCTGCACAGCGCTCACAGGCGATCTCCCTGCACAGAGAGAGAGAGTCGCCTCTCCCTGCACAGCGCTCACAGGTGATATCCCTGCACAGAGAGAGTCGCCTCTCCCTGCACAGCGCTCACAGGCGATCTCTCTGCACAGAGAGAGTCGCCTCTCCCTGCACAGCGCTCACGGGCGATCTCCCTGCACAGAGAGAGTCGCCTCTCCCTGCACAGCGCTCACGGGCGATCTCCCTGCACAGAGAGAGCCACCTCTGCCTGCACAGCGCTCACGGGCGATCTCCCTGCACTGCGAGTGCCGCCTCTCCCTGTACAGCGCTCACAGGTGATATCCCTGCACAGAGAGAGTCGCCTCTCCCTGCACAGCGCTCACAGGCGATCTCCCTGCACAGAGAGAGACGCCTCTCCCTGCACAGCGCTCACAGGCGATCTCCCTGCACAGCGCTCACAGGCGATCTCCCAGAACAGCGCTCACAGGCGATATCCCTGCACAGCGCTCACAGGCGATCTCCCTGCACAGAGAGAGCCGCCTCTCCCTGCACAGAGAGAGCCGCCTCTCCCTGCACAGCGCTCTCAGGCAATCTCCATGCACAGCGCTCCCAGGCGATCTCCCTGCACAGCGCTCACAGGTGATCTCCCTGCTCAGAGAGAGCCGCCTCTCCCTGCACAGCGCTCACAGGCGATCTCCCTGCACAGAGAGAGCCACCTCTCCCTGCACAGCGCTCACAGGCGATCTCCCTGCACAGAGAGAGTCGCCTCTCCCTGCACAGCGCTCACGGGCGATCTCCCTGCACAGAGAGAGCCGCCTCTCCCTGCTCAGCTCTCACAGACGATCTCCCTGCACAGAGAGAGCCGCCTCTCCCTGCACAGCGCTCACAAGCGATCTCCATGCACAGAGAGAGCCGCCTCTCCCTGCACAGCGCTCACAGTCGATCTCCCTGCACAGAGAGAGACGCCTCTCCCTGCACAGCGGTCACAGGCGATATCCCTGCACAGAGAGAGCCGCCTCTCCCTGCACAGCGCTCACAGGCGATCTCCCTGCACAGCGCTCACGGGCGATCTCCCTGCACAGAGAGAGCCGCCTCTCCCTGCACAGCGCTCACAGGTGATCTCCCTGCACAGCGCTCACAGGCGATCTCCCTGCACAGAGAGAGCCGCCTCTCCCTGCACAGCTCTTACAGGCGATCTCCCTGCACAGAGAGAGACGCCTCTCCCTGCACAGCGCTCACAGGCGATCTCCCTGCACAGCGCTCACAGGCGATCTCCCTGCACAGAGAGAGCCGCCTCTCCCTGCACAGCGCTCAAATGCGATCTCCCTGCACAGAGAGAGCTGCCTCTCCCTGCACAGCGCTCACAGGCGATCTCCCTGCACAGAGAGAGCCGCCTCTCCCTGCACAGCGCTCACAGGCGATCTCCCTGCACAGCGCTCACAGGCGATCTCCCTGCACTGCAAGAGCTGCCTCTCCCTGCACAGCGCTCACAGGCGATCTCCCTGCACAGAGAGAGACGCCTCTCCCTGCACAGCGCTCACAGGCGATTTCCCTGCACAGCGCTCACAGGCGATCTCCCTGCACAGAGAGAGCCGCCTCTCCCTGCACAGCGCTCAAATGCGATCTCCCTGCACAGAGAGAGCTGCCTCTCCCTGCACAGCGCTCACAGGCGATCTCCCTGCACAGAGAGAGCCGCCTCTCCCTGCACAGCTCTTACAGGCGATCTCCCTGCACAGCGCTCACAGGCGATCTCCCTGCACAGCGCTCACAGGCGATCTCCCTGCACAGAGAGAGCCGCCTCTCCCTGCACAGCTCTTACAGGCGATCTCCCTGCACAGAGAGAGCCGCCTCTCCCTGCACAGCGCTCACAGGCGATCTCCCTGCACAGCGCTCACGGGTGATCTCCCTGCACTGCGAGAGCTGCCTCTCCCTGCACAGCGCTCACAGGCGATCTTCCTGCACTGCGAGAGCCGCCTCTCCCTGCACAGCGCTCACAGGCGATCTCCCTGCACTGCGAGAGCCGCCTCTCCCTGCACAGCGCTCACAAGCGATCTCCCTGCACAGAGAGAGCCGCCTGTCCCTGCACAGCGCTCACAGGCAATCTCCCTGCACAGAGAGAGACGCCTCTCCCTGCACAGCGCTCACAGGCGATCTCCCTGCACAGAGAGAGATGCCTCTCCCTGCACAGCGCTCACAGGCGATATCCCTGCACAGAGAGAGCCGCCTCTCCCTGCACAGCGCTCAAGGACGATATCCCTGCACAGAGAGAGACACCTCTCCCTGCACAGAGAGAGCCGCCTCTCCCTGCACAGCGCTCAAAGGTGATCTCCCTGCACAGAGAGAGCCGCCTCTCCCTGCACAGCGCTCACAGGCGATGTCCCTGCACAGAGAGAGTCGCCTCTCCCTGCACAGCGCTCACAGGCGATCTCCCTGCACAGAGAGAGTCGCCTCTCCCTGCACAGCGCTCACAGGTGATATCCCTGCACAGAGAGAGTCGCCTCTCCCTGCACAGCGCTCACAGGCGATCTCCCTGCACATAGAGAATCGCCTCTCCCTGCACAGCGCTCACGGGCGATCTCCCTGCACAGAGAGAGTCGCCTCTCCCTGCACAGCGCTCACAGGCGATCTCCCTGCACAGAGAGAGCCACCTCTGCCTGCACAGCGCTCACGGGCGATCTCCCTGCACTGCGAGTGCCGCCTCTCCCTGCACAGCGCTCACAGGTGATATCCCTGCACAGAGAGAGTCGCCTCTCCCTGCACAGCGCTCACAGGCGATCTCCCTGCACAGAGAGAGACGCCTCTCCCTGCACAGCGCTCACAGGCGATCTCCCTGCACAGAGAGAGACGCCTCTGCCTGTACAGCGCTCACAGGCGATCTCCCAGCACAGCGCTCACAGGCGATATCCCTGCACAGCGCTCACAGGCGATCTCCCTGCACAGAGAAAGCCGCCTCTCCCTGCACAGAGAGAGCCGCCTCTCCCTGCACAGCGCTCACAGGCAATCTCCCTGCACAGCACTCCCAGGCGATCTCCCTGCACAGCGCTCACAGGCGATCTCCCTGCTCAGAGAGAGCCGCCTCTCCCTGCACAGCGCTCACAGGCGATCTCCCTGCACAGAGAGAGCCACCTCTCCCTGCACAGCGCTCACAGGCGATCTCCCTGCACAGAGAGAGCCGCCTCTCCCTGCACAGCGCTCTCAGGCGATCTCCCTGCACAGCACTCACAGGCGATCTCCCAGCACAGCGCTCACAGGCGATATCCCTGCACAGCGCTCACAGGCGATCTCCCTGCACAGAGAGAGCCGCCTCTCCCTGCACAGCGCTCACAGGCAATCTCCCTGCACAGCGCTCCCAGGCGATCTCCCTGCACAGCGCTCACAGGCGATCTCCCTGCTCAGAGAGAGTCGCCTCTCCCTGCACAGCGCTCACAGGCGATCTCCCTGCACAGAGAGAGTCGCCTCTCCCTGCACAGCGCTCACAAGCGATCTCCCTGCACAGAGAGAGCCGCATCTCCCTGCACAGCGCTCACAGGCGATCTCCCTGCACAGAGAGAGACGCCTCTGCCTGCACAGCGCTCACAGGCGAAATCCCTGCACAGAGAGAGTCGCCTCTCCCTGCACAGCGCTCAGAGGCGATATCCCTGCACAGAGAGTCGCCTCTCCCTGCACAGCGCTCACGGGCGATATCCCTCCTCAGAGAGAGTCGCCTCTCCCTGCACAGCATTCACAGGCGATCTCCCTGCACAGCGCTCACAGGCGATCTCCCTGCACAGCGCTCACAGGCGATCTCCCTGCACAGAGAGAGCCGCCTCTCCCTGCACAGCGCTCACAGGCGATCTCCCTGCACAGCGCTCACAGGCGATCTCCCTGCACAGAGAGAGTCGCCTCTCCCTGCACAGCTCTTACAGGCGATCTCCCTGCACAGAGAGAGCCGCCTCTCCCTGCACAGCGCTCACAGTCGATCTCCCTGCACAGCGCTCACAGGCGATCTCCCTGCACAGAGAGAGCCGCCTCTCCCTGCACAGCGCTCACAGGCGATCTCCCTGCACAGCGCTCACAGGCGATCTCCCTGCACAGAGAGAGCTGCCTCTCCCTGCACAGCGCTCACAGGCGATCTCCCTGCACTGCGAGAGCCGCCTCTCCCTGCACAGCGCTCACAAGCGATCTCCCTGCACAGAGAGAGCCGCCTCTCCCTGCATAGCGCTCACAGGCGATCTCCCTGCACAGAGAGAGACGCCTCTCCCTGCACAGCGCTCACAGGCGATATCCCTGCACAGAGAGAGCCGCCTCTCCCTGCTCAGCTCTCACAGGCGATCTCCCTGCACAGAGCGAGCCGCCTCTCCCTGCACAGCGCTCACAAGCGTTCTCCATGCACAGAGAGAGCCGCCTCTCCCTGCACAGCGCTCACAGGCGATCTCCCTGCACAGAGAGAGCCGCCTCTCCCTGCACAGCGCTCACAGGCGATTTCCCTGCACAGCGCTCACAGGCGATCTCCCTGCACAGCGCTCACAGGCGATCTCCCTGCACAGAGAGAGCCGCCTCTCCCTTCACAGCGCTCAAAGGCGATCTCCCTGCACAGAGAGAGCTGCCTCTCCCTGCACAGCGCTCACAGGCGATCTCCCTGCACAGAGAGAGCCGCCTCTCCCTGCACAGCGCTCACAGGCGATCTCCCTGCACAGCGCTCACAGGCGATCTCCCTGCACAGAGAGAGCCGCCTCTCCCTGCACAGCTCTTACAGGCGATCTCCCTGCACAGAGAGAGCCGCCTCTCCCTGCACAGCGCTCACAGGCGATCTCCCTGCACAGCGCTCACGGGTGATCTCCCTGCACTGCGAGAGCTGCCTCTCCCTGCACAGCGCTCACAGGCGATCTCCCTGCACTGCGAGAGCCGCCTCTCCCTGCACAGCGCTCACAGGCGATCTCCCTGCACTGCGAGAGCCGCCTCTCCCTGCACAGCGCTCACAAGCGATCTCCCTGCACAGAGAGAGCCGCCTGTCCCTGCACAGCGCTCACAGGCGATCTCCCTGCACAGAGAGAGACGCCTCTCCCTGCACAGCGCTCACAGGCGATCTCCCTGCACAGAGAGAGACGCCTCTCCCTGCACAGCACTCACAGGCGATATCCCTGCACAGAAAGAGCCGCCTCTCCCTGTACAGCGCTCAAGGGCGATATCCCTGCACAGAGAGAGCAGCCTCTCCCTGCACAGCGCTCAAAGGTGATCTCCCTGCACAGAGAGAGCCGCCTCTCCCTGCACAGCGCTCACAGGCGATCTCCCTGCACTGCGAGAGCCGCCTCTCCCTGCACAGTGCTCACAAGCGATCTCCCTGCACAGAGAGAGCCGCCTCTCCCTGCACAGCGCTCACAGGCGATCTCCCTGCACAGAGAGAGCCGCCTCTCCCTGCACAACGCTTACAGGCGATCTCCCTGCACAGAGAGAGCCGCCTCTTCCTGCACAGCGCTCACGGGCAATCTCCCTGCACAGAGAGAGCCGCCTCTCCCTGCACAGCACTCACGGGCGATGTCCCTGCACAGAGAGAGTCGCCTCTCCCTGCACAGCGCTCATGGGCGATCTCCCTGCACAGAGAGAGCCGCCTCTCCCTGCACAGCGCTCTCAGGCGATGTCCCTGCACAGAGAGAGTCGCCTCTCCCTGCACAGCACTCACAGGCGAACTCCCTGCACAGAGAGAGTCGCCTCTCCCTGCACAGCGCTCACAGGTGATATCCCTGCACAGAGAGAGTCGCCTCTCCCTGCACAGCGCTCACAGGCGATCTCCCTGCACAGAGAGAGTCGCCTCTCCCTGCACAGCGCTCACGGGCGATCTCCCTGCACAGAGAGAGTCGCCTCTCCTTGCACAGCGCTCACGGGCGATCTCCCTGCACAGAGAGAGCCACCTCTGCCTGCACAGCGCTCACGGGCGATCTCCCTGCACTGCGAGTGCCACCTCTCCCTGCACAGCGCTCACAGTTGATATCCCTGCACAGAGAGAGTCGCCTCTCCCTGCACAGCGCTCACAGGTGATCTCCCTGCACAGAGAGAGACGCCTCTCCCTGCACAGCGCTCATAGGCGATCTCCCTGCACAGAGAGAGACGCCTCTCCCTGCACAGCGCTCACAGGCGATCTCCCTGCACAGAGAGAGACGCCTCTCCCTGCACATATCCAAATGAGGAGGGTGTAGTGATGCAAATAGGCAGATATTAGATCTAGGGCCTCATACAGTAAGCAGCGGAAAGGCATTTCTCGACACTTTCCCGCCAAAAATGCCTATCCCTATTCAGTAACGGGCGAGAAAGTGGCGAGATTAAAAAAAAAACGCCAGTTTGGCTGGCGGTTTTTTTTCCCCGCCGGTGGCGAGGCGAGAAGGCACTTTCCACCTAAAAATGAAACATTTTCCGCCACGCTGTATTCTAGTAGAGGCGAGTAGCTAAGCGGCGCTATTCGCCACTCTAGAATGGCGGTTTGCTGGCGAATCAGCCACGCAAGAAAAAGATGGCAAGTTGCTGCTGAGAGGCAGCAAATGAGCGGCGGATCAGTACTTAGAAAAAATCAGGCCTTTTTCCTGGCTGGGATTGATGCCGGGGTCTCCGGAGCTGATACCATTAATACCAGCACGGGACCCCCCCGGCATGCATCCGAGGCAGGAAAAATGCATTTAAACGCCACTTCAATACCTTACTGGTTAACCGCTAATGCAATGAAGGGGTTAAAGAGCCGTGCCAGGTTTATTGTGGGTAGCGGGGGTGGGTGAAGGGGGTATTTAGCCCTTGTTGTTTGTTTAGGGCTTGCGGGAGGGTTGCGGGTGCGTTTAACCCCTACACGACCGGTCATGAAGGGGTTAAGGCCTCCCACTACCCACCCGCAAGCCCTAAACAAACCACCGTTGGGGCTAATACCCCCTTCACCCACCCCCGCTACCCACAATAAAAAGAAAACACACACAACAGCCCCACACTAACTAAAGAAATATATATATATATGCTTTACTGTGG
The DNA here is from genome assembly GCF_040206685.1 of Ascaphus truei. Lineage (NCBI taxonomy): Eukaryota > Metazoa > Chordata > Amphibia > Anura > Ascaphidae > Ascaphus > Ascaphus truei. Next base: position 13,204 of record NW_027455525.1, read on the forward strand.
AGGGTTTTAGTCACTTTTTTTACCCACCATAACCTTAATAGTGGTGGTATATATAAATGAATATATATATATATATATATATATATATATTACACCAACACCTATGCCCCCCTAACATACACTATAGTAATGGGCACAATGACTATTATCCACAAATGGATAATAGTGCATGTGTCCATTTAAAATACATACAGAACAATAAAGACATTAAATACATATAGCACTCACCCATGTGCGGCTGCCACAATGAAGGCCATCCTCATCTTCATCCTGCCCATGCCCCATCCACTTCGGCAAAACAGACACAAGAATTAAAACATCCAATGTAATGTCCCCTAACCCTTTAATCACCATAGCGGGTTATTAACCGCTACAGTCATTAAGGGGTTAACCCACCATCACCCACATACCCTCCCCCACTACCCCCCCCACCCCCTGAGGCCTAACCACCCTCACCCACTACCCACAAGGGAGTCCAACCACATACCCTTGGGGCCAATACCCCCTCCCCCCTGCACATACAGTACAATAATGTGCCAAATAACTATAATCCACATAGGGATAATACATTATTTGGCCATTATTAAACACATTAAATACCATAGTAAAATGAAGAAAATTCTACTAACCTCATCAATAAGAAGGCCCCGTCGCCAGCATCATCATTCTGTTCCGTTTCCACAATAATAAATAGCCAATACATTTCAATGACATTCACATATCAATGAACCCCTTAATCACCTTATCGGTTACTAACCTCAAAGGTAATTAAGGGGTGAAGCCATCCGGCAATGGCAACACCACTTATCCATAACATCCTCAATGAATTAAAAAGCAATTTCCTAAACAAATCTCATGTAATCATTCAATCTAAAGCCTCAAATGCCACTTAAAACATTGCATTTACATTGTATACATGTTGCCTAAAATGTAAGCTCCATGTAGACGCAGCAAATCAATGTTAACAATACAATATTCCTAATAAAATAGCATTACATCACAAGAAGTATACTATGTCATCCAATAAAGTCACCATTAATCAATTAACATACATGAATTACATCCCAAAACAATTAAAATAGCATCCATAGCAATTACACAATTAACTATAGGTACCGTTACAGAGAACAAGTTAGCATCATACAAAATAGGACACCAACAATTACAATATACTAAAGCAAGCCTCACCATTACCTACAGTACAGCATAGAAGCCCAAAAATTACATCTCTCTAATTATAAAATACATTTAACACACATCTATCCATAGCAGCATAGGCACAATCATTTACAATACTGCAAATCAAGCTTTAACAACACTATCATTTCTTACCCTGTATGTAGTTATCTCTCTAGACATACATACATACATACATACAGTGGCAAGAAATGATTGACATTAAAAAAATATACACATGAAAAAGCAAAAAAAAACACATTTACATTAAATACATTTCTTTATTTAACTTACCATTACTTGACCCACTCACCGACTCCCGTTGATCAGCTTACTCACGAACCAATCCACGAACAGGAACCCATAAAATAAGAAACCATAAAATAATAAACATTAAAATAATAAAACACGGCCATCCAGGGGTCTTCTAGTTGTAATCCATCTTCATCTGTATTCTTCTATCTTCTTCCGGGGTCTTCTTCCCGTCTTCGGCCACGCCCTGGTCTTCTTTCTTGTCCGGAGGTCCTTCCTCCTCGGCGTCTGGCTTCAAAATGAGACGACATAGGCTTTTAAAGGCCTATGACGTCACATTTTCGTCATATGGTTCCCACGGCCCTGATTGGGACGTGAAAACCATGTGTTTTGGCCGATAAAAAAAAAAATGATGACGTCACTTAAAGGCAATGAAAGCACAGCCAATCAGAATGGCTTTGCTTCAATTGCCTTTAACATGACATCATTAAAAGAAACATGGCCGGCCTCACATGGTACGGCAGCAAATCAGAGCGTGGGAAGTCTATCCCTACTCTGATTGGCTCTAGTAGACCATGTGACAGAGGCTTGGGGAAGAACGTATATGACGTCATTGAAAGCCTGTCACATGGTACTAGAACCAATCAGAGTAGGGATAGACTTCCCACGCTCTGATTGGCTGCCGTACCATGTGAGGCCGGCCATATTTCTTTTAATGACGTCATGTTAAAGGCAATTGAAGCAAAGCCATTCTGATTGGCTGTGCTTTCATTGCAGGAAAGTCAATCCGCGCTCATGCTTCCTAGAAGGGATCTTGAAGTAGATCAACTCTCCCCTCTTGCTGCTACTGTGATGTGGAGGCACCCCTCCTCCACTGGTAACTTCCATAGGAAGACTCCGACGTCAGAAGATAATGAAAAAGACGCAGAAGCGCACCAAGGGTTATGCTTCTGTGTCTTTTTCATGTGCTTTCATTGCCTTTAAGTGACGTCATCATTTTTTTTTTATCGGCCAAAACACATGGTTTTCACGGTCCAATCAGGGTCGTGGGAACCATATGACGAAAATGTGACATTATAGGCCTTTAAAAGCCTACGTCGTCTCATTTTGAAGCCAGACGCCGAGGAGGAAGGACTTCCGGACAAGAAGCCGAAGACGGGAAGAAGACCCCGGAAGAAGATAGAAGAATACAGATGAAGATGGATTACAACTAGAAGACCCCTGGATTGCCATGTTTTATTATTTTAATGTTTATTATTTTATGGTTTCTTATTTTATGGGTTCCTGTTCGTGGATTGGTTCGTGAGTAAGCTGATCAACGGGAGTCGGTGAGTGGGTCAAGTAATGGTAAGTTAAATAAAGAAATGTATTTAATGTAAATGTGTTTTTTCTTGCTTTTTCATGTGTATATTTTTTTTTAATGTAAATCATTTCTTGCCACTGTATGTATGTATGTATGTCTAGAGAGATATATACATACAGGGTAAGAAATGATAGTGTTGTAAAAGCTTGATTTGCAGTATTGTAAATGATTGTGCCTATGCTGCTATGGACAGATGTGTGTTAAATGTATTTTATAATTAGAGAGATGTAATTTTTGGACTTCTATGCTGTACTGTAGGTAATGGTGAGGCTTGCTTTATTATATTGTAATTTTTGGTGTCCTATTTTGTATGATGCTAACTTGTTCTCTGTAACGGTACCTATAGTTAATTGTGTAATTGCTATGGATGCTATTTTAATTGTTTTGGGATGTAATTCATGTATGTTAATTGATTGATGATGACTTTATTGGATGACATAGTATACTTCTTGTGATGTAATGCTATTTTATTAGGAATATTGTATTGTTAACATTGATTTGCTGCATCTACATGGAGCTTACATTTTATGCAGCATGTATACAATGTAAATGCAATGTTTTAAGTGGCATTTGAGGCTTTGGATTTGCATTTGATGCTTTAGATTGAATGATTACATGAGATTTGTTTAGGAAATTGCTTTTTAATTCATTGAGGATGTTATGGATAAGTGGTGTTGCCATTGCAGGATGGCTTAACCCCTTAATTACCTTTGAAGTTAGTACCCGATAAGGTGATTAAGGGGTTCATTGATATGTGAATGTCATTGAAATGTATTGGCTATTTATTATTTTGGCAACGGACCACAAGGATGATGGTGGCGACGGGGCCTTCTTATTGAAGAGGTTAGTAGAATTTTCTTTCTTTTACTATGGTATTTAATGTGTTTAATAATGGCCAAATAATGTATTATCCCTATGTGGATAATAGTTGTTTGGCACATTATTGTACTGTATGTGTTGGGGTGGGGTGAGGGGATATTGGCCCCAAGGGTATGTGGGTAGGCCTTCCTTGTGGGTAGTGGGTGAGGGTGGTTAGGCCTCACGGGTGGGGGGTAGTGGGGGAGGGTATGTGGGTGATGGTGGGGTAACCCCTTAATGACTGTAGCGGTTAATAACCGCTCTGGTGATTAAGGGGTTAGGGGACATTACATTGGATGTTTTTATTCTTGTGTCTGTTTTGCAGAAGCGGATGGTGCATGGGCAGGATGAAGATGAGGATGGTCTCCATCGTGGCTGCCGGACATGGGTGAGTGCTATATGTATTTAATGTATTTATTGTTCTGTATGTATTTTAAATGGACAACTGCACTACTATCCATTTGTGGATAATAGTAATGTTGCCCATTACTGTATTGTATGTTGTGTATTGCAATGTTTATTGGGGGCAATTGTCCCCAATAAACATGCTATTATGCGTTAACCCCTTCATTGCCTTAGCGGCTATCCGCTATGGTAATGAAGCAGCATTAATGTATTTTAATAATATTGTGCGGGAGCAGGGGGTCCCCTGAGCTGAACCGCATTGATTTGTGGCTCAGAGACCCCCTGCTTCCCGAGTTACAGGCCCCGGTTTGGGGCATCGGTTACAGTGTCGACGCCATCTTTATTGCGGGCACGTAGCGTATGGGACGCTATAAACATGGCGGCGACACTGCCCACACGATCACACATACCGGGGCCTGTAACTCGGGAAGCAGGGGGTCCCTGGTCCACAAAGCGATGCGGTTCAGCCCGGGGGACCATCTGCTCACTGTACAGTATTATTAAAAATACATTAATGCTGCTTCGCTACCATAGCACATAGCCGCAAAGGTAAGGAACGAGTCTTTATTGATATGTGTGTTTTAGTCATACTGTAGATGTGCAGAGGGTCTCCGGAGCTGAACCGCTTTGGTTTTAGGTCCAGGGACCCCCTGCTTCCCGAGATACAGGCCCCTTTATGGGGTGCCGGTATCCCTCTGCTTTGTTTACATTCCGCGGTCACGTGATCGGGCCCTTAAATGCAGAGGGATACCGGCACCTTATAAAGGGGCCTGTATCTCGGGAAGCAGGAGGTCCCCGGACCTGAAACCAATGCGGTTAAGCTCCGGAGACCCCCTGCACATGTACATTATGAATAAAAATGGTTTTAAAAATAATTTTTATTGTGCTGATGTCAGCGGATTTCTCTCTGCTGTAAACACAACTCGGCAGGGGACGGCTTCTCGGCAGCTTCTCGCCAGGCAGCCGTCTCGCCACCGGTTACTAGCCATTTTATCAAATGGTGGTGGCTAATTCATTCGCCAGGGATTCGCCCCTTACAGCATACAGCCAGTTTAACACGCCAAAAACATGGCTAATTGTTAAACTGGCTAATGCATTTTTTCACTGCTTACTGCATGAGGCCCCTAGTCTCAAGATTCTACGGTGAATTATATACACCAGAAGTCCCTGCACTGAGTGAGATAGGGCAGTTTCTAAATCAGTTAAGACTACCAGCCCTTGATAAGGAAGAGACAGAGGCCCTTATAAGACCCATCAGTAACTCTGAGGTAGATTATGCCATAGCATCATTGCAATTGAAGAAAACTCCTGGATCAGACGGTCTAACTGCTGAGTTTTATAAATGTTTCAAGGATGTTTTAGTGCCGCTCCTAGCTCAGCTTTACAATTCCATTTTGGTTTCCCAAGAACTAGGAAACTCCCAGCAGGAATCCTTATTAGTATTATTTTTAAAAAAAGGTAATAAGTATGATTTAAAAAATTGGAGGCCCATAGCATTATTAAATGTTGATTACAAGATTCTAGCTAAGATTCTGTTTATTAGGTTAAGTAGCGTGTCAGGTACGCTGATTAGTGAACGACAGGGCTGTGCAGTGAAAGGGAGAAAGATAGTGACTAACCTGTTATTGGTAAGAGAAATCTTTGCGTACAGCAGGACAGGCTCTATGAAGGGATATGTACTAAGTATAGATCAAAGCAAAGCCTTTGATAGAGTTAATCATACGTTTCTATTTTCTGTCCTAAAAAGGTATGGGATCCCCAATACATTTATAATGTGGCTTAAGACTTTGTATAATGGAGCATCAGGAATCCCAATAGTGAATGTGTGTCAAGGAGAGCGGTTTAATATAAAATGTGGTGTTAGGCAAGGATGTCCTTTAAGTCCCCTGTTATATGTTTTTTGCAATAGATCCTTTTCTAAGACTTTTGGAGGGCAATATGAGCATTAAAGGGTTGTTGTTACCAGTCCCTTCTCAGGAAAAAATAAAATGTCTTGCCTATGCAGATGTTACAATATTTGTAACCAGTTCTGAAGAAGTGGAGGAAGTGAGAACTTTAATTGATAAATACGGAATTGTGTCAAATTCAAGGATAAATCATGAGAAATGTGTCTCCTGTTGGCTTGCGTCTCCTGATCCTGATTTCCAGTTAGCTGTTGGATTTCCTGAGCCGCAAACTGATATTAAGATTTTGGGCATCACATTTGGGAAAGGGGACACTAGTGAGCAAAACTGGCAGCCAAAACTGGATATTTGTAACTGGAAAGTCCAAAGGTGGAAGAGGTGGAAAATGAGCTTTGAAAATAGAGTACGAGTCTTAAAGACCTTTTTATTACCACTCTTTGTTTACGTTAATGTGGTATTCCCACCAACAGGGTTCCGTTCCAGCGGCCTGCCGTATAGTGAAAATCGCCGGAAAGTGGATCCGGCAATTTTTTCACTTCTGCGCATGCGCAAACCGGCATTTTTGCCGTTCTGGGCATGTGCAACCTATGGTATGCGCGCGCAACCTGAGGTCTGCGCATTCGCGCTGGGCGCACCTGACCGTTCTGCGCATGCGCGAACCGGCATTTTTGCCGTTCTGGGCATGTGCAACCTATGGTATGCGCGCGCAACCTGAGGTCTGCGCATTCGCGCTGGGCGCACCTGCCCGTTCTGCGCATGCGCGATTTCCAAATCAACATGGCGGCCCCCTTCTCGGTGCTGCTGTATCAGCGGATCGCCGAGAAGCGAAGCGCCGAGAAGCGGGGCCCTGCTGTATGTTCTTTCAGTCATTTTGGGGTAATCGCCTTAATCCAATTAAAAGAAACATTGTTTACTTAGAAGTTGAACAAGGGGGTAAAAACATGGTTAATGCGGAATTGTTTTTTGGTCTACATTTTCTATACCAGAATATAGTTCCAGTAGTCGGCAACAAAGACACTGGAACATCAATGCTAAAAACAAGGTTTTGGGCTCTAAGAGACTGGTTTACAGAAGGCCCAGTAAGAAAAATAATAACTAAAATATATAATCCTCCAGTTTATATAAGGAAAGTTGTTAGACAAATAAGAGGTTGGAATTTAACTGCGAAATAATTAATGGACACTCCCAGGAAAGTGTTATACAAATTGGTCCTAGATAAGTCCTTCTTAGCGCCAGTTGGGTTTTTCCACTGTCCGTCAGTCAGAGCTCAGGAGGCAAGGGGGATTTTCAGGGAGAAACGAATCCCTTGGAAAATGAGAGATATTTTGTGGTTGACAAGTCATGGGAAGACCTATGTCAGGGCAAATCTGAAGCACCAGAAGAATGGGAGCAAGGATTGTCCCAGGGAGGGGTGTGTTGGCCATTTGGAGACAGTAGAGCATCTTATAAAGGATTGTAGCTTCTCACAGGAAGTTTGGGAGAAAGCCTCGCACAGACTAATGTAGCCCTGCTTCCTATCACTAGCAAGCTACTACTCTGTGCTGTATCCCCTGTAGGCTCGCAGGGTCTGAGTCTCTGCCACGGAGAGCCTGGGGTATGCGTAACTAGTATCACTGGTGCAGCGCCTCCACCTGCGACAGCTCCCGCCAGCGGGGGAGTGGGTCTTCGCAGGACGTCTAAGCAATAATTACTGACACACAGCCAAGTACCGTAACCAACTTCCTTTACTCTTAGGCCAAGATCAGATAAATGTATACACAATAACATCCCCTGAATCACCCCCACAACATAACAAGCCATGGCGGGCTTAACACCAGCTCGCGCCTCGGCGAACGCTACAACACTCATGCGCCACGGTGGACGCTACCACACTCATGCGCCACGGCGGACGCTACCACACTCATGCGCCACGGCGGACGCCACAATCCCCGAACCCGCCAACGACTGATCCCACCCCGTGTCCAATTCCCCAAACAACACCGTCCCGTTACTTCACAGATAGTCTCTGTGTGTGTAAGGGCCCTTGCGGAAATACCTGCCGAGCACTCCAGTACTAGGAGCTGCACGATCTTCACAAAGGATCTCCGCCAGATGACGCCTTCCTCCCGTTCTCTGTCTCTCTCTCTGATCCAGGGCGATCCCACCCGGACACTAATAACACCACGCGGGATATAATCCCCGACTTCCCGCAAAATAGGATTGTCCAGATACCAGTACAGAGGGTAGTGAACTGGAACCTATCTAGGGCGATCCCTGACTCCACTCGTCCCTACGGTGACTCAGGGCTAAACTGGGCCTGGGGCACACGGCTTATGCCGGGGTGGCTTAACCTCCCCTACTCCAACACTCCGTCTCCTCTCCTCTCCCACGCGCTCTAACTCATGTGTGCGCAACCACCTCCTTTTATTCCCTCCTATCCGTGACACTCCCCCCCGGGGCTGCTGGGTCAAGGATCTACTCCCTCTCCCGCCAACTGCGCTCCACCTCCCTCGCGGGCTGCTGCAAAACCCTACACATGCAATCTCCCGCTCTTTCGGGGCTGATCAGGGGTCACGGCTACATCCTCCCCCCTGTGGAATCCAACGTACCCGCTTGGACAACAATAAAGATAACCATTTATATAATGAAAAATGCTAATACATCGATCTCTATATCAACTTATACATTTCGCTGAACATAATGATAACAGATTGAACCCGGCTGCGAGCCCACTGCTGAGCCTCATAATGGGGTGCCCCGAACTGATCATAGGCCATCCTCATTGGAGGTTGTCCATTTCTCTGGCTCCTTCTTAATTCCGGTGCAGTCACTCCTAGCGGGGAGTGAGGTTCGTACCCAGCTGTGTTTGGTTCTGCCCTTGAGGGGCTGGTGTTCTCGAATCGGTCGGAACTGGGGATAAAGCACGGACTTTGCGGATCTAACATTGAGGGTTCTGGCGCCACCGTCTGGGGTGATTGGTTTCTGAGCTCTTTACCCGACGCTCCTTCGGGAGATGCTCCAGTTGGAAGGTCCCTTTGAGAGGTCCCTTCTATACTTTCGCCGCCCTCTACGTCCCCCTCGGCGGACACTTCTCCATCAAGCGGAGAGGCCGGCCACTCTGAATCTCCCTCCTCTAATTGCGGGATAGGTAGTAGGTGATTACGATGCCACGTTTTTACCCTACCCTCCGAATCTTTGATATGGTAGACTGGCAGATCAGACACTTGGGAGATCACCTCGTACACTCCCTCCCTCCATCGGTCAGCTAACTTATGTTTACTCGGTACTCCCAGGTTGCGGAGCAGTACGGCATCACCCGGCTTAATGTCTCTATGCTTTACTTTGTGATCGTATCGGCTTTTGTTTCTGGCATTCAGTTTTTCTGCCGACTTCTCGGCCTGCCCATAGGCTTTCTGTAGATTCTCTTGCAATCTTTGCACATAGCGGAAATGGGTAGTATTGTGTACTCCATCGGTGGAGACTCATAACTGTATATCCACAGGTAATCGAGCTTCACGCCTGAACATTAAGAAGTAGGGCGAGAGCCCGGTAGATTCATGTCGGGTGCAATTGTAGGCGTGGACAAGGGTTTCCACATGACGACTCCACTTAGTCTTTTCCCCCCCGGTTAGAGTGCCCAGCATGTCTAGCAGAGTGCGATTGAAACGTTCGAGTAAGGCATCACCCTCAGGGTGGTAAGGGGTAGTACGGGACTTTTTGATGTATAGGAGATTCAGTAATTCTTTTATCAATTTACTCTCAAAATCCCGCCCTTGATCAGAATAAAGGCGTTGGGGGAGTCCATAATGCACAAAATACTTCTCCCATAGTACCTTAGCGACTGTAATGGCTTTTTGGTCTTTGGTTGGAAAGGCCTGGGCGTAGCGAGTGTAATGATCTGTGATGACCAGCACGTTCCCTATGCCATGGGTGTCGGGCTTGATACACAAGAAGTCCATGCAGACTAAATCCATGGGTCCCGTGCTTTTTAGGTGGCCCAAGGGGGCAGCTCTAGTGGGTAGAGTCTTGCGTTGGATGCACCGCCCACACCTGCGACAGTGATGCTCCACGGATTCTCTCATTCTTGGCCAAAAAAATCTATCCCTCACCAGTCCAAAAGTCTTGTCCACCCCCAGATGTCCATGGTCATCATTTAGAGCTTTCAACGCAAAGTACTGCAGTCTTTTTGGTAACACCAGTTGGCGGCGTTCCGGATGGCCATGATACTCCACCACGCGGTATAGTAGTTTGTTATGAATTTCAAATTTGTCAGCTTCCCGCATCAGTATGCCTCCGACATCCCCCGGAGCCTGGCGGAGCAGATCCCGTCGGTTTTGGCGAAGGGCTTTCCGAATAGTCCCTGCGACCGGGTCTTGTTCCTGGTACCGGACCATGTCCTCCCAGGCGATGATCTGGTCGTGGCCAAGATGCATCCCCCTTGGGTCACGATAGGCTTCAGGTATAGCGGTAGAGTCGCACTCCAGTGAGTCGGCCACTCGTAATTCTGAAAAGGCACTCGTATTCCGGGTCCCAGGATCTCTTCCCACTGTTCTCCGTCGGGAGTAGGGGCCAACCCCGGCCGCCGCGACAGGGCGTCCGCTCCAATGTTCAGAGGCCCAGGTTTGTATTTCAGAGTAAAGTTGTAATTGAAGAGCGCGGCCAACCAGCGATGACCGGCCGCATCCAGTTTGGCAGAGGTCATGATGTAGGTGAGGAGGTTGTTATCAGTTCGTACTTCGAATGACACTCCATACAGATAATCTCGCGGTTTGTCCACAATGGCCCACTTCAGCGCCAAAAACTCGAGCTTGTGCACCGGATAATTCTGTTCACTAGCGGTGAGACTGCGGCTGATATACGCAACAGGTCGCAAAACCTCAGGATATTTCTGGTGCAGCACGGCACCTAGGCCACTCAGACTGGCGTCCACATGGAGAATGTAGGGCTGGTCGGGGTTGGCATAGGCCAGAACGGGGGCCATGGTCAGGCTCTGTTTCAGATCGGAGAATGCCTGTTCGCACTCTGGAGTCCATTTATCTCCGAACGGTAGTCGGGCCGGATTGGACCTCTGGTTCATCTCCACTGGATAGATTCGGAGTAGGCTGTTGAGGGCTTTGGCCCTGCGAGAGTACCCCTCCACAAATATGCGATAATAACCACAAAATCCCAGGATCGAGCGCAACTCTCCCACATTCTCTGGGCGGGGCCAATTAACGACAGCTTCTATCTTGGCGAGATTTGTGGCAATCCCCTCACCGGACACTATATGTCCCACGTACGTCACAGAGGTTTGGCAGAATCGGCATTTGTCCAGAGAGAGTTTGAGACCTTCCTGCGACAATCTATCCAGGACCTACAGAAGACGATTCTCATGCTCTTCCAGGGTTTTCCCGAAGACTATGATATCATCTAGGCACATCAGGCATTCTCGGGGGTTGAGGTCCCCCAGTGTCTTCTCCATTAACCGTTGGAAGGTAGCGGGTGCTCCGCATATGCCTTGGGGCATACTGGTGAATTGATAAAACCCAAGAAGGCAGACGAAAGCGGTCTTCTCCTGATCCTCGGGGCTCATGGGGACCTGGTAATACCCAGACCGCAGGTCCAGTACGCTGAACAACTGGCTCCCATGTAAAGTGTCCAGAATCTCTTCTATACGGGGGAGATTATACTGGTCTGGCACCGTCCGATTGTTCAGCGTCCGATAATCCACACATAGTCTCACTGTTCCATTTTTTTTCTTACGACTACTATGGGCGAGGCGTAGGGACTGCGGGACTCCTTGACAATCCCGGCGGCCTCCATTTCATTTATAGCGGCCCTCACATCCTCCATATCTCGAGGAGCGAGTCGGCGAGAACGTTCCCGGAACGGCTTCGCATCTGTCATTCGAATGGTGTGTTGGGCATTGCGGCTACACCCCACATCCATCTCTCCCGTAGAGAACATGGATCGTCTCTGCTCTAACTGCACCTGCAACCGTCTCTTCCAGGCGTCTGGCAAGGCGGACGAGCCAAGTCGAAGTCTAGGGTTGTACCGGTCCTCTCCACCCGGTTCGCCTGCAATTGTACGGCTTCGTCCACCGAACTGACAGGATATATCCGCCCTATTCGCTGACCCACATCGATGGCCAGGGGGAAAGGGGACAGGTTCTGTACCATCACCTCAATCCGATGGGGAATGGGCCCCTGCCAGTGGCGAAATTCGGGTATGAGTCGATACCCTCGACGTACATCCTCTTCGGGGGTACTTTCTAGCGAGAACTGTTGGTCTTCGCCGAGCCGTTCGGCATAGGCACACCATGCAGGAACGCTTTGCGTTTCTCCTGGGAATAAGCGGGTCAGCCTTCTCCTTCCGCAGAAGAGCAGTCCATAGTTTTCGGGAGACGAAGGGGGCGGGGCTGGATCTGCTTGAACCAATTGCAACTGTAGACTGGATATGGGGAGCTCTTTAGTCTCCTGTAGGTAGGCCCGGATGACTGCTTGCACAATGTCAGCATTGGTGCCGAGTATGATGGAATACCTGGGGGTATCCCGGGGTTCTGGACACACCAAGGCGTCCACCTTCATGGGGTGAGTTTTTCCTGTGTTGAGTTGCTGTATTTCCAGATCCACAGTCACTAGGCCATCGATGGGGTAGTCGTCATTGCTTAACCCCCGCACCTTGATGTGTTCTGCCGGCCGCAGCGGCCGCTTTTGAAGTTGCCGATCATAGAATCCCCGATAGATGATGGTGACCTGGGATCCCGTGTCCAGTAGCGCGGAGGAGTAGATCCCGTCCACGAGCACCCGGATCAACGCTACCGGTCCTACCCGGTTATTGTCACCACCCACTGCGTCTCCTTCTGCGGGCGTCACGGCCCGATCGCTATCTGCCGCATACACCCCGCACACCATAGCCTGAGGCGGGAACTTCTTGGGGGAAGGGCTTCGGCGTCGAGAGTCATCCAGGTGAGTCATAGGATATATGCCCCCTTTTTCCACATTTGTAGCACGACATATCTCGATGGACCCCGCGTCGATCAAGTGGGGGTCCAGCATAAGTGGTTTTTCCTGGGCCTTGCTTGTCTGGGGGGTCTTCCTTCTTGTCCACGGGCCCTTTGGGTTTAGCACTGCTGCTGTTTTTCGCCTTTTGTAGGGGAGTGCAACATTAAATGCGTCTCGTGCTCTTTCACCTGCTGCAGGAGCTGGATGAACGAAGGGGGAGGGCCCCTGGTGAGGTGATCACGAATTATACTGGCTATGGGGTGGACAGGGCTAGACCCACGGAGGTACTGCTTACGTAGATACTCGTCCATCTGAGAGGGCAGCACATGTTTATGATGCAATAACGGCCCAAGAGACATTTGCACGCGGTGGATATAGGCAGACAGTTCTTCCCCTTCTTTTTGATTTACGGCGTAGTATTTAGCCCATAAAGCCCCATCATCTTCTTTCGCGCTATATGCTTCTACCAGGAACTCAATCATTAAGCGGGAGGTCAACTCGGGGTACTGTTCGCGGTTGTCAGGATTGCCTAGACCTCCTGCCTAGCCATAGCTTCCTTGTCCACTGGGTGTGCTGCTGCCTTCTGTTGGCTCTGGGTTCCTCTGTCTGTCTGTCTTCTTGTTGCTCCTGTCTCTGTCCTTATAGCTTGCTTCCTGTCTGTTGGTTTTGCCTTTGCTTTTAGTCAGACTCCCATGCACATCTTTGATCCTGATCTGTTTATGTACCTGTACCTGTATTGTAGTCTGCTCACAGTAAAGGTCCTTGCTAGTAATCTGGCTTGTCCCTGGTTATTCCTGCTCCCCGGTCTCAGTCCCTGCTCCCTGTTCTCAGTCCCTGTCCTGCCCCGCCTGTCCTGTTCCAGTCTCCTCGTTGCTGACCTCTGCTTGTTACCTGACTTCGCTACCTGCCGCCTGCCTCGGACCCCTGCTTGTTACCTGATGTCGCTATCTGCCGCCTGCCTCGGACCTCTGCTTGTTTCCTGATGTCGCTATCTGGAACCTGCCTCGGACCCCTGCTTGTTACCTGATGTCGTTACCTGCCGCCTGCCTCGGACCCCTGCTTGTTACCTGATGTCGCTACCTGCCGCCTGCCTCGGACCTCTGCTTGTTTCCTGACTTCGCTACCTGCCGCCTGCCTCGGACCCCTGCTTGTGACCCCTACTTCACTTCCTGCTGTTCCGGCCACCGAGATCCTACCCGCCTCAGGAGTCTCCCGTGACAGAAAGCAAAGGCCACTTCTGAATCTCGCTGGAACAGATTCTTCTTCTGCCTGCACCCTTTCCTGCCTGCTGCAGCAGACCACATCTGCATGGTTGAAGATAAGTACTTTCGTTTCTTTTTTGGAAATCCAAGTTGGGATTTTGAAAGGTTTTTTATTTGTTGCTACTAAGTGTTCTGCAAGAATTATTGCGTTCATAACAAAAAAAAACATTTTTTCTGAGACTAGAACTGTTGCTGCAAGAGACTATTGCAGTTTTCTTTGAGATTTTTATTTTTGTGCAGTGCCTGGGTTAACCCTTGCAGTACCTGTTGCCACCTTTTAGACTCTGACTTTTCATTTCCTGGATAGGCTTGTCTCTGCATCACTGGTTGGACCACTGCTGTTCACAGGGTTCTCATTTCAAAAGACAAGAGTGCTTCTATTATTTTGTTACTGCATACTGTGATTTTTCCTGCAATCTGTAGTTTTTCATATGATTGGTTCTAAGGTTTCAGGTTTACCTGCAAGTTCCCCTAAAGTTTGTTTCTCTGCAACATATGATATCCCTACGCCTGATATCAAAGGTTTCAGATTTGACTGCAGGGTTCTCTGTCTGATATTCCTATGTCAAAAGTTTCAGATCTAACTACAACTTTTCTCTGTATTAGTTTCCTGCTGTCTATGATATTTCAATGCCTGATATCAAAAGTTTCAGATTCAACTGCAGGTTTTCTTTGTCTATATGGTATCCCTACGCCTGATGCATAAAGATTTAGATGTTGTAACTGCAGGTTTTCTCTGTCTGTATGATATCCCTACGCCTGATGCTTAAAGATTTAGATTCAACTGCAGGTTTTCTTTGTCTATATGATATCCCTACGCCTGATGCATAAAGATTTAGATGTAACTGCAGGTTTTCTCTGTCTGTATGATATCCCTACGCCTAATGCCTAAAGTTTCAGATTCAACTGAAGGTTTTTTCTGTCTGTATGATATCCCTACGCCTAATGCCTAAAGATTCAGATATAACTGCAGGTTTCTCTGTATATGTTTTTTCCTTGCATTTATATCTCTGTGACTGATGTTAAAGTCTCAAAGGGTCAGCTCTCCTATCTTGTGTCTCTCTGTGTCTAATATTCCCGTTGTTCATTCTAATGCTTCTGTTTTAAAAACACATTTCCTCTTTACTGGTTTCTTGGGAAGTGTGGTTTAATTATGGCTCCCACTCAAACAGTCTTGAGCAGTAAATGTGAACACAGTACCACTGATTCTTCAGAACTTCTCAAAGCAAGGAAGAAGAAGAAAAAGAAGGGAGGCATTACTGTGGAAGTTGCAGAAGGAATTAAGAATGAAAATTTAACCTCAGAGTCTGCATTTGATGAAAGAGATATGCTGCAGCTTAAGGCAACTCACAGACGTATCCCAAGAATAGTGGAAGAGAAGAAAGATGCTCCTACTCAGACGCTTCAAGCTGCACGAAAAGAGATTGATTGTCTTCATGGACGTTTAGATAAAGCGCAAGAAGCTAAGGCTGCACTACAGAGCGGTCTATCCTCAGCAATTGCTAAGTGTGTTCTCCAGAAAAAGAAAAACACCAGTTGGAAAGTGACCTGGATGTCATGTCAGGTGAGCTGGAAAAGGCATATGCTGATGCTGCTGAGAATCGGCGCCACGCTTCTAAAAGTAACGAATTCCTGGAAATCTATGAAGGAAATTGACAGGCTTAATACAGAGCTTAAAGTCTCCCATGAGGATATTTGCTACTTCAAGAAAGAGATGGAAGTCGATCGGGAGGAGAGATGCTACTTGACAACAGAGATACGTTCTATGAGAGAAATCTTCGAAGGGTTAAATATCAGTTTTGAAACTGTAACCCAAGAGTGCAAGAATCTCTATGTCCAAGTAAGTGAAGGAGATAAGAAGCTCCATGAATTAGGAGAGGAGAAGAAACAGTTGGCCCAGGAAAAGTTAGACGTGCAGACAGCACTGCAGAATGCAGAGAGAGTGCTGCAAGAAGAACGTGTCTCCCTGGAGCGGCGCACACAAGCAGAAAATATGCTGCAGAGTCAGCTGCGAGAACTGCGTACACATCTGCAGGACACCAAAGAGAAATGGTAAATGCTGAAGAAAAGCAGCGAGTTCTGCAGGAAGAAAGTTTCCAGACTGCCTACAAAATAAGTATGATGCAAGATTATTTGAGTACCCAGTGTCCCCCCAAAGAACAGCATGAGGAGCTGAAGGCCACACTGAGCATAACCAGAGCCTCGCTGGAGGAAGAGCTAAAGCTAGCAGCTGAACACACATCTCAGCAGCTCACAGCGCTGCAGGCGCAGATCGCTGAGCTCAAGACACAGCTTGCCAAAAAGGAGGAGAGAGAGAAGGTTTCTGTCTGTCAAGTGACTGGCCTGACACAGCGCTATGAGGTCAAAATGGCCGATGCCTGCAAATTATTGGACCACACAGCCCGTGATAAGGTACGGCTGCAGCTGGAGCTGGACAATGCCCGGGAGGAGTACCGGCATCTGCAGATCAGAAATGAAGAAGATGAAACATATTTAAGCTTTACTCTGAGTCAGCTGGGAGATATGGAGTCGTGACTCGACTCCAAAGAAGCCGAACTGACAACTGCATTGAGTGGGAAAAGAAGTGCAGAAGGACAGCTTCAAGAGCTGAAAAATCAAATAGCTGGTCTTAATGAGACTTTAGGTGATACCACGAAACGGCAGTCACAAAAGGAGACCATAGAGCGTGAATTCTATGTTCCCACTTACACATGTGAAAAGTCTGCACCCGTCATTGATGCCCACATTCCTGATGTCCATGCCTCTGCAATGGAGTTGAACGTATCCATTGGGAAGTTCCAGATTCCAAAACTAAAAGAGATATATTGGTCACAAAAAGAGACCACGGAAAGTGAATATGTCCCCTCTGCCGCATGTGAAGAGCCTGATGTATCTGTTCCCGATGCCCCTGCTATGATGTTAGACGGATCCCTGGTGAAGTTCCTTGCTATGCCTAATATTCTTGATGCTGATGCCAACGCTCTTGCGATAAGGATAAATGCACCTCTCACAGATTTCCCATCAGCACTTGACGTACACATTAAGTTGGCCTTCCATCAAGATTTCCCTGAAGAGCCTGGAGGGTTGTCCGGAGTTGTTGCTGATCCCTATGTTCCTGCAAAACATGGAGTGTTGTCCGAAGGCCATCGTGAGTCGGCCTTCCATCAGGGACACCTTGCTAAACCTGGAGGGTTGTCAGGAGGATCTACTGGCTCCTCTGCTCCTGCTGTAAAGACAAGCGCACGTTCTTCCGTTTATCTACGAATATCTGATGCGTCCTCTGCTGAGCCTGTGACCTACTCTGCAAAGTCAAGCTTACTGCTCACAGATTCTCTGGCATTTGGGTTGATGCATCCTGACATTCAACTGTTCCGAGAGAGAATTGAATTCCTCTGTCGGCTTTCTGATGGACTTTTTCAGTCTGTACCGGTGGAGTACTCTCTGCCCGCTGACAAACCACCAGAGGTGGGTCACCTTGAGTCCACTTTTCATCAAGGCCTCCGGGAAGAGCCTGGAGGATCGTCCGGAGAACGCTCTTGAGAGGGGGGAGTAATGTCAGGATTGCCTAGACCTCCTGCCTAGCCATAGCTTCCTTGTCCACTGGGTGTGCTGCTGCCTTCTGTTGGCTCTGGGTTCCTCTGTCTGTCTTCTTGTTGCTCCTGTCTCTGTCCTTATAGCTTGCTTCCTGTCTGTTGGTTTTGCCTTTGCTTCTAGTCAGACTCCCATGCACATCTTTGATCCTGATCTGTTTATGTACCTGTACCTGTATTGTAGTCTGCTCACAGTAAAGGTCCTTGCTAGTAATCTGGCTTGTCCCTGGTTATTCCTGCTCCCCGGTCTCAGTCCCTGCTCCCTGTTCTCAGTCCCTGTCCTGCCCTGCCTGTCCTGTTCCAGTCTCCTCGTTGCTGACCTCTGCTTGTTACCTGACTTCGCTACCTGCCGCCTGCCTCGGACCCCTGCTTGTTACCTGATGTCGCTATCTGCCGCCTGCCTCGGACCTCTGCTTGTTTCCTGATGTCGCTATCTGGAACCTGCCTCGGACCCCTGCTTGTTACCTGATGTCGTTACCTGCCGCCTGCCTCGGACCCCTGCTTGTTACCTGATGTCGCTACCTGCCGCCTGCCTCGGACCTCTGCTTGTTTCCTGATGTCGCTATCTGGAACCTGCCTCGGACCCCTGCTTGTTACCTGATGTCGCTACCTGCCGCCTGCCTCGGACCCCTGCTTGTGACCCCTACTTCGCTTCCTGCTGTTCCGGCCACCGAGATCCTACCCGCCTCAGGAGTCTCCCGTGACAGAAAGCAAAGGCCACTTCTGAATCTCGCTGGAACAGATTCTTCTTCTGCCTGCACCCTTTCCTGCCTGCTGCAGCAGACCACATCTGCATGGTTGAAGATAAGTACTTTCGTTTCTTTTTTGGAAATCCAAGTTGGGATTTTGAAAGGTTTTTTATTTGTTGCTACTAAGTGTTCTGCAAGAATTATTGCGTTCATAACAAAAAAAAACATTTTTTCTGAGACTAGAACTGTTGCTGCAAGAGACTATTGCAGTTTTCTTTGAGATTTTTATTTTTGTGCAGTGCCTGGGTTAACCCTTGCAGTACCTGTTGCCACCTTTTAGACTCTGACTTTTCATTTCCTGGATAGGCTTGTCTCTGCATCACTGGTTGGACCACTGCTGTTCACAGGGTTCTCATTTCAAAAGACAAGAGTGCTTCTATTATTTTGTTACTGCATACTGTGATTTTTCCTGCAATCTGTAGTTTTTCATATGATTGGTTCTAAGGTTTCAGGTTTACCTGCAAGTTCCCCTAAAGTTTGTTTCTCTGCAACATATGATATCCCTACGCCTGATATCAAAGGTTTCAGATTTGACTGCAGGGTTCTCTGTCTGATATTCCTATGTCAAAAGTTTCAGATCTAACTACAACTTTTCTCTGTATTAGTTTCCTGCTGTCTATGATATTTCAATGCCTGATATCAAAAGTTTCAGATTCAACTGCAGGTTTTCTTTGTCTATATGGTATCCCTACGCCTGATGCATAAAGATTTAGATGTTGTAACTGCAGGTTTTCTCTGTCTGTATGATATCCCTACGCCTGATGCTTAAAGATTTAGATTCAACTGCAGGTTTTCTTTGTCTATATGATATCCCTACGCCTGATGCATAAAGATTTAGATGTAACTGCAGGTTTTCTCTGTCTGTATGATATCCCTACGCCTAATGCCTAAAGTTTCAGATTCAACTGAAGGTTTTTTCTGTCTGTATGATATCCCTACGCCTAATGCCTAAAGATTCAGATATAACTGCAGGTTTCTCTGTATATGTTTTTTCCTTGCATTTATATCTCTGTGACTGATGTTAAAGTCTCAAAGGGTCAGCTCTCCTATCTTGTGTCTCTCTGTGTCTAATATTCCCGTTGTTCATTCTAATGCTTCTGTTTTAAAAACACATTTCCTCTTTACTGGTTTCTTGGGAAGTGTGGTTTAATTATGGCTCCCACTCAAACAGTCTTGAGCAGTAAATGTGAACACAGTACCACTGATTCTTCAGAACTTCTCAAAGCAAGGAAGAAGAAGAAAAAGAAGGGAGGCATTACTGTGGAAGTTGCAGAAGGAATTAAGAATGAAAATTTAACCTCAGAGTCTGCATTTGATGAAAGAGATATGCTGCAGCTTAAGGCAACTCACAGACGTATCCCAAGAATAGTGGAAGAGAAGAAAGATGCTCCTACTCAGACGCTTCAAGCTGCACGAAAAGAGATTGATTGTCTTCATGGACGTTTAGATAAAGCGCAAGAAGCTAAGGCTGCACTACAGAGCGGTCTATCCTCAGCAATTGCTAAGTGTGTTCTCCAGAAAAAAGAAAAACACCAGTTGGAAAGTGACCTGGATGTCATGTCAGGTGAGCTGGAAAAGGCATATGCTGATGCTGCTGAGAATCGGCGCCACGCTTCTAAAAGTAACGAATTCCTGGAAATCTATGAAGGAAATTGACAGGCTTAATACAGAGCTTAAAGTCTCCCATGAGGATATTTGCTACTTCAAGAAAGAGATGGAAGTCGATCGGGAGGAGAGATGCTACTTGACAACAGAGATACGTTCTATGAGAGAAATCTTCGAAGGGTTAAATATCAGTTTTGAAACTGTAACCCAAGAGTGCAAGAATCTCTATGTCCAAGTAAGTGAAGGAGATAAGAAGCTCCATGAATTAGGAGAGGAGAAGAAACAGTTGGCCCAGGAAAAGTTAGACGTGCAGACAGCACTGCAGAATGCAGAGAGAGTGCTGCAAGAAGAACGTGTCTCCCTGGAGCGGCGCACACAAGCAGAAAATATGCTGCAGAGTCAGCTGCGAGAACTGCGTACACATCTGCAGGACACCAAAGAGAAATGGTAAATGCTGAAGAAAAGCAGCGAGTTCTGCAGGAAGAAAGTTTCCAGACTGCCTACAAAATAAGTATGATGCAAGATTATTTGAGTACCCAGTGTCCCCCCAAAGAACAGCATGAGGAGCTGAAGGCCACACTGAGCATAACCAGAGCCTCGCTGGAGGAAGAGCTAAAGCTAGCAGCTGAACACACATCTCAGCAGCTCACAGCGCTGCAGGCGCAGATCGCTGAGCTCAAGACACAGCTTGCCAAAAAGGAGGAGAGAGAGAAGGTTTCTGTCTGTCAAGTGACTGGCCTGACACAGCGCTATGAGGTCAAAATGGCCGATGCCTGCAAATTATTGGACCACACAGCCCGTGATAAGGTACGGCTGCAGCTGGAGCTGGACAATGCCCGGGAGGAGTACCGGCATCTGCAGATCAGAAATGAAGAAGATGAAACATATTTAAGCTTTACTCTGAGTCAGCTGGGAGATATGGAGTCGTGACTCGACTCCAAAGAAGCCGAACTGACAACTGCATTGAGTGGGAAAAGAAGTGCAGAAGGACAGCTTCAAGAGCTGAAAAATCAAATAGCTGGTCTTAATGAGACTTTAGGTGATACCACGAAACGGCAGTCACAAAAGGAGACCATAGAGCGTGAATTCTATGTTCCCACTTACACATGTGAAAAGTCTGCACCCGTCATTGATGCCCACATTCCTGATGTCCATGCCTCTGCAATGGAGTTGAACGTATCCATTGGGAAGTTCCAGATTCCAAAACTAAAAGAGATATATTGGTCACAAAAAGAGACCACGGAAAGTGAATATGTCCCCTCTGCCGCATGTGAAGAGCCTGATGTATCTGTTCCCGATGCCCCTGCTATGATGTTAGACGGATCCCTGGTGAAGTTCCTTGCTATGCCTAATATTCTTGATGCTGATGCCAACGCTCTTGCGATAAGGATAAATGCACCTCTCACAGATTTCCCATCAGCACTTGACGTACACATTAAGTTGGCCTTCCATCAAGATTTCCCTGAAGAGCCTGGAGGGTTGTCCGGAGTTGTTGCTGATCCCTATGTTCCTGCAAAACATGGAGTGTTGTCCGAAGGCCATCGTGAGTCGGCCTTCCATCAGGGACACCTTGCTAAACCTGGAGGGTTGTCAGGAGGATCTACTGGCTCCTCTGCTCCTGCTGTAAAGACAAGCGCATGTTCTTCCGTTTATCTACGAATATCTGATGCGTCCTCTGCTGAGCCTGTGACCTACTCTGCAAAGTCAAGCTTACTGCTCACAGATTCTCTGGCATTTGGGTTGATGCATCCTGACATTCAACTGTTCCGAGAGAGAATTGAATTCCTCTGTCGGCTTTCTGATGGACTTTTTCAGTCTGTACCGGTGGAGTACTCTCTGCCCGCTGACAAACCACCAGAGGTGGGTCACCTTGAGTCCACTTTTCATCAAGGCCTCCGGGAAGAGCCTGGAGGATCGTCCGGAGAACGCTCTTGAGAGGGGGGAGTAATGTCAGGATTGCCTAGACCTCCTGCCTAGCCATAGCTTCCTTGTCCACTGGG
Organism: Ascaphus truei; assembly: GCF_040206685.1. Lineage (NCBI taxonomy): Eukaryota > Metazoa > Chordata > Amphibia > Anura > Ascaphidae > Ascaphus > Ascaphus truei. Next base: position 35,330 of record NW_027455525.1, read on the forward strand.
TGTGCTGCTGCCTTCTGTTGGCTCTGGGTTCCTCTGTCTGTCTTCTTGTTGCTCCTGTCTCTGTCCTTATAGCTTGCTTCCTGTCTGTTGGTTTTGCCTTTGCTTCTAGTCAGACTCCCATGCACATCTTTGATCCTGATCTGTTTATGTACCTGTACCTGTATTGTAGTCTGCTCACAGTAAAGGTCCTTGCTAGTAATCTGGCTTGTCCCTGGTTATTCCTGCTCCCCGGTCTCAGTCCCTGCTCCCTGTTCTCAGTCCCTGTCCTGCCCCGCCTGTCCTGTTCCAGTCTCCTCGTTGCTGACCTCTGCTTGTTACCTGACTTCGCTACCTGCCGCCTGCCTCGGACCCCTGCTTGTTACCTGATGTCGCTATCTGCCGCCTGCCTCGGACCTCTGCTTGTTTCCTGACTTCGCTACCTGCCGCCTGCCTCGGACCCCTGCTTGTGACCCCTACTTCGCTTCCTGCTGTTCCGGCCACCGAGATCCTACCCGCCACAGGAGTCTCCCGTGACAGCGGTGTATGTCGATCAGAGTGGCCGCCTGGGGCCGCAGGCATTCCATAAGTCTCTGCCGTTTTACCACATCGGTGCACGACCATTCCTCCATTACACCCCTGGTATGTTCCTTCCAGGTTACTACCCCGTTTTCCCCGGTGGGTACGGGGAGGGTTCCCGAGAAGGCTTTTAGCTTCCAGTAGTTCTGAGCATGAGTGGCTATTGTAAGCGCTTCCACTAGCGGCGGTAGAATAGGGGGGGCAGATAACTGGTCTATTTTGTCCGTTAGTTTCGCAGCATATAACTACGCGCTTCGGCCTCGGCGGAGGCGCTGGACCCTGGGTAACTGGAGATGGATAGGCAACTACCGACATCGCTCTCGGCATAGCAAGCAAAAGGAAGAGTGGGGTCGTCTTCGTCTAGTGAACGCATGGGGGGGTCCCGGAGAGGATAGACAAAGAGACTACCGCACAGCGGGGCGTCAGACAGGGCCAGGCATTGGGGAACAGCTGGTTCGAGCGCTAACAGGTTGCGCCGACAGTCCACAAGTAAGGTATTCCAGTTCGAGTCACGGTCTACAAGTACATCTACAAGCGAGCTTTGGCAAAGCCGGGGAGTTGTCGTAAAGTCTCCAAGGGCAAGGCCATGGGCACTTGGGCCAGCACTACGGCACGACGGGTAGGTGTGCGGACTTGGCGGGCCCATTCGCGTATCTCGTGATGGGTAGGAAGGGCCATGGTAGCAACAATTTATCTTCGAGGGGCACCCCAGGTCTAAGATCTCAGCAGGCCTCCAAATGTAGCCCTGCTTCCTATCACTAGCAAGCTACTACTCTGTGCTGTATCACCTGTAGGCTCGCAGGGTCTGAGTCTCTGCTACGGAGAGCCTGGGGTATGCGTAACTAGTATCACTGGTGCAGCGCCTCCAACTGCGACAGCTCCCGCCAGCGGGGGAATGGGTCTTTGCAGGACGTCTAAGCAATAATTACTGACACACAGCCAAGTACCGTAACCAACTTCCTTTACTCTTAGGCCAAGATCAGATAAATGTATACACAATAACATCCCCTGAATCACCCCCACAACATAACAAGCCACGGTGGGCTTAACACCAGCTCGCGCCTCGGCGGATGCTACCACACTCATGCGCCACGGTGGACGCTACCACACTCATGCGCCACGGCGGACGCTACCACACTCATGCGCCACGACGGGTGTCACAATCCCCGATCCCACCCCGTGTCCAATTCCCCAAACAACACCGTCCCGTTACTTCACAGATAGTCTCTATGTGTGTGTATGGGTGTCTGCGCAGCCACTGTGTCTTGGATTAGTGAATGGTACCGTTGGGGCCCTTGCGGATATACCTGCCGAGCACTCCAGTACTCGCAGCTGCACGATCTTCACAAAGGGTCTCCGCCAGATGACGCTTTCCTCCCGTTCTCTGTCTCTCTCTCTGGTCCAGGGCGATCCCACCCGGACACTAGTTACACCACTCGGGATATGATCCCTGACTTCCCGCCAAATAGGATTGTCCAGATACCAGTACACAGAGGGTAGTGAACTGGAACCTATCTAGGGCGATCCCTGACTCCACTTGTCCCTACGGTTACTCAGGGCTAAACTGGACCTGGGGCACATTGCTTACGCCGGGGCGGCTTAACCTCCCCATCTCCAACACTCCATCTCCTCTCCCACGCGCTCTAACTCACGTGCGCGCAACCACCTCCTTTTATTCCCTCCTATCCGTGACACTCCCCCCCGGGGCTGCTGGGTCAAGGATCTACTCCCTCTCTCGCCAACTGCGCTTCCCCTCCATCGCGGGCTGCTGCAAAACCCTACACATGCAATCTCCCGCTCTTTCGGGGCTGATCAGGGGGTCACGGCTACACTAGGAATAAAACATTTGCATACACAGACATATGCAGAGATAGTGTTTGGGTTTGCTTCTACATATCTGGGTGTTAACACCAGCAACCTGAAAGTGATCAATGCCACCATTTTGTATCACCTTTGGATATCAGGAGTTCTTGTGTCCGTAAATAATAAAGTACTTTCTGAGGAGGAAACATTGCAAGGGATGGTTGCTCAGATTACAGGGCAGAAACAAAGGGAAGAAAGCAGAATAGAACAGAAACAGTGGGAAAAACTGTGGAGAAATGTAAATATTTGAAATAATTGCACTGAATTTGTGGTTTATTGTTTTATTTTATTCCCTGCCGATGTAATATGTAATGTTTTGACAGTCTGTGTTTGTATTGTATATGTTGCATGTTTTTCAACAAATAAAATTGCCTGCACATATCCCTCCAGCAATCATAAGTTTTTATAAAAAAAATGTAATACTAGTGTAGATGAGCCGGGGGTCTCCGGAGTAGAACTGTATTGTTTCAGGTCCGGGGACCCTCTTGTTAACGAGATACAGGCCCCGTTATGGGGTGCTGGTATCTCAAATGCGTTTAATTGTCCGGTCACATGACGTGGGACATTGAAACATTGTATGGGGATACCGGCACCCCATAACGGGGCCTGTATCTCGGGAAGCAGGGTGTCCCCAGACCTGAAATCAACGCGGTTTTGCTCCGGAGACCCCCTGCTCATCTACACTAGTATTAAAATTTAAATAAAACAGCTTCATTACCTTAGCGGCTATCCACTAAGGCAATGAAGGGGTTTAACTTGAATAGCCTGTTTATTGGGGACAGAGGGGGTGGATGAAGGTGGCCACAGGGTGAGTGGTCAGGCCTGCTGGAAAGGTTGCAGGCTGAGTTAACCCTTTCACTACCATAGCGGTGGGAATCACTATGGTAATGAAGGTGTTAACCAGCCCCGCTACCTACCAGGTACACCTAAAACCCCACCTTTGGGGCAACTACCCACCCAATCCCTCTACCCTCAATAAACATTAAAAAAAACAACAACAACACATACCCACCTCCTCTACCCCAACACATACAGTAGAGTAATGGGCAAAATTACTATTATCCAAATATGGATAATAGCTCATTTGCCCATCTACTATATATTTCTGAAAGTGTTCTATGTGTCCGGGTCTGTATGTGTCTCCCTGTGCCCCTCCCCGTGTCCCTAGCAGCAATCTCATTGGACCTTGGGCCAGGCCAATGAGATTGCTCCCTTGGGCCGCCCGCCCCCGCACACCTCTCATTGGCCTGAGGCGGAGTGAAGGGCACACACACACACACACACACACACACACATCACTATACACACACACACATCACTATACACACACACACACACACACACATCACTATACACACACACACACACATCACTATACACACACACACCACTATATACACACACACACACACATCACTATACACACACATACACACACACACACACATCACTATACACACACATACACACACACACACACATCACTATACACACACACACATCACTATATACACACACACACACACACACACATCACTATACACACACACACACACATCACTATACACACACACACACATCACTATACACATCACTATACACACACACACACAGACACACACAGACACACACAGACACACACACACACACATCACTATACACACACACACACACACACACATCACTAAACACACACAACCCCCCCACACACGCGGTGTTACATACATTAGCGGGGCTCACAGTGTTAGCCGCACATCTCCCGCTCTCTTCCCCACCGGTTCCGGAGGCTCCGCCTCTTCCTCCGCCTCTCCCTGTTTCCCGCGCTTTCACCCCCCCCCCCCTCCACGTGGGAGCTGCCGGACGAGTGAGGGAGCTGCCGGACGGGTGAGGGAGCTGCCGGACGGGTGAGTGAGCGGCCTTCACCTCCCCTCACCCCCCTTCACCTTCCCTCACTAACTTCCCCTCCACCCCCCCCCCCGGCGCCGCTACAGTCAGCGGGGGAGCGGAGTGAGCGAGCGAGCGCGCGCCAGGGACACAGCGGGGGAGCGGCCACAACACGCTGCCTCCCGCCCCAGATCCACGTGGGAGCTGCCGGACGGGTGAGGGAACGGCCGGACGGGTGAGTGAGCGGCCTTCACCTCCCCTCACCCACCCCTCACTCCACTTCCCCTCCACCTCCCCTCCCTCCACCCCCGCTCCACTTCACCTCCCCTCCAACCTCCCCTCCACCCCCCCTTAACCTCACCTCCACCCCCCCCCTTAACCTCCCCTCCACCCCCCCCCCCTTAACCTCCCCTCCACCACCCCCCCTTAACTTCCCCTCCACCCCCCCCCTTAACCTCCCCTCCACCCCCCCTTCACCTCCCCTCCACCCCCCCCCCTTCACCTCCCCTCCACCCCCCCCCTTCACCTCCCCTCCACCACCCCCCTTAACCTCCTCTCCACCACCCCCCTTCACCTCCCCTCCACCCCCCCCCTTCACCTCCCCTCCCCCCCCCCTCCACCCCCCCTTCACCTCCCCTCCACCCCCCCCCTTCACCTCCCCTCCACCCCCACCTTCACCTCCCCTCCACCCCCCTTCACCTCCCCTCCACCCTCCCCCCTTCACCTCCCCTCCCCCTTCACCTCCCCTCCACCCCCCCCTTCACCTCCCCTCCACCCCCCCCTTCACTGCCCCCCCCCTTCACCACCTCCCCTCCACCCCCCCTTCACCTCCCCTTCACTGCCCCCCCTTCACCTCCCCCCTTCACCTCCCCTCCACCCTCCCCCCTTCACCTCCCCTCCACCCCCCCCTTCACCTCCCCTCCACCCCCCCCTTCACCTCCCCTCCACCCCCCCCTTCACTGCCCCCCCCTTCACCTCCCCCCCTTCACCTCCCCTCCACCCTCCCCTTCACCTCCCCTCCACCCCCCCTTCACCTCCCCACTGCCCCCCCCTTCACCTCCCCCCCTTCACCTCCCCTCCACCCCCCCTTCACCTCCCCTCCACCCCCCCCTTCACCTCCCCTCCACCCCCCCCCCCCTTCACCTCCCCTCCACCCCCCCCCCTTCACCTCCCCCCCCTTCACCTCCCCTCAACCCCTCCCCTTCACCTACCCTCCACCCCTCCCATTCACCTACCCTCCACCCCCCCCTTCACCTCCCCTCCACCCCCCTCCCCTTCACCTCCCCTCCACCCCCCCCTCACCTCCCCTCCACCCCCCCTTCACCTCCCCTCCACCCCCCTTCAACTCCCCTCCACCCCCCCCTTCACCTCCCCTCCACCCCCGCTTCACCTCCCCTCCACCCCCGCTTCACCTCCCCTCCACCCCCGCTTCACCCCCGGTTCACCTCCCCTCCACCCCCGCTTCACCTCCCCTCCACCCCCCTCCCCTTCACCTCCCCTCCACCCCCCCCCTCACCTCCCCTCCACCCCCCCTTCACCTCCCCTCCACCCCCCTTCAACTCCCCTCCACCCCCCCCTTCACCTCCCCTCCACCCCCGCTTCACCTCCCCTCCACCCCCGCTTCACCTCCCCTCCACCCCCGCTTCACCCCCGGTTCACCTCCCCTCCACCCCCGCTTCACCTCCCCTCCACCCCTACCTTCACCTCCCCTCCACCCCCACATTCACCACCCCCTCCACCTCCACCCCCACCCACCTTCACTCCCCCCTTACAACCTCCCACCTTCCCACCACCTCCCCCCCCTTACCACCTTCCCACCACCTCCCCCCCCTTCCCACCACCGCCCCCCCTTCCCACCACCTCCCCCCCTTCCCACCTTCCCACCACCTCCCCCCTTCCCACCTTCCCACCCCCTTCCCACCTCCCCCCCCTTCCCACCACCTCCCCCTCCCCCCCCTTCATCTACCCTCACCTCCCCCAGCCCCCCACCTCCACCCTTCCCACCTACCCCCTCCGCCCCCCCTTCACCTCCCCTCCGCCCCGCCTTCACCTCCCCTCCACCCCCCCTTCACCTCCCCTCCGCCCCCCTTTCACTTTCCCTCACCATCCCCCCCCTCACCTCCCCTCCGCCCCCCTTCACCTCCCCTCACCACCCCCCACCACCCCTTCGACCTCACCTCCCCTCCTTCAATGCCTTTCGTCCGCCCTCCTGCCTCTGCCTTTCGCCCACCCGCACTTCTGCCTTTCACCCGCCCACCGCTCACACCCCTGCGCCACACAGCCGCCGCACGCACTCAACAGACACCCGCCACTCGACACACGCCCGCCGCCTCTCACCCACCCCACACACTCGACACACACCTGCCGCATCCTGCCCCTACGCAACAATATCACTGACCAGCTGTCACCCGCACTCGCCACACACCCGCCGCCTCACACCCTAGCAGGACCCCGACCCACAGCCAGCACTCACTACCCATGCGCCACCCGTACTGAACACCCACCTGCCGCCTCACACACGCTCACACCCTAGCAGGACACACGCCTCACATTTTCACATCACTTATGTCACCAAAATATACATTGTACTGTGGTGTGTTTACAATAAACCATTTTTATACAACATCGTATTACATTTTCTTCCATCTTTCTTTTCAACATTATTATCCAACCTTTACAACAAATAGTCACCTATTGTTCCACCATTTATAAATAATACTACCTATTACGCATTTACATCCCGGGCAACGCCGGGTCTCTCAGCTAGTTCTTAATAAAATATTAGCCAGCCAGCATAAATAAAGTAAATAAAACTTCTACTTACGTGTGTCCTCATCACCATCCTCCGTGTCCATGTCCTCTGTTGGCAGCAAGAGTACAATAAAAAATACAATCTAATGGCCCCTAACCCCTTATCACCTTAGCGGTTAATAACCGCTATAGTAATTAAGGGGTTAACCTTTCTCCCCCGCTACCCACCCGGGAGGCCTAACCACACACCCCAGGGCCACTACCCCCACCCTCTACCCATTGATTGGCACAGTGGTACATCATACCCAGATAATATGGGCATGATAAGCCACTATAGCAGTCATTAGGCAGCCTAAAAATAATAATGTTTTGGTTGTTATTTTTTCTATTTATGCTTATTGTTTTGACTAAATTGTTATGTATTTGGATGGCTTATTTTATTACATTTTTGGACTGGTTAGCGGTTTTATTTCTTTAATTGTTTTGTTGGTTAGGTGTTTATTTAATTGCTTTCTATTATTTTGGATAACGTCATTTTTAGTATTTTGCTGTTTGGGTGTTAGGTTGATTTTATTGATGTGTAGTTGAGGCTTTTTAGTTCTTTTATTCTTGTGGTGTTTAGGTGCTTGTGTATTTCTTCGATTGTTGTGTATGTTTGGGCTTGTTGATTTTTTTTTTAGGTTGTCCATTGAAACCTATGGTGGCTTATCATGCCCATATTATATGGGTATGATGTACCACTGTGCCAATCAATGGGTAGAGGGTGGAGGTAGTGGCCCTGGTGTGGGTGGTTAGGCCTCCCAGGTGGGTAGCGGGGGAACAGGGCTAATCCCTTAATTACTATAGTGGTTATTAATCGCTACGGTAATTAAGGGGTTAGGGGCCATTAGATTGTATTTTGTTCTTGTATTCTTGCTGGTATCGGAGGACATGGACCTGGAGTATACGGATGCTCTTCATGATGGCAGAGGTAAGTAGAAAGGTGTATTTAGTGTAGTTTATTTATTCTGGCTGGGTAATGTTTTATTTAGAATGGGCAAATTAGCTATTATCCATATCTGGATAATAGTAATTTTGCCCATTACTATACTGTATGTGGTGGGGGGGGGGGTGGGTTGTTGGGGTTAGAGGAGGTGGGTAGTAGGGTTGTTGTGTTTTTGAAAGTTTATTGTAGGTAGCGAGGATGGGTGAAGTTGGCATTTGGCCCTTGCTGGGTGTTACTAGCTACAGGGTGGGTAGCAGAGGGTTTAACCCCTTCATTACCTTAGTGGTATTAACCGCTAAGGTAATGAAGGGGTTAACTCCACCCGCAACCCCTTTATCAAATCCCTGATGAGGGAACTTGTGATACATTGTAGTTTGTTGTAGGGTCAGTCAAGGGGTCATTATGGCCTGATATTCTGGGTTTGAATTGGGACACTGTCCGTCCCGAAGCTGGAATTATTTTCTCCCTTCCTCTTCTCATATTATTTTGTTTAGTTAATGTTCCCCTCCCGTACACACATCAACCTCTATAAATGCTGCCTGTCCCGGGGGCAGAAGGAGGGGGAACTGACCCCTTCTTACTTCCCACATGTTTATCAAAATGTTCCCATAATGTGAGATGCAAGGAAAATCCGCATGGGAAAAGTTCAAAAAATAATTACAGGGGGAAATCACACACTATATACTGTATGCATGTTTTATTCCTGACAAGCGTCTCTCAACCTCTGTAGGAGACGCCCTCGCAGAGGTAATGACAGGAGTCTCGCGTTTGGAAAAATAGTCATTGGCTTTTCTTTAGCCAAGGATCAGAAACAAAAAAACGTGGCTTTTTCTCAGCCAAGGTGCAGCAGTACAAAACAAAGCAGTGCCTCAGACCTCAGACCCAGTGCACCTCTGCAGTACAGGAACAGCACCCCACTGAACTGCACGCTTCCTGCCTTTTAACCCTACAAACCCAGGGGTTTCGCTAGTGCCCCTGCCTCCTCTAGGCAGGCGTTAACTACTTGTTGGTTGCCCCAACTGTCCAAGCCTTTGATAAGAAGGTTGCCACTATTACACCTTCTTTAGCATGGCTGGCACACTCCAGTCCTCAAGGGCCACAAACAGGCCAGGTATTAGGGATATCCCTGCTTCAGCACAGGTGGTATAGTCATTGACTGAACCACCTGTGCTGAAACAGGGATATCCCTAATACCTGGCCTGTTTGTGGCCCTTGTGCACTGCAGTTTGCCAGCCCGGTATACAGAGACATGCATAGTGAATATTCTGCATGTGATGTCCGTTTCCCTGTGTCCCCGTCCCCGTGTCACTCCTTAACCCTGCTCTTGCCAACTGGTAAGGAAGAGACGACTGGAGAAATGCTCATGTTAAAAAGTAAGAGGGGTTTCAGATAAATGGACTGGTAAATACAAAGTACAGGAGTGGTACGGGGGTTTGTAAATGAAGCCGTGGTACGTCCGTGGCATCACACTGAGCCACTCAGGCTGAGCTTAGATAAATGATTTAATGACAATTCTGCCTTTGTTTCCCTTGTCAGACCGTCAGCAGAAGAGGTTGCACAGTGGCAAGATTCCCTGGAGAAGCTGCTGCACAACAGCTGTGAGTCACTTTCTTCCAGTACCCTCTCCCTATCTCACTACTTTTCTCTGCCCCGCACCCTCTCCCTATCTCACTGCTTCTCTCTGCCCCGCACCCTCTCCCTATCTCACTGCTTCTCTCTGCCCGTACCCTCTCCCTATCTCACTGCTTCTCTCTGCCCCGTACCCTCTCCTTATCTCACTGCTTCTCTCTGCCCCGTACCCTCTCCCTATCTCACTGCTTCTCCCAGCCCGCACCCTCTCCCTATCTCACTGCTTCTCTCTGCCCCGTACCCTCTCCCTATCTCACTGCCCCGCACCCTCTCCCTATCTCACTTCTTCTCTCTGCCCCGCACCCTCTCCCTATTTCACTGCTTCTCTCTGCCCCGTACCCTCTCCGTATCTCACTGCTTCTCTCTGCCCCGTATCCGCTCCCTATCTCATTGCTTCTCTCTGCCCCGCACCCTCTCCCTATATCACTGCTTCTCTCTGCCCCGCACTCTCTCCCTATCGCACTGCTTCTCTCTGCCCCGCACCCTCTCCCTATCTCACTGCTTCTCTCTGCCCCGTACCCTCTCCCTATCTCACTGCTTCTCTCTGCCCCGTACCCTCTCCCTATCTCACCGCTTCTCTCTGCCCGTACCCTCTCCCGATCTCACTGCTTCTCTCTGCCCCGTACCCTCTCCCTATCTCACTGCTTTTCTCTGCCCCGTACCCTCTCCCTATCTCACTGCTTCTCTCTGCCCCGTACCCTCTCCCTATCTCACTGCTTCTCTCTGCCCCGTACCCTCTCCCTATATCACTGATTCTCTCTGCCCCGTACTCTCACTATCTCACTGCTTCTCTCTGCCCCGCACCCTCTCCCTATCTCACTGCTTCTCCCAGCCTGTACCCTCTCCCTATCTCATTGCTTCTCTCTGCCCCGTATCCTCTCCCTATCTCATTGCTTCTCTCTGCCCGTATCCTCTCCCTATCTCACTGCTTCTCCCAGCCCGTACCCTCTCCCTATCTCACTGCTTCTCTCTGCCCCGCACCCTCTCCCTAACTCACTGCTTCTCTCTGCCCCGTACCCTCTCCCTATCTCACTGCTTCTCTCTGCCACGTATCCTCTCCGTATCTCACTGCTTCTCTCTGCCCGTACCATCTCCCTATCTCACTGCTTCTCTCAGCTCGTACCCTCTCCCTATCTCACTGCTTCTCTCTGCCCCGTACCCTCTCCCTATCTCACTGCCCCGCACCCTCTCCCTATCTCACTTCTTCTCTCTGCCCCGCACCCTCTCCCTATTTCACTGCTTCACTCTGCCCCGTACCCTCTCCGTATCTCACTGCTTCTCTCTGCCCCGTATCCTCTCCCTATCTCATTGCTTCTCTCTGCCCCGTACCCTCTCCCTATCTCACTGCTTCTCTCTGCCCCGTACCCTCTCCCTATCTCACTGATTCTCTCTGCCCTGTACTCTCACTATCTCACTGCTTCTCTCTGCCCCGCACCCTCTCCCTATCTCACTGCTTCTCCCAGCCTGTACCCTCTCCCTATCTCATTGCTTCTCTCTGCCCCGTATCCTCTCCCTATCTCATTGCTTCTCTCTGCCCGTATCCTCTCCCTATCTCACTGCTTCTCCCAGCCCGTACCCTCTCCCTATCTCACTGCTTCTCTCTGCCCCGCACCCTCTCCCTAACTCACTGCTTCTCTCTGCCCCGTACCCTCTCCCTATCTCACTGCTTCTCTCTGCCCCGTATCCTCTCCGTATCTCACTGCTTCTCTCTGCCCGTACCATCTCCCTATCTCACTGCTTCTCTCAGCTCGTACCCTCTCCCTATCTCACTGCTTCTCTCTGCCCCGCACCCTCTCCCTATCTCACTGCTTCTCTCTGCCCTGTACCCTCTCCCTATCTCACTGCTTCTTTCTGCCCCACACCCTCTCCCTATCTCACTGCTTCTCTCTGCCGTGTACCCTCTCCCTATCTCACTGCTTCTCTATTCCCGTACCCTCTCCCTATCTCACTACTTCTCTCTGCCCCGTACCCTCCCTATCTCACTGCTTCTCCCAGCCCGTACCCTCTCCCTATCTCACTGCTTCTCCCAGCCCGTACCCTCTCCCTATCTCACTGCTTCTTATCTCTGCCCCGTACCCTCTCCCTATCTCACTGCTTCTCCCAGCCCGTACCCTCTCCCTATCTCACTGCTTCTCTCTGCCCAGTACCCTCTCCCTATCTCACTGCTTCTCTCTGCCCCATACCCTCTCCCTATCTCACTTCTTCTTATCTCTGTCCACACCCTCTCCCTATCTCACTGCTTCTCTCTACCCCATACCCTCTCCCTATCTCACTGCTTCTCTCTGCCCCGTACCCTCTCCCTATCTCACTGCTTCTCCCAGCCCGTACCCTCTCCCTATCTCACTGCTTCTTATCTCTGCCCCATACCCTCTCCCTATCTCACTGCTTCTCTCTGCCCGTACCCTCTCCCTATCTCACTGCTTCTCTCTGCCCCGTACCCTCTCCCTATTTCACTGCTTCTCTCTGCCCCGTACCCTCTCCCTGTCTCACTGCTTCTCTCTGCCCCGCACCCTCTCCCTATCTCACTGCTTCTCCCAGCCTGTACACTCTCCCTATCTCACTGCTTCTCTCTGCCCCGTACCCTCTCCCTATCTCACTGCTTCTTATCTCTGCCCCGTATCCTCTCCCTATCTCACTGCTTCTCTCTGCCCCGCACCCTCTCCCTATCTCACTGCTTCTCCCAGCCCGTACACTCTCCCTATCTCACTGCTTCTCTCTGCCCCGTACCCTCTCCCTATATCACTACTTCTTCTCTCTGCCCCGTATCCTCTCCCTATCTCACTGCTTCACTCTGCCCGTACCCTCTCCCTATCTCACTGCTTCTTATCTCTGCCCGTACGCTCTCCCTATCTCACTGCTTCTCTCTGCCCCGCACCCTCTCCCTATCTCACTGCTTCTCCCAGCCCGTACCCTCTCCCTATCTCACTGCTTCTCTTTGCCCCGTACCCTCTCCCTATCTCACTGCTTCTCTCTGCCCCGTATCCTCTCCCTATCTCACCGCTTCTCTCTGCCCCGTACCCTCTCCCTATATCACTACTTCTTCTCTCTGCCCCGTATCCTCTCCCTATCTCACTGCTTCTCTCTGCCCCGTATCCTCTCCCTATCTCACTGCTTCTCTCTGCCCTGTACCCTCGCCCTATCTCACTGCTTCTCTCTGCCCCGCACCCTCTCCCTATCTCACTGCTTCTCCCAGCCCGTACCCTCTCCCTATCTCACTGCTTCTCTCTGCCCCGTACCCTCTCCCTATCTCACTGCTTCTCTCTGCCCCGTATCCTCTCCCTATCTCACTGCTTCTCTCTGCCCTGTACCCTCTCCCTATCTCATTGCTTCTCTCTGCCCCGTATCCTCTCCCTATCTCATTGCTTCTCTCTGCCCCGTACCCTCTCCCTATCTCACTGCTTCTCTCTGCCCCGTACCCTCTCCCTATCTCACTGCTTCTCTCTGCCCCGTACCCTCTCCCTATCTCACTGCTTCTCTCTGCCCCTTACCCTCTCCCTATCTCATTGCTTCTCTCTGCCCCGTATCCTCTCCCTATCTCATTACTTCTCTCTGCCCCGTACCCTCTCCCTATCTCACTGCTTCTCTCTGCCCCGTACCCTCTCCCTATCTCACTGCTTCTCTCTGCCCCGTACCCTCTCCCTATCTCACTGCTTCTCTCTGCCCCGTACCCTCTCCCTATCTCATTGCTTCTCTCTGCCCCGTATCCTCTCCCTGCCCCGTATCCTCTCCCTATCTCATTGCTTCTCTCTGCCCCGTACCCTCTCCCTATATCACTGCTTCTCTCTGCCCCGCACCCTCTCCCTATCTCACTGCGTCTCTCTGCCCCGTACCCTCTCCCTATCTCACTGCTTCTCTCTGCCTGTACCCTCTCCCTATCTCACTGCTTCTCTCTGCCCCGTACCCTCTCCCTATCTCACTGCCCCGCACCCTCTCCCTATCTCACTGCTTCTCTCTGCCCCGTATCCTCTCCCTATCTCACTGCTTCTCTCTGCCCCGTACCCTCTCCCTATCTCACTGCTTCTCTCTGCCCCGTACCTTCTCCCTATCTCACTGCTTCTCTCTGCCCCGCACCCTCTCCCTATCTCACTGCTTCTCTCTGCCCCGTATCCTCTCCCTATCTCACTGCTTCTCTCTGCCCTGTATCATCCCCCTATCTCATTGCTTCTCTCTGCCCCGTACCCTCTCCCTATCTCACTGCTTCTCTCTGCCCCGTACCCTCTCCCTATCTCACTGCTTCTCTCTGCCCCGTGCCCTCTCCCTATCTCACTGCCCCGTACCCTTTCCCTATCTCACTGCTTCTCTCTGCCCCGTACCCTCTCCCTATCTCATTGCTTCTCTCTGCCCGTACCCTCTCCCTATCTCACTGCTTCTCTCTGCCCCGTATCCTCTCCCTATCTCATTGCTTCTCTCTGTCCCGTACCCTCTCCCTATCTCACTGCTTCTCTCTGCCCCGTACCCTCTCCCTATCTCACTGCTTCTCTCTGCCCCGTACCCTCTCCCTATCTCACTGCTTCTCTCTGCCCAGTACCCGCTCCCTATCTCACTGCTTCACTCTGCCCCGTACCCTCTCCCTATCTCATTGCTTCTCTCTGCCCCGTACCCTCTCCCTATCTCACTGCTTCTCTCTGCCCCGTATCCTCTCCCTATCTCATTGCTTCTCTCTGCCCCGTACCCTCTCCCTATCTCACTGCTTCTCTCTGCCCCGTACCCTCTCCCTATCTCACTGCTTCTCTCTGCCCCATACCCTTTCCGTATCTCACTGCTTCTCTCTGCCCATACCCTCTCCCTATCTCACTGCTTCTCTCTGCCCGTACCCTCTCCCTATCTCACTGCTTCTCTCTACCCCGTACCCTCTCCCAATCTCACTGCTTCTCTCTGCCCCGTAACCTCTCCCTATCTCACTGCTTCACTCTGCCCGTACCCTCTCCATATCTCACTGCTTCTCCCAGCCCGTACCCTCTCCCTATCTCACTGCTTCTCTCTGCCCCGTACCCTCTCCCTATCTCACTGCTTCTCTCTGCCCCGTACCCTCTCCCTATCTCACTGCTTCTCCCAGCCCGTACCCTCTCCCTATCTCACTGCTTCTCTCTGCCCCGCACCCTCTCCCTATCTCACTGCTTCTCCCAGCCCGTACCCTCCCCCTATCTAACTGCTTCTCTCTGCCCCGCACCCTCTCCCTATCTCACTGCTTCTCTCTGCCCCGTACCCTCTCCCTATCTCACTGCTTCTCCCAGCCCGTACCCTCTCCCTATCTCACTGCTTCTCTCTGCCCCGTACCCTCTCCCTATCTCACTGCTTCTCTCTGCCCCGTATCCTCTCCCTATCTCACTGCTTCTCTCTGCCCCGCACCCTCTCCCTATCTCACTGCTTCTCTCTGCCCCGCACCCTCTCCCTATCTCACTGCTTCTCTCTGCCCCGTACCCTCTCCCTATCTCACTGCTTCTCTCTGCCCGTACCCTCTCCCTATCTCACTGCTTCTTTCTGCCCCGCACCCTCTCAATATCTCACTGCTTCTCTCTGCCCCGCACAATCTCCCTATCTCACTGCTTCTCTCTGCCCGTACCCTCTCCCTATCTCACTGCTTCTCTCTGCCCCGCACCCTCTCCCTATCTCACTGCTTCTCTCTGCCCCGTACCTTCTCCCTATCTTACTGCTTCTCTCTGCCCCGCACCCTCTCCCTATCTCACTGCTTCTCTCTGCCCCGTATCCTCTCCCTATCTCACTGCTTCTCTCTGCCCTGTATCATCCCCCTATCTCATTGCTTCTCCCAGCCCGTACCCTCTCCCTATCTCACTGCTTCTCTCTGCCCCGTATCCTCTCCCTATCTCACTGCTTCTCTCTGCCCTGTATCATCCCCCTATCTCATTGCTTCTCTCTGCCCCGTACCCTCTCCCTATCTCACTGCTTCTCTCTGCCCCGTACCCTCTCCCTATCTCACTGCTTCTCTCTGCCCCGTGCCCTCTCCCTCTCTCACTGCCCCGTACCCTTTCCCTATCTCACTGCTTCTCTCTGCCCCGTACCCTTTCCCTATCTCATTGCTTCTCTCTGCCCCGTACCCTCTCCCTATCTCACTGCTTCTCTCTGCCCCGTACCCTCTCCCTATCTCACTGCTTCTCTCTGCCCCGTACCCTCTCCCTATCTCACTGCTTCTCTCTGCCCCGTACCCTCTCCCTATCTCACTGCTTCTCTCTGCCCCGTACCCTCTCCCTATCTCACTGCTTCTCTCTGCCCCGTACCCTCTCCCTATCTCACTGCTTCTCTCTACCCCGTACCTTCTCCCTATCTCACTGCTTCTCTCTGCCCTGTAACCTCTCCCTATCTCACTGCTTCACTCTGCCCATACCCTCTCCCTATCTCACTGCTTCTCCCAGCCCGTACCCTCTCCCTATCTCACTGCTTCTCTCTGCCCCGTACCCTCTCCCTATCTCACTGCTTCTCTCTGCCCCGTACCCTCTCCCTATATCACTGCTTCTCCCAGCCCGTACCCTCTCCCTATCTCACTGCTTCTCTCTGCCCCGCACCCTCTCCCTATCTCACTGCTTCTCCCAGCCCGTACCCTCCCCCTATCTAACTGCTTCTCTCTGCCCCGCACCCTCTCCCTATCTCACTGCTTCTCTCTGCCCCGTACCCTCTCCCTATCTCACTGCTTCTCCCAGCCAGTACCCTCTCCCTATCTCACTGCTTCTCTCTGCCCCGTACCCTCTCCCTATCTCACTGCTTCACTCTGCCCCGTATCCTCTCCCTATCTCACCGCTTCTCTCTGCCCTGTACCCTCTCCCTATCTCACTGCTTCTCTCTGCCCCGCACCCTCTCCCTATCTCACTGCTTCTCTCTGCCCCGTACCCTCTCCCTATCTCACTGCTTCTCTCTGCCCCTTATCCTCTCCCTATCTCACCGCTTCTCTCTGCCCCGTACCCTCTCCCTATCTCACTGCTTCTCTCTGCCCCGTATCCTCTCCCTATCTCACTGCTTCTCTCTGCCCCGTATCCTCTCCCTATCTCATTGCTTCTGTCTGCCCCGTACCCTTTCCCTATCTCACTGCTTCTCTCTGCCCGTACCCTCTCCCTGTCTCACTGCTTCTCTCTACCCTGTACCCTCTCCCTATCTCACTGCTTCTCTCTGCCCCGTACCCTCTCCCTATCTCACTGCCCCGCACCCTCTCCCTATCTCACTGCTTCTCTCTGCCCCGTACCCTCTCCCTATCTCACTGCTTCTCTCTGCCCCGTACCTTTTCCCTATCTCACTGCTTCTCTCTGCCCCGCACCCTCTCCCTATCTCACTGCTTCTCTCTGCCCCGTATCCTCTCCCTATGTCACTACTTCTCTCTGCCCTGTATCATCCCCCTATCTCATTGCTTGTCTCTGCCCCGTACCCTCTCCCTATCTCACTGCTTCTCTCTGCCCCGTACCCTCTCCCTATCTCACTGCTTCTCTCTGCCCCGTGCCCTCTCCCTATCTCACTGCCCCGTACCTTTTCCCTATCTCACTGCTTCTCTCTGCCCCGTACCCTCTCCCTATCTCACTGCTTCTCTCTGCCCCGTACCCTCTCCCTATCTCACTGCTTCTCTCTGCCCCGTACCCTCTCCCTATCTCATTGCTTCTCTCTGCCCCGTACCCTCTCCCTATCTCACTGCTTCTCCCAGCCCGTACCCTCTCCCTATCTCACTGCTTCTCTCTGCCCCGTACCCTCTCCCTATCTCACTGTTTCTCCCAGCCAGTTCCCTCTCCCTATCTCACTGCTTCTCTCTGCCCCGTACCCTCTCCCTATCTCACTGCTTCTCTCTGCCCCGTATCCTCTCCCTATCTCACCGCTTCTCTCTGCCCTGTACCCTCTCCCTATCTCACTGCTTCTCTCTGCCCTGCACCCTCTCCCTATCTCACTGCTTCTCTCTGCCCCGTACCCTCTCCCTATCTCACTGCTTCTCTCTGCCCTTATCCTCTCCCTATCTCACCGCTTCTCTCTGCCCCGTACCCTCTCCCTATCTCACTGCTTCTCTCTGCCCCGTATCCTCTCCCTATCTCACTGCTTCTCTCTGCCCCGTATCCTCTCCCTATCTCATTGCTTCTGTCTGCCCCGTACCCTTTCCCTATCTCACTGCTTCTCTCTGCCCGTACCCTCTCCCTGTCTCACTGCTTCTCTCTACCCTGTACCCTCTCCCTATCTCACTGCTTCTCTCTGCCCCGTACCCTCTCCCTATCTCACTGCCCCGCACCCTCTCCCTATCTCACTGCTTCTCTCTGCCCCGTACCCTCTCCCTATCTCACTGCTTCTCTCTGCCCCGTACCTTTTCCCTATCTCACTGCTTCTCTCTGCCCCGCACCCTCTCCCTATCTCACTGCTTCTCTCTGCCCCGTATCCTCTCCCTATGTCACTACTTCTCTCTGCCCTGTATCATCCCCCTATCTCATTGCTTGTCTCTGCCCCGTACCCTCTCCCTATCTCACTGCTTCTCTCTGCCCCGTACCCTCTCCCTATCTCACTGCTTCTCTCTGCCCCGTACCCTCTCCCTATCTCACTGCTTCTCTCTGCCCCGTACCCTCTCCCTATCTCACTGCTTCTCTCTGCCCCGTACCCTCTCCCTATCTCACTGCTTCTCTCTGCCCCGTGCCCTCTCCCTATCTCACTGCCCCGTACCTTTTCCCTGTCTCACTGCTTCTCTCTGCCCCGTACCCTCTCCCTATCTCACTGCTTCTCTCTGCCCCGTACCCTCTCCCTATCTCACTGCTTCTCTCTGCCCCGTACCCTCTCCCTATCTCATTGCTTCTCTCTGCCCCGTACCCTCTCCCTATCTCACTGCTTCTCTCTGCCCCGTATCCTCTCCCTATCTCATTGCTTCTCTCTGCCCCGTACCCTCTCCCTATCTCACTGCTTCTCTCTGCCCCGTACCCTCTCCCTATCTCACTGCCCCGTACCCTCTCCCTATCTCACTGCTTCTCTCTGCCCGTACCCTCTCCCTATCTCACTGCTTCTCTCTGCCCGTACCCTCTCCCTATCTCACTGCTTCTTTCTGCCCCGCACCCTCTCAATATCTCACTGCTTCTCTCTGCCCCGCACAATCTCCCTATCTCACTGCTTCTCTCTGCCCGTACCCTCTCCCTATCTCACTGCTTCTCTCTGCCCCGCACCCTCTCCCTATCTCACTGCTTCTCTCTGCCCCGTACCTTCTCCCTATCTCACTGCTTCTCTCTGCCCCGCACCCTCTCCCTATCTCACTGCTTCTCTCTGCCCCGTATCCTCTCCCTATCTCACTGCTTCTCTCTGCCCTGTATCATCCCCCTATCTCATTGCTTCTCCCAGCCCGTACCCTCTCCCTATCTCACTGCTTCTCTCTGCCCCGTATCCTCTCCCTATCTCACTGCTTCTCTCTGCCCTGTATCATCCCCCTATCTCATTGCTTCTCTCTGCCCCGTACCCTCTCCCTATCTCACTGCTTCTCTCTGCCCCGTACCCTCTCCCTATCTCACTGCTTCTCTCTGCCCCGTGCCCTCTCCCTCTCTCACTGCCCCGTACCCTTTCCCTATCTCACTGCTTCTCTCTGCCCCGTACCCTTTCCCTATCTCATTGCTTCTCTCTGCCCCGTACCCTCTCCCTATCTCACTGCTTCTCTCTGCCCCGTACCCTCTCCCTATCTCACTGCTTCTCTCTGCCCCGTACCCTCTCCCTATCTCACTGCTTCTCTCTGCCCCGTACCCTCTCCCTATCTCACTGCTTCTCTCTGCCCCTTACCCGCTCCCTATCTCACTGCTTCTCTCTGCCCCGTACCCTCTCCCTATCTCATTGCTTCTCTCTGCCCCGTACCTTCTCCCTATCTCACTGCTTCTCTCTGCCCCGTATCCTCTCCCTATCTCACTGCTTCTCTCTGCCCCATACCCTCTCCCTATCTCACTGCTTCTCTCTGCCCCGTACCCTCTCCCTATCTCACTGCTTCTCTCTACCCCGTACCTTCTCCCTATCTCACTGCTTCTCTCTGCCCTGTAACCTCTCCCTATCTCACTGCTTCACTCTGCCCGTACCCTCTCCCTATCTCACTGCTTCTCCCAGCCCGTACCCTCTCCCTATCTCACTGCTTCTCTCTGCCCCGTACCCTCTCCCTATCTCACTGCTTCTCTCTGCCCCGTACCCTCTCCCTATATCACTGCTTCTCCCAGCCCGTACCCTCTCCCTATCTCACTGCTTCTCTCTGCCCCGCACCCTCTCCCTATCTCACTGCTTCTCCCAGCCCGTACCCTCCCCCTATCTAACTGCTTCTCTCTGCCCCGCACCCTCTCCCTATCTCACTGCTTCTCTCTGCCCCGTACCCTCTCCCTATCTCACTGCTTCTCCCAGCCAGTACCCTCTCCCTATCTCACTGCTTGTCTCTGCCCCGTACCCTCTCCCTATCTCACTGCTTCTCTCTGCCCCGTATCCTCTCCCTATCTCACCGCTTCTCTCTGCCCCGTACCCTCTCCCTATCTCACTGCTTCTCCCAGCCAGTACCCTCTCCCTATCTCACTGCTTCTCTCTGCCCCGTACCCTCTCCCTATCTCACTGCTTCTCTCTGCCCCGTATCCTCTCCCTATCTCACCGCTTCTCTCTGCCCTGTACCCTCTCCCTATCTCACTGCTTCTCTCTGCCCTGCACCCTCTCCCTATCTCACTGCTTCTCTCTGCCCCGTACCCTCTCCCTATCTCACTGCTTCTCTCTGCCCCTTATCCTCTCCCTATCTCACCGCTTCTCTCTGCCCCGTACCCTCTCCCTATCTCACTGCTTCTCTCTGCCCCGTATCCTCTCCCTATCTCACTGCTTCTCTCTGCCCCGTATCCTCTCCCTATCTCATTGCTTCTGTCTGCCCCGTACCCTTTCCCTATCTCACTGCTTCTCTCTGCCCGTACCCTCTCCCTGTCTCACTGCTTCTCTCTACCCTGTACCCTCTCCCTATCTCACTGCTTCTCTCTGCCCCGTACCCTCTCCCTATCTCACTGCCCCGCACCCTCTCCCTATCTCACTGCTTCTCTCTGCCCCGTACCCTCTCCCTATCTCACTGCTTCTCTCTGCCCCGTACCTTTTCCCTATCTCACTGCTTCTCTCTGCCCCGCACCCTCTCCCTATCTCACTGCTTCTCTCTGCCCCGTATCCTCTCCCTATGTCACTACTTCTCTCTGCCCTGTATCATCCCCCTATCTCATTGCTTGTCTCTGCCCCGTACCCTCTCCCTATCTCACTGCTTCTCTCTGCCCCGTACCCTCTCCCTATCTCACTGCTTCTCTCTGCCCCGTGCCCTCTCCCTATCTCACTGCCCCGTACCTTTTCCCTGTCTCACTGCTTCTCTCTGCCCCGTACCCTCTCCCTATCTCACTGCTTCTCTCTGCCCCGTACCCTCTCCCTATCTCACTGCTTCTCTCTGCCCCGTACCCTCTCCCTATCTCATTGCTTCTCTCTGCCCCGTACCCTCTCCCTATCTCACTGCTTCTCTCTGCCCCGTATCCTCTCCCTATCTCATTGCTTCTCTCTGCCCCGTACCCTCTCCCTATCTCACTGCTTCTCTCTGCCCCGTACCCTCTCCCTATCTCACTGCCCCGTACCCTCTCCCTATCTCACTGCTTCTCTCTGCCCGTACCCTCTCCCTATCTCACTGCTTCTCTCTGCCCCGCACCCTCTCCCTATCTCACTGCTTCTCCCAGCCCATAACCTCTCCCTATCTCACTGCTTCTCTCTACCCCGTACCCTCTCCCTATCTCACTGCTTCTCTCTGCCCCGTATCCTCTCCCTATCTCACCGCTTCTCTCTGCCCTGTACCCTCTCCCTATATCACTACTTCTTCTCTCTGCCCCGTACCCTCTCCCTATCTCACTGCTTCTCTCTGCCCTGTACCCTCTCCCTATCTCACTGCTTCTCTCTGCCCCTTATCCTCTCCCTATCTCACCGCTTCTCTCTGCCCCGTACCCTCTCCCTATCTCACTGCTTCTCTCTGCCCCATATCCTCTCCCTATCTCACTGCTACTCTCTGCCCCGTATCCTCTCCCTATGTCATTGCTTCTCTCTGCCCCGTACCCTTTCCCTATCTCACTGCTTCTCTCTGCCCGTACCCTCTCCCTGTCTCAATGCTTCTCTCTACCCTGTACCCTCTCCCTATCTCACTGCTTCTCTCTGCCCCGTACCCTCTCCCTATCTCACTGCTTCTCTCTGCCCTGTACCCTCTCCCTATCTCACTGCTTCTCTCTGCCCCTTATCCTCTCCCTATCTCACCGCTTCTCTCTGCCCCATACCCTCTCCCTATCTCACTGCTTCTCCCAGCCCATAACCTCTCCCTATCTCACTGCTTCTCTCTACCCCGTACCCTCTCCCTATCTCACTGCTTCTCTCTGCCCCGTATCCTCTCCCTATCTCACCGCTTCTCTCTGCCCTGTACCCTCTCCCTATATCACTACTTCTTCTCTCTGCCCCGTACCCTCTCCCTATCTCACTGCTTCTCTCTGCCCTGTACCCTCTCCCTATCTCACTGCTTCTCTCTGCCCCTTATCCTCTCCCTATCTCACCGCTTCTCTCTGCCCCGTACCCTCTCCCTATCTCACTGCTTCTCTCTGCCCCATATCCTCTCCCTATCTCACTGCTTCTCTCTGCCCCATATCCTCTCCCTATCTCACTGCTTCTCTCTGCCCCGTATCCTCTCCCTATCTCATTGCTTCTCTCTGCCCCGTACCTTTTCCCTATCTCACTGCTTCTCTCTGCCCGTACCCTCTTCCTGTCTCAATGCTTCTCTCTACCCTGTACCCTCTCCCTATCTCACTGCTTCTCTCTGCCCCGTACCCTCTCCCTATCTCACTGCCCCGCACCCTCTCCCTATCTCACTGCTTCTCTCTGCCCCGTATCCTCTCCCTATCTCACTGCTTCTCTCTGCCCCGTACCCTCTCCCTATCTCAATGCTTCTCTCTGCCCGTACCCTCTCCCTATCTCACTGCTTCACTTTGCCCGTACCCTCTCCCTATCTCATTGCTTCTCTCTGCCCCGTACCCTCTCCCTATCTCACTGCTTCTCTCTGCCCCGTATCCTCTCCCTATCTCATTGCTTCTCTCTGCCCCGTACCCTCTCCCTATCTCACTGCTTCTCTCTGCCCCGTACCCTCTCCCTATCTCACTGCCCCGTACCCTTTCCTTATCTCACTGCTTCTCTCTGCCCATACCCTCTCCCTATCTCACTGCTTCTCCCAGCCCGTACCCTCTCCCTATCTCACTGCCCCGTACCCTCTCCCTATCTCACTGCTTCTCTCTGCCCGTACCCTCTCCCTATCTCACTGC
Source organism: Ascaphus truei (assembly GCF_040206685.1). NCBI lineage: Eukaryota > Metazoa > Chordata > Amphibia > Anura > Ascaphidae > Ascaphus > Ascaphus truei. Next base: position 58,271 of record NW_027455525.1, read on the forward strand.
TTCTCTCTGCCCCGCACCCTCTCCCTATCTCACTGCTTCTCCCAGCCCATAACCTCTCCCTATCTCACTGCTTCTCTCTACCCCGTACCCTCTCCCTATCTCACTGCTTCTCTCTGCCCCGTATCCTCTCCCTATCTCACCGCTTCTCTCTGCCCTGTACCCTCTCCCTATATCACTACTTCTTCTCTCTGCCCCGTACCCTCTCCCTATCTCACTGCTTCTCTCTGCCCTGTACCCTCTCCCTATCTCACTGCTTCTCTCTGCCCCTTATCCTCTCCCTATCTCACCGCTTCTCTCTGCCCCGTACCCTCTCCCTATCTCACTGCTTCTCTCTGCCCCATATCCTCTCCCTATCTCACTGCTACTCTCTGCCCCGTATCCTCTCCCTATGTCATTGCTTCTCTCTGCCCCGTACCCTTTCCCTATCTCACTGCTTCTCTCTGCCCGTACCCTCTCCCTGTCTCAATGCTTCTCTCTACCCTGTACCCTCTCCCTATCTCACTGCTTCTCTCTGCCCCGTACCCTCTCCCTATCTCACTGCTTCTCTCTGCCCTGTACCCTCTCCCTATCTCACTGCTTCTCTCTGCCCCTTATCCTCTCCCTATCTCACCGCTTCTCTCTGCCCCATACCCTCTCCCTATCTCACTGCTTCTCCCAGCCCATAACCTCTCCCTATCTCACTGCTTCTCTCTACCCCGTACCCTCTCCCTATCTCACTGCTTCTCTCTGCCCCGTATCCTCTCCCTATCTCACCGCTTCTCTCTGCCCTGTACCCTCTCCCTATATCACTACTTCTTCTCTCTGCCCCGTACCCTCTCCCTATCTCACTGCTTCTCTCTGCCCTGTACCCTCTCCCTATCTCACTGCTTCTCTCTGCCCCTTATCCTCTCCCTATCTCACCGCTTCTCTCTGCCCCGTACCCTCTCCCTATCTCACTGCTTCTCTCTGCCCCATATCCTCTCCCTATCTCACTGCTTCTCTCTGCCCCATATCCTCTCCCTATCTCACTGCTTCTCTCTGCCCCGTATCCTCTCCCTATCTCATTGCTTCTCTCTGCCCCGTACCTTTTCCCTATCTCACTGCTTCTCTCTGCCCGTACCCTCTTCCTGTCTCAATGCTTCTCTCTACCCTGTACCCTCTCCCTATCTCACTGCTTCTCTCTGCCCCGTACCCTCTCCCTATCTCACTGCCCCGCACCCTCTCCCTATCTCACTGCTTCTCTCTGCCCCGTATCCTCTCCCTATCTCAATGCTTCTCTCTGCCCGTACCCTCTCCCTATCTCACTGCTTCACTTTGCCCGTACCCTCTCCCTATCTTACTGCTTCACTCTGCCCGTACCCTCTCCCTATCTCACTGCTTCTCTCTGCCCCGTACCCTCTCCCTATCTCACTGCTTCACTCTGCCCGTACCCTTTCCCTATCTCACTGCTTCTCTCTGCCCATATCCTCTCCCTATCTCACTGCTTCTCTCTGCCCCGTATCCTCTCCCTATCTCATTGCTACTCTCTGCCCCGTACCCTTTCCCTATCTCACTGCTTCTCTCTGCCCGTACCCTCTCCCTGTCTCACTGCTTCTCTCTACCCTGTACCCTCTCCCTATCTCACTGCTTCTCTCTGCCCCGTACCCTCTCCCTATCTCACTGCCCCGCACCCTCTCCCTATCTCACTGCTTCTCTCTGCCCCGTACCCTCTCCCTATCTCACTGCTTCTCTCTGCCCCGTACCTTTTCCCTATCTCACTGCTTCTCTCTGCCCCGCACCCTCTCCCTATCTCACTGCTTCTCTCTGCCCCGTATCCTCTCCCTATGTCACTACTTCTCTCTGCCCTGTATCATCCCCCTATCTCATTGCTTGTCTCTGCCCCGTACCCTCTCCCTATCTCACTGCTTCTCTCTGCCCCGTACCCTCTCCCTATCTCACTGCTTCTCTCTGCCCCGTGCCCTCTCCCTATCTCACTGCCCCGTACCTTTTCCCTGTCTCACTGCTTCTCTCTGCCCCGTACCCTCTCCCTATCTCACTGCTTCTCTCTGCCCCGTACCCTCTCCCTATCTCACTGCTTCTCTCTGCCCCGTACCCTCTCCCTATCTCATTGCTTCTCTCTGCCCCGTACCCTCTCCCTATCTCACTGCTTCTCTCTGCCCCGTATCCTCTCCCTATCTCATTGCTTCTCTCTGCCCCGTACCCTCTCCCTATCTCACTGCTTCTCTCTGCCCCGTACCCTCTCCCTATCTCACTGCCCCGTACCCTTTCCTTATCTCACTGCTTCTCTCTGCCCATACCCTCTCCCTATCTCACTGCTTCTCCCAGCCCGTACCCTCTCCCTATCTCACTGCCCCGTACCCTCTCCCTATCTCACTGCTTCTCTCTGCCCGTACCCTCTCCCTATCTCACTGCTTCTCTCTGCCCCGCACCCTCTCCCTATCTCACTGCTTCTCCCAGCCCATAACCTCTCCCTATCTCACTGCTTCTCTCTACCCCGTACCCTCTCCCTATCTCACTGCTTCTCTCTGCCCCGTATCCTCTCCCTATCTCACCGCTTCTCTCTGCCCTGTACCCTCTCCCTATATCACTACTTCTTCTCTCTGCCCCGTACCCTCTCCCTATCTCACTGCTTCTCTCTGCCCTGTACCCTCTCCCTATCTCACTGCTTCTCTCTGCCCCTTATCCTCTCCCTATCTCACCGCTTCTCTCTGCCCCGTACCCTCTCCCTATCTCACTGCTTCTCTCTGCCCCATATCCTCTCCCTATCTCACTGCTACTCTCTGCCCCGTATCCTCTCCCTATGTCATTGCTTCTCTCTGCCCCGTACCCTTTCCCTATCTCACTGCTTCTCTCTGCCCGTACCCTCTCCCTGTCTCAATGCTTCTCTCTACCCTGTACCCTCTCCCTATCTCACTGCTTCTCTCTGCCCCGTACCCTCTCCCTATCTCACTGCTTCTCTCTGCCCTGTACCCTCTCCCTATCTCACTGCTTCTCTCTGCCCCTTATCCTCTCCCTATCTCACCGCTTCTCTCTGCCCCATACCCTCTCCCTATCTCACTGCTTCTCCCAGCCCATAACCTCTCCCTATCTCACTGCTTCTCTCTACCCCGTACCCTCTCCCTATCTCACTGCTTCTCTCTGCCCCGTATCCTCTCCCTATCTCACCGCTTCTCTCTGCCCTGTACCCTCTCCCTATATCACTACTTCTTCTCTCTGCCCCGTACCCTCTCCCTATCTCACTGCTTCTCTCTGCCCTGTACCCTCTCCCTATCTCACTGCTTCTCTCTGCCCCTTATCCTCTCCCTATCTCACCGCTTCTCTCTGCCCCGTACCCTCTCCCTATCTCACTGCTTCTCTCTGCCCCATATCCTCTCCCTATCTCACTGCTTCTCTCTGCCCCATATCCTCTCCCTATCTCACTGCTTCTCTCTGCCCCGTATCCTCTCCCTATCTCATTGCTTCTCTCTGCCCCGTACCTTTTCCCTATCTCACTGCTTCTCTCTGCCCGTACCCTCTTCCTGTCTCAATGCTTCTCTCTACCCTGTACCCTCTCCCTATCTCACTGCTTCTCTCTGCCCCGTACCCTCTCCCTATCTCACTGCCCCGCACCCTCTCCCTATCTCACTGCTTCTCTCTGCCCCGTATCCTCTCCCTATCTCACTGCTTCTCTCTGCCCCGTACCCTCTCCCTATCTCAATGCTTCTCTCTGCCCGTACCCTCTCCCTATCTCACTGCTTCACTTTGCCCGTACCCTCTCCCTATCTCACTGCTTCTCTCTGCCCGTACCCTCTCCCTATCTTACTGCTTCACTCTGCCCGTACCCTCTCCCTATCTCACTGCTTCTCTCTGCCCCGTACCCTCTCCCTATCTCACTGCTTCACTCTGCCCGTACCCTTTCCCTATCTCACTGCTTCTCTCTGCCCATATCCTCTCCCTATCTCACTGCTTCTCTCTGCCCCGTATCCTCTCCCTATCTCATTGCTACTCTCTGCCCCGTACCCTTTCCCTATCTCACTGCTTCTCCCTGCCCGTACCCTCTCCCTGTCTCAATGTTTCTCTCTACCCTGTACCCTCTCCCTATCTCACTGCTTCTCTCTGCCCCGTACCCTCTCCCTATCTCACTGCCCCGCACCCTCTACCTATCTCACTGCTTCTCTCTGCCCGTACCCTCTCCCTATCTCACTGCTTCTCTCTGCCCCGTACCCTCTCCCTATCTCACTGCTTCACTCTGCCCGTACCCTCTCCCTATCTCACTGCTACTCTCTCTGCCCCGTACCCTCTCCCTATCTTACTGCTTCACTCTGCCCGTTCCCTCTCCCTATCTCACTGCTTCTCTCTGCCCCGTACCCTTTCCCTATCTCACTGCTTCTCCCTGCCCGTACCCTCTCCCTGTCTCAATGTTTCTCTCTACCCTGTACCCTCTCCCTATCTCACTGCTTCTCTCTGCCCCGTACCCTCTCCCTATCTCACTGCCCCGCACCCTCTACCTATCTCACTGCTTCTCTCTGCCCGTACCCTCTCCCTATCTCACTGCTTCTCTCTGCCCCGTACCCTCTCCCTATCTCACTGCTTCACTCTGCCCGTACCCTCTCCCTATCTCACTGCTACTCTCTCTGCCCCGTACCCTCTCCCTATCTTACTGCTTCACTCTGCCCGTTCCCTCTCCCTATCTCACTGCTTCTCTCTGCCCCGTACCCTCTCCCTATCTCACTGCTTCACTCTGCCCGTACCCTTTCCCTATCTCACTGCTTCTCTCTGCCCCGTACCCTCTCCCTATCTCACTGCTTCTCTCTGCCCGTACCCTCTCCCTATTTCACTGCTTCTCTCTTCCCCGTACCCTCTCTCTATCTCACTGCTTCTTTCTGCCCCGTACCCTCTCCCTATCTCACTGCCCCGTACCCTCTCCCTATCTCACTGCTTCTCTCTGCCCGTACCCTCTCCCTATCTCACTGCTTCTCTCTGCCCCGCACCCTCTCCCTATCTCACTGCTTCTCCCAGCCCATAACCTCTCCCTATCTCACTGCTTCTCTCTACCCCGTACCCTCTCCCTATCTCACTGCTTCTCTCTGCCCCGTATCCTCTCCCTATCTCACCGCTTCTCTCTGCCCTGTACCCTCTCCCTATATCACTACTTCTTCTCTCTGCCCCGTACCCTCTCCCTATCTCACTGCTTCTCTCTGCCCTGTACCCTCTCCCTATCTCACTGCTTCTCTCTGCCCCTTATCCTCTCCCTATCTCACCGCTTCTCTCTGCCCCGTACCCTCTCCCTATCTCACTGCTTCTCTCTGCCCCATATCCTCTCCCTATCTCACTGCTACTCTCTGCCCCGTATCCTCTCCCTATCTCATTGCTTCTCTCTGCCCCGTACCCTTTCCCTATCTCACTGCTTCTCTCTGCCCGTACCCTCTCCCTGTCTCAATGCTTCTCTCTACCCTGTACCCTCTCCCTATCTCACTGCTTCTCTCTGCCCCGTACCCTCTCCCTATCTCACTGCTTCTCTCTGCCCTGTACCCTCTCCCTATCTCACTGCTTCTCTCTGCCCCTTATCCTCTCCCTATCTCACCGCTTCTCTCTGCCCCGTACCCTCTCCCTATCTCACTGCTTCTCCCAGCCCATAACCTCTCCCTATCTCACTGCTTCTCTCTACCCCGTACCCTCTCCCTATCTCACTGCTTCTCTCTGCCCCGTATCCTCTCCCTATCTCACCGCTTCTCTCTGCCCTGTACCCTCTCCCTATATCACTACTTCTTCTCTCTGCCCCGTACCCTCTCCCTATCTCACTGCTTCTCTCTGCCCTGTACCCTCTCCCTATCTCACTGCTTCTCTCTGCCCCTTATCCTCTCCCTATCTCACCGCTTCTCTCTGCCCCGTACCCTCTCCCTATCTCACTGCTTCTCTCTGCCCCATATCCTCTCCCTATCTCACTGCTTCTCTCTGCCCCATATCCTCTCCCTATCTCACTGCTTCTCTCTGCCCCGTATCCTCTCCCTATCTCATTGCTTCTCTCTGCCCCGTACCTTTTCCCTATCTCACTGCTTCTCTCTGCCCGTACCCTCTCCCTGTCTCAATGCTTCTCTCTACCCTGTACCCTCTCCCTATCTCACTGCTTCTCTCTGCCCCGTACCCTCTCCCTATCTCACTGCCCCGCACCCTCTCCCTATCTCACTGCTTCTCTCTGCCCCGTATCCTCTCCCTATCTCACTGCTTCTCTCTGCCCGTACCCTCTCCCTATCTCACTGCTTCTCTCTGCCCGTACCCTCTCCCTATCTCACTGCTTCACTTTGCCCGTACCTTCTCCCTATCTCACTGCTTCTCTCTGCCCGTACCCTCTCCCTATCTTACTGCTTCACTCTGCCCGTACCCTCTCCCTATCTCACTGCTTCTCTCTGCCCCGTACCCTCTCCCTATCTCACTGCTTCACTCTGCCCGTACCCTTTCCCTATCTCACTGCTTCTCTCTGCCCCGTACCCTCTCCCTATCTCACTGCTTCTCTCTGCCCATATCCTCTCCCTATCTCACTGCTTCTCTCTGCCCCGTATCCTCTCCCTATCTCATTGCTACTCTCTGCCCCGTACCCCTTCCCTATCTCACTGCCCCGCACCCTCTACCTATCTCACTGCTTCTCTCTGCCCGTACCCTCTCCCTATCTCACTGCTTCTCTCTGCCCCGTACCCTCTCCCTATCTCACTGCTTCACTCTGCCCGTACCCTCTCCCTATCTCACTGCTACTCTCTCTGCCCCGTACCCTCTCCCTATCTTACTGCTTCACTCTGCCCGTACCCTCTCCCTATCTCACTGCTTCTCTCTGCCCCGTACCCTCTCCCTATCTCACTGCTTCACTCTGCCCGTACCCTTTCCCTATCTCACTGCTTCTCTCTGCCCCGTACCCTCTCCCTATCTCACTGCTTCTCTCTGCCCGTACCCTCTCCCTATTTCACTGCTTCTCTCTTCCCCGTACCCTCTCCCTATCTCACTGCTTCTTTCTGCCCCGTACCCTCTCCCTATATCACTGCTTCTCTCTTCCCCGCACCCTCTCCCTATCTCACCGCTTCTCTCTGCCCGTACCCTCTCCCTAACTCACCGCTTCTCTCTGCCCCGTACCCTCTCCCTATCTCACTGCTTCTCTCTGCCCCATATCCTCTCCCTATCTCACTGCTTCTCTCTGCCCCGTATCCTCTCCCTATCTCATTGCTTCTCTCTACCCCGTACCCTTTCCCTATCTCACTGCTTCTCCCAGCCCGTACCCTCTCCCTATCTCACTGCTTCTCCCAGCCCGTACCCTCTCCCTATCTCACTGCTTCTCTCTGCCCTGCACCCTCTCCCTATCTCACTGCTTCTCTCTGCCCCGTACCTTCTCCCTATCTCACTGCTTCTCCCAGCCCATACCCTCTCCCTATCTCACTGCTTCTCTCTGCCCCGTACCGTCTCCCTATCTCACTGCTTCTCTCTGCCCCGTACCCTCTCCCTATCTCACTGCTTCTCTCTGCCCGTAACCTCTCCCTATCTAACTGCTTCTCTCTGCCCCGCACCCTCTCCCTATCTCACTGCTTCTCTCTGCCCCGTACCTTCTCCCTATCTCACTGCTTCTCCCAGCCCATACCCTCTCCCTATCTCACTGCTTCTCTCTGCCCCGTACCCTCTCCCTATCTCACTGCTTCTCTCTGCCCGTAACCTCTCCCTATCTAACTGCTTCTCTCTGCCCCGCACCCTCTCCCTATCTCACTGCTTCTCTCTGCCCCGTACCTTCTCCCTATCTCACTGCTTCTCCCAGCCCATACCCTCTCCCTATCTCACTGCTTCTTTCTGCCCCGTACCCTTTCCATATCTCACTGCTTCTCCCAGCCCGTACCCTCTCCCTATCTCACTGCTTCTCTCTGCCCCGTACCCTCTCCCTATCTCACTGCTTCTCTCTGCCCCGTACCCTCTCCCTATCTCACTGCTTCTCCCAGCCCGTACCCTCTCCCTATCTCACTGCTTCTCTCTGCCCCGCACCCTCTCCCTATCTCACTGCTTCTCCCAGCCCGTACCCTCCCCCTATCTAACTGCTTCTCTCTGCCCCGCACCCTCTCCCTATCTCACTGCTTCTCTCTGCCCCGTACCCTCTCCCTATCTCACTGCTTCTCCCAGCCCGTACCCTCTCCCTATCTCACTGCTTCTCTCTGCCCCGTACCCTCTCCCTATCTCACTGCTTCACTCTGCCCCGTATCCTCTCCCTATCTCACCGCTTCTCTCTGCCCTGTACCCTCTCCCTATCTCACTGCTTCTCTCTGCCCCGCACTCTCTCCCTATCTCACTGCTTCTCTCTGCCCCGCACCCTCTCCCTATCTCACTGCTTCTCTCTGCCCCGTACCCTCTCCCTATCTCACTGCTTCTCTCTGCCCCTTATCCTCTCCCTATCTCACCGCTTCTCTCTGCCCCGTACCCTCTCCCTATCTCACTGCTTCTCTCTGCCCCGTATCCTCTCCCTATCTCACTGCTTCTCTCTGCCCCGTATCCTCTCCCTATCTCATTGCTTCTCTCTGCCCCGTACCCTTTCCCTATCTCACTGCTTCTCTCTGCCGGTACCCTCTCCCTGTCTCACTGCTTCTCTCTACCCTGTACCCTCTCCCTATCTCACTGCTTCTCTCTGCCCCGTACCCTCTCCCTATCTCACTGCCCCGCACCCTCTCCCTATCTCACTGCTTCTCTCTGCCCCGTACCCTCTCCCTATCTCACTGCTTCTCTCTGCCCCGTACCCTCTCCCTATCTCCCTGCTTCACTCTGCCCGTACATTCTCCCTATCTCACTGCTTCTCTCTGCCCTGCACCCTCTCCCTATCTCACTGCTTCTCTCTGCCCCGTATCCTCTCCCTATGTCACTACTTCTCTCTGCCCTGTATCATCCCCCTATCTCATTGCTTCTCTCTGCCCTGTACCCTCTCCCTATCTCACTGCTTCTCTCTGCCCCGTACCCTCTCCCTATCTCACTGCTTCTCTCTGCCCCGTACCCTCTCCCTATCTCACTGCTTCTCTCTGCCCCGTGCCCTCTCCCTATCTCACTGCCCCGTACCTTTTCCATATCTCACTGCTTCTCTCTGCCCCGTACCCTCTCCCTATCTCACTGCTTCTCTCTGCCCCGTACCCTCTCCCTATCTCACTGCTTCTCTCTGCCCCGTACCCTCTCCCTATCTCATTGCTTCTCTCTGCCCCGTACCCTCTCCCTATCTCACTGCTTCTCTCTGCCCCGTATCCTCTCCCTATCTCATTGCTTCTCTCTGCCCCGTACCCTCTCCCTATCTCACTGCTTCTCTCTGCCCCATACCCTCTCCCTATCTCACTGCTTCTCTCTGCCCCGTACTCTCTCCCTATCTCACTGCTTCTCTCTGCCCTGTACCCTCTCCCTATCTCACTGCCCCGTACCCTATCCCTATCTCATTGCTTCTCTCTGCCCCGTACCCTCTCCCTATCTCACTGCTTCTCTCTGCCCCGTACCCTCTCCCTATCTCACTGCTTCTCTCTGCCCCGTACCCTCTCCCTATCTCACTGCTTCTCTCTGCCCCGTACCCTCTCCCTATCTCATTGCTTCTCTCTGCCCCGTATCCTCTCCCTATCTCATTACTTCTCTCTGCCCCGTACCCTCTCCCTATCTCACTGCTTCTCTCTGCCCCGTACCCTCTCCCTATCTCACTGCTTCTCTCTGCCCCGTACCCTCTCCCTATCTCACTGCTTCTCTCTGCCCCGTACCCTCTCCCTATCTCATTGCTTCTCTCTGCCCCGTATCCTCTCCCTATCTCATTACTTCTCTCTGCCCCGTACCCTCTCCCTATATCACTGCTTCTCTCTGCCCCGCACCCTCTCCCTATCTCACTGCTTCTCTCTGCCCCGTACCCTCTCCCTATCTCACTGCTTCTCTCTGCCCGTACCCTCTCCCTATCTCACTGCTTCTTTCTGCCCCGCACCCTCTCCCTATCTCACTGCTTCTCTCTGCCCCGCACCCTCTCCCTATCTCACTGCTTCTCTCTGCCCGTACCCTCTCCCTATCTCACTGCTTCTCTCTGCCCCGCACCCTCTACCTATCTCACTGCTTCTCTCTGCCCCGTACCTTCTCCCTATCTCACTGCTTCTCTCTGCCCCGCACCCTCTCCCTATCTCACTGCTTCTCTCTGCCCCGTATCCTCTCCCTATCTCACTGCTTCTCTCTGCCCTGTATCATCCCCCTATCTCATTGCTTCTCCCAGCCCGTACCCTCTCCCTATCTCACTGCTTCTCTCTGCCCCGTATCCTCTCCCTATCTCACTGCTTCTCTCTGCCCTGTATCATCCCCCTATCTCATTGCTTCTCTCTGCCCCGTACCCTCTGCCTATCTCACTGCTTCTCTCTGCCCTGTACCCTCTCCCTATCTCACTGCTTCTCTCTGCCCCGTGCCCTCTCCCTCTCTCACTGCCCCGTACCCTCTCCCTATATCACTGCTTCTCTCTGCCCCGTACCCTCTCCCTATCTCACTGCTTCTCTCTGCCCCGTATCCTCTCCCTATCTCACTGCTTCTCTCTGCCCCGTACCCTCTCCCTATCTCACTGCTTCTCTCTGCCCCGTACCCTTTCCCTATCTCACTGCTTCTCTCTGCCCATACCCTCTCCCTATCTCACTGCTTCTCTCTGCCCGTACCCTCTCCCTATCTCACTGCTTCTCTCTACCCCGTACCCTCTCCCTATCTCACTGCTTCTCTCTGCCCTGTAACCTCTCCCTATCTCACTGCTTCACTCTGCCCGTACCCTCTCCCTATCTCACTGCTTCTCCCAGCCCGTACCCTCTCCCTATCTCACTGCTTCTCTCTGCCCCGTACCCTCTCCCTATCTCACTGCTTCTCTCTGCCCCGTACCCTCTCCCTATCTCATTGCTTCTCTCTGCCCCGTACCCTCTCCCTATCTCACTGCTTCTCTCTGCCCCGTATCCTCTCCCTATCTCATTGCTTCTCTCTGCCCCGTACCCTCTCCCTATCTCACTGCTTCTCTCTGCCCCGTACCCTCTCCCTATCTCACTGCTTCTCTCTGCCCCGTACCCTCTCCCTATCTCACTGCTTCTCTCTGCCCTGTACCCTCTCCCTATCTCACTGCCCCGTACCCTATCCCTATCTCATTGCTTCTCTCTGCCCCGTACCCTCTCCCTATCTCACTGCTTCTCTCTGCCCCGTACCCTCTCCCTATCTCACTGCTTCTCTCTGCCCCGTACCCTCTCCCTATCTCACTGCTTCTCTCTGCCCCGTACCCTCTCCCTATCTCATTGCTTCTCTCTGCCCCGTATCCTCTCCCTATCTCATTACTTCTCTCTGCCCCGTACCCTCTCCCTATCTCACTGCTTCTCTCTGCCCCGTACCCTCTCCCTATCTCACTGCTTCTCTCTGCCCCGTACCCTCTCCCTATCTCACTGCTTCTCTCTGCCCCGTACCCTCTCCCTATCTCATTGCTTCTCTCTGCCCCGTATCCTCTCCCTATCTCATTACTTCTCTCTGCCCCGTACCCTCTCCCTATATCACTGTTTCTCTCTGCCCCGCACCCTCTCCCTATCTCACTGCTTCTCTCTGCCCCGTACCCTCTCCCTATCTCACTGCTTCTCTCTGCCCGTACCCTCTCCCTATCTCACTGCTTCTTTCTGCCCCGCACCCTCTCCCTATCTCACTGCTTCTCTCTGCCCCGCACCCTCTCCCTATCTCACTGCTTCTCTCTGCCCGTACCCTCTCCCTATCTCACTGCTTCTCTCTGCCCCGCACCCTCTACCTATCTCACTGCTTCTCTCTGCCCCGTACCTTCTCCCTATCTCACTGCTTCTCTCTGCCCCGCACCCTCTCCCTATCTCACTGCTTCTCTCTGCCCCGTATCCTCTCCCTATCTCACTGCTTCTCTCTGCCCTGTATCATCCCCCTATCTCATTGCTTCTCCCAGCCCGTACCCTCTCCCTATCTCACTGCTTCTCTCTGCCCCGTATCCTCTCCCTATCTCACTGCTTCTCTCTGCCCTGTATCATCCCCCTATCTCATTGCTTCTCTCTGCCCCGTACCCTCTGCCTATCTCACTGCTTCTCTCTGCCCTGTACCCTCTCCCTATCTCACTGCTTCTCTCTGCCCCGTGCCCTCTCCCTCTCTCACTGCCCCGTACCCTCTCCCTATATCACTGCTTCTCTCTGCCCCGTACCCTCTCCCTATCTCACTGCTTCTCTCTGCCCCGTATCCTCTCCCTATCTCACTGCTTCTCTCTGCCCCGTACCCTCTCCCTATCTCACTGCTTCTCTCTGCCCCGTACCCTTTCCCTATCTCACTGCTTCTCTCTGCCCATACCCTCTCCCTATCTCACTGCTTCTCTCTGCCCGTACCCTCTCCCTATCTCACTGCTTCTCTCTACCCCGTACCCTCTCCCTATCTCACTGCTTCTCTCTGCCCTGTAACCTCTCCCTATCTCACTGCTTCACTCTGCCCGTACCCTCTCCCTATCTCACTGCTTCTCCCAGCCCGTACCCTCTCCCTATCTCACTGCTTCTCTCTGCCCCGTACCCTCTCCCTATCTCACTGCTTCTCCCAGCCCGTACCCTCTCCCTATCTCACTGCTTCTCCCAGCCCCGCACCCTCTCCCTATCTCACTGCTTCTCTCTGCCCCGTACCCTCTCCCTATCTCACTGCTTCTCCCAGCCAGTACCCTCTCCCTATCTCACTGCTTCTCTCTGCCCCGTACCCTCTCCCTATCTCACTGCTTCTCTCTGCCCCGTATCCTCTCCCTATCTCACCGCTTCTCTCTGCCCTGTACCCTCTCCCTATCTCACTGCTTCTCTCTGCCCTGTACCCTCTCCCTATCTCACTGCTTCTCTCTGCCCCGCACCCTCTCCCTATCTCACTGCTTCTCTCTGCCCCGCACCCTCTCCCTATCTCACTGCTTCTCTCTGCCCCTTATCCTCTCCCTATCTCACCGCTTCTCTCTGCCCCGTACCCTCTCCCTATCTCACTGCTTCTCTCTGCCCCGTACCCTCTCCCTATCTCACTGCTTCTCTCTGCCCCGTATCCTCTCCCTATCTCACTGCTTCTCTCTGCCCCGTATCCTCTCCCTATCTCATTGCTTCTCTCTGCCCCGTACCCTTTCCCTATCTCACTGCTTCTCTCTGCCCGTACCCTCTCCCTGTCTCACTGCTTCTCTCTACCCTGTACCCTCTCCCTATCTCACTGCTTCTCTCTGCCCCGTACCCTCTCCCTATCTCACTGCCCCGCACCTTCTCCCTATCTCACTGCTTCTCTCTGCCCCGTACCCTCTCCCTATCTCACTGCTTCTCTCTGCCCCGCACCCTCTCCCTATCTCACTGCTTCTCTCTGCCCCGTATCCTCTCCCTATGTCACTACTTCTCTCTGCCCTGTATCATCCCCCTATCTCATTGCTTGTCTCTGCCCCGTACCCTCTCCCTATCTCACTGCTTGTCTCTGCCCCGTACCCTCTCCCTATCTCACTGCTTCTCTCTGCCCCGTACCCTCTCCCTATCTCACTGCCCCGTACCTTTTCCCTATCTCACTGCTTCTCTCTGCCCCGTACCCTCTCCCTATCTCACTGCTTCTCTCTGCCCCGTACCCTCTCCCTATCTCACTGCTTCTCTCTGCCCCGTACCCTCTCCCTATCTCACTGCTTCTCTCTGCCCGTACCCTCTCCCTATCTCACTGCTTCTCTCTACCCGTACCCTCTCCCTATCTCACTGCTTATCTCTGCCCCGTACCCTCTCCCTATCTCACTGCTTCACTCTTCCCGTACCCTCTCCCTATCTCACTGCTTCTCTCTGCCCCGTACCCTCTCCCTATCTCACTGCTTCTCCCAGCCCGTACCCTCTCCCTATCTCACTGCCCCGTACCCTCTCCCTATCTCACTGCTTCTCTCTGCCCGTACCCTCTCCCTATCTCACTGCTTCTGTCTGCCCCGCACCCTCTCCCTATCTCACTGCTTCTCCCAGCCCATAACCTCTCCCTATCTAACTGCTTCTCTCTGCCCCGCACCCTCTCCCTATCTCACTGCTTCTCTCTGCCCCGTATCCTCTCCCTATCTCACCGCTTCTCTCTGCCCTGTACCCTCTCCCTATATCACTACTTCTTCTCTCTGCCCCGTACCCTCTCCCTATCTCACTGCTTCTCTCTGCCCTGTACCCTCTCCCTATCTCACTGCTTCTCTCTGCCCCGTATCCTCTCCCTATCTCACCGCTTCTCTCTGCCCTGTACCCTCTCCCTATATCACTACTTCTTGTCTCTACCCTGTACCCTCTCCCTATCTCACTGCTTCTCTCTGCCCCGTACCCTCTCCCTATTTCACTGCCCCGCACCCTCTACCTATCTCACTGCTTCTCTCTGCCCCGTACCCTCTCCCTATCTTACTGCTTCTCTCTGCCCCGTACCCTCTCCCTATCTCACTGCTTCACTCTGCCCGTACCCTCTCCCTATCTCACTGCTTCACTCTGCCCATACCCTTTCCCTATCTCACTGCTTCTCTCTGCCCCGTACCCTCTCCCTATCTCACTGCTTCTCTCTGCCCCGTATCCTCTCCCTATCTCATTGCTTCTCTCTGCCCCGTACCCTCTCCCTATCTCACTGCTTCTCTCTGCCCCGTACCCTCTCCCTATCTCACTGCCCCGTACCCTTTCCCTATCTCACTGCTTCTCTCTGCCCATACCCTCTCCCTATCTCACTGCTTCTCCCAGCCCGTACCCTCTCCCTATCTCACTGCCCCGTACCCTCTCCCTATCTCACTGCTTCTCTCTGCCCGTACCCTCTCCCTATCTCACTGCTTCTCTCTGCCCCGCACCCTCTCCCTATCTCACTGCTTCTCCCAGCCCAAAACCTCTCCCTATCTCACTGCTTCTCTCTACCCCGTACCCTCTCCCTATCTCACTGCTTCTCTCTGCCCCGTATCCTCTCCCTATCTCACCGCTTCTCTCTGCCCTGTACCCTCTCCCTATATCACTACTTCTTCTCTCTGCCCCGTACCCTCTCCCTATCTCACTGCTTCTCTCTGCCCTGTACCCTCTCCCTATCTCACTGCTTCTCTCTGCCCCTTATCCTCTCCCTATCTCACCGCTTCTCTCTGCCCCGTACCCTCTCCCTATCTCATTGCTTCTCTCTGCCCCGTACCCTTTCCCTATTTCACTGCTTCTCTCTGCCCGTACCCTCTCCCTGTCTCAATGCTTCTCTCTACCCTGTACCCTCTCCCTATCTCACTGCTTCTCTCTGCCCCGTACCCTCTCCCTATCTCACTGCTTCTCTCTGCCCTGTACCCTCTCCCTATCTCACTGCTTCTCTCTGCCCCTTATCCTCTCCCTATCTCACCGCTTCTCTCTGCCCCGTACCCTCTCCCTATCTCACTGCTTCTCCCAGCCCATAACCTCTCCCTATCTCACTGCTTCTCTCTACCCCGTACCCTCTCCCTATCTCACTGCTTCTCTCTGCCCCGTATCCTCTCCCTATCTCACCGCTTCTCTCTGCCCTGTACCCTCTCCCTATATCACTACTTCTTCTCTCTGCCCCGTACCCTCTCCCTATCTCACTGCTTCTCTCTGCCCTGTACCCTCTCCCTATCTCACTGCTTCTCCCAGCCCATAACCTCTCCCTATCTCACTGCTTCTCTTTACCCCGTACCCTCTCCCTATCTCACTGCTTCTCTCTGCCCCGTATCCTCTCCCTATCTCACCGCTTCTCTCTGCCCTGTACCCTCTCCCTATATCACTACTTCTTCTCTCTGCCCCGTACCCTCTCCCTATCTCACTGCTTCTCTCTGCCCTGTACCCTCTCCCTATCTCACTGCTTCTCTCTGCCCCTTATCCTCTCCCTATCTCATTGCTTCTCTCTGCCCCGTACCCTTTCCCTATCTCACTGCTTCTCTCTGCCCGTACCCTCTCCCTGTCTCAATGCTTCTCTCTACCCTGTACCCTCTCCCTATCTCACTGCTTCTCTCTGCCCCGTACCCTCTCCCTAGCTCACTGCTTCTCTCTGCCCTGTACCCTCTCCCTATCTCACTGCTTCTCTCTGCCCCTTATCCTCTCCCTATCTCACCGCTTCTCTCTGCCCCGTACCCTCTCCCTATCTCACTGCTTCTCCCAGCCCATAACCTCTCCCTATCTCACTGCTTCTCTCTACCCCGTACCCTCTCCCTATCTCACTGCTTCTCTCTGCCCCGTATCCTCTCCCTATCTCACCGCTTCTCTCTGCCCTGTACCCTCTCCCTATATCACTACTTCTTCTCTCTGCCCCGTACCCTCTCCCTATCTCACTGCTTCTCTCTGCCCTGTACCCTCTCCCTATCTCACTGCTTCTCTCTGCCCCGTACCCTCTCCCTATCTCACCGCTTCACTCTGCCCGTACCCTTTCCCTATCTCACTGCTTCTCTCTGCCCCGTACCCTCTCCCTATCTCACTGCTTCTCTCTGCCCGTACCCTCTCCCTATTTCACTGCTTCTCTCTTCCCCGTACCCTCTCCCTATCTCACTGCTTCTTTCTGCCCCGTACCCTCTCCCTATATCACTGCTTCTCTCTTCCCCGCACCCTCTCCCTATCTCACCGCTTCTCTCTGCCCGTAACCTCTCCCTATCTCACCGCTTCTCTCTGCCCCGTACCCTCTCCCTATCTCACTGCTTCTCTCTGCCCCGTACCCTCCCCTATCTCACTGCTTCTCTCTGCCCTGTACCCTCTCCCTATCTCACTGCTTCTCTCTGCCCCTTATCCTCTCCCTATCTCACCGCTTCTCTCTGCCCCGTACCCTCTCCCTATCTCACTGCTTCTCCCAGCCCATAACCTCTCCCTATCTCACTGCTTCTCTCTACCCCGTACCCTCTCCCTATCTCACTGCTTCTCTCTGCCCCGTATCCTCTCCCTATCTCACCGCTTCTCTCTGCCCTGTACCCTCTCCCTATATCACTACTTCTTCTCTCTGCCCCGTACCCTCTCCCTATCTCACTGCTTCTCTCTGCCCTGTACCCTCTCCCTATCTCACTGCTTCTCTCTGCCCCTTATCCTCTCCCTATCTCACCGCTTCTCTCTGCCCCGTACCCTCTCCCTATCTCATTGCTTCTCTCTGCCCCGTACCCTTTCCCTATCTCACTGCTTCTCTCTGCCCGTACCCTCTCCCTGTCTCAATGCTTCTCTCTACCCTGTACCCTCTCCCTATCTCACTGCTTCTCTCTGCCCCGTACCCTCTCCCTATCTCACTGCTTCTCTCTGCCCTGTACCCTCTCCCTATCTCACTGCTTCTCTCTGCCCCTTATCCTCTCCCTATCTCACCGCTTCTCTCTGCCCCGTACCCTCTCCCTATCTCACTGCTTCTCCCAGCCCATAACCTCTCCCTATCTCACTGCTTCTCTCTACCCCGTACCCTCTCCCTATCTCACTGCTTCTCTCTGCCCCGTATCCTCTCCCTATCTCACCGCTTCTCTCTGCCCTGTACCCTCTCCCTATATCACTACTTCTTCTCTCTGCCCCGTACCCTCTCCCTATCTCACTGCTTCTCTCTGCCCTGTACCCTCTCCCTATCTCACTGCTTCTCTCTGCCCCGTACCCTCTCCCTATCTCACCGCTTCACTCTGCCCGTACCCTTTCCCTATCTCACTGCTTCTCTCTGCCCCGTACCCTCTCCCTATCTCACTGCTTCTCTCTGCCCGTACCCTCTCCCTATTTCACTGCTTCTCTCTTCCCCGTACCCTCTCCCTATCTCACTGCTTCTTTCTGCCCCGTACCCTCTCCCTATATCACTGCTTCTCTCTTCCCCGCACCCTCTCCCTATCTCACCGCTTCTCTCTGCCCGTACCCTCTCCCTATCTCACCGCTTCTCTCTGCCCCGTACCCTCTCCCTATCTCACTGCTTCTCTCTGCCCCATATCCTCTCCCTATCTCACTGCTTCTCTCTGCCCCGTATCCTCTCCCTATCTCATTGCTTCTCTCTGCCCCGTAGCTTTTCCCTATCTCACTGCTTCTCTCTGCCCGTACCCTCTCCCTGTCTCAATGCTTCTCTCTACCCTGTACCCTCTCCCTATCTCACTGCTTCTCTCTGCCCCGTACCCTCTCCCTATCTCACTGCCCCGCACCCTCTCCCTATCTCACTGCTTCTCTCTGCCCCGTATCCTCTCCCTATCTCACTGCTTCTCTCTGCCCCGTACCCTCTCCCTATCTCACTGCTTCTCTCTGCCCGTACCCTCTCCCTATCTCACTGCTTCACTTTGCCCGTACCCTCTCCCTATCTCACTGCTTCTCTCTGCCCGTACCCTCTCCCTATCTTACTGCTTCACTCTGCCCGTACCCTCTCCCTATCTCACTGCTTCTCTCTGCCCCGTACCCTCTCCCTATCTCAATGCTTCACTCTGCCCGTACCCTTTCCCTATTTCACTGCTTCTCTCTGCCCCGTACCCTCTCCCTATCTCACTGCTTCTCTCTGCCCGTACCCTCTCCCTGTCTCAATGTTTCTCTCTACCCTGTACCCTCTCCCTATCTCACTGCTTCTCTCTGCCCCGTACCCTCTCCCTATCTCACTGCCCCGCACCCTCTACCTATCTCACTGCTTCTCTCTGCCCGTACCCTCTCCCTATCTCACTGCTTCTCTCTGCCCCGTACCCTCTCCCTATCTCACTGCTTCACTCTGCCCGTACCCTCTCCCTATCTCACTGCTACTCTCTCTGCCCCGTACCCTCTCCCTATCTTACTGCTTCACTCTGCCCGTACCCTCTCCCTATCTCACTGCTTCTCTCTGCCCCGTACCCTCTCCCTATCTCACTGCTTCACTCTGCCCGTACCCTTTCCCTATCTCACTGCTTCTCTCTGCCCCGTACCCTCTCCCTATCTCACTGCTTCTCTCTGCCCGTACCCTCTCCCTATTTCACTGCTTCTCTCTTCCCCGTACCCTCTCCCTATCTCACTGCTTCTTTCTGCCCCGTACCCTCTCCCTATATCACTGCTTCTCTCTTCCCCGCACCCTCTCCCTATCTCACCGCTTCTCTCTGCCCGTACCCTCTCCCTATCTCACCGCTTCTCTCTGCCCCGTACCCTCTCCCTATCTCACTGCTTCTCTCTGCCCCATATCCTCTCCCTATCTCACTGCTTCTCTCTGCCCCGTATCCTCTCCCTATCTCATTGCTTCTCTCTGCCCCGTACCCTTTCCCTATCTCACTGCTTCTCCCAGCCCGTACCCTCTCCCTATCTCACTGCTTCTCCCAGCCCGTACCCTCTCCCTATCTCACTGCTTCTCTCTGCCCTGCACCCTCTCCCTATCTCACTGCTTCTCTCTGCCCCGTACCTTCTCCCTATCTCACTGCTTCTCCCAGCCCATACCCTCTCCCTATCTCACTGCTTCTCTCTGCCCCGTACCGTCTCCCTATCTCACTGCTTCTCTCTGCCCCGTACCCTCTCCCTATCTCACTGCTTCTCTCTGCCCGTAACCTCTCCCTATCTAACTGCTTCTCTCTGCCCCGCACCCTCTCCCTATCTCACTGCTTCTCTCTGCCCCGTACCTTCTCCCTATCTCACTGCTTCTCCCAGCCCATACCCTCTCCCTATCTCACTGCTTCTCTCTGCCCCGTACCCTCTCCCTATCTCACTGCTTCTCTCTGCCCGTAACCTCTCCCTATCTAACTGCTTCTCTCTGCCCCGCACCCTCTCCCTATCTCACTGCTTCTCTCTGCCCCGTACCTTCTCCCTATCTCACTGCTTCTCCCAGCCCATACCCTCTCCCTATCTCACTGCTTCTCTCTGCCCCGTACCCTCTCCATATCTCACTGCTTCTCCCAGCCCGTACCCTCTCCCTATCTCACTGCTTCTCTCTGCCCCGTACCCTCTCCCTATCTCACTGCTTCTCTCTGCCCCGTACCCTCTCCCTATCTCACTGCTTCTCCCAGCCCGTACCCTCTCCCTATCTCACTGCTTCTCTCTGCCCCGCACCCTCTCCCTATCTCACTGCTTCTCCCAGCCCGTACCCTCCCCCTATCTAACTGCTTCTCTCTGCCCCGCACCCTCTCCCTATCTCACTGCTTCTCTCTGCCCCGTACCCTCTCCCTATCTCACTGCTTCTCCCAGCCCGTACCCTCTCCCTATCTCACTGCTTCTCTCTGCCCCGTACCCTCTCCCTATCTCACTGCTTCTCTCTGCCCCGTATCCTCTCCCTATCTCACCGCTTCTCTCTGCCCTGTACCCTCTCCCTATCTCACTGCTTCTCTCTGCCCCGCACTCTCTCCCTATCTCACTGCTTCTCTCTGCCCCGCACCCTCTCCCTATCTCACTGCTTCTCTCTGCCCCGTACCCTCTCCCTATCTCACTGCTTCTCTCTGCCCCTTATCCTCTCCCTATCTCACCGCTTCTCTCTGCCCCGTACCCTCTCCCTATCTCACTGCTTCTCTCTGCCCCGTATCCTCTCCCTATCTCACTGCTTCTCTCTGCCCCGTATCCTCTCCCTATCTCATTGCTTCTCTCTGCCCCGTACCCTTTCCCTATCTTACTGCTTCTCTCTGCCGGTACCCTCTCCCTGTCTCACTGCTTCTCTCTACCCTGTACCCTCTCCCTATCTCACTGCTTCTCTCTGCCCCGTACCCTCTCCCTATCTCACTGCCCCGCACCCTCTCCCTATCTCACTGCTTCTCTCTGCCCCGTACCCTCTCCCTATCTCACTGCTTCTCTCTGCCCCGTACCCTCTCCCTATCTCCCTGCTTCACTCTGCCCTGCACCCTCTCCCTATCTCACTACTTCTCTCTGCCCCGTATCCTCTCCCTATGTCACTACTTCTCTCTGCCCTGTATCATCCCCCTATCTCATTGCTTCTCTCTGCCCCGTACCCTCTCCCTATCTCACTGCTTCTCTCTGCCCCGTACCCTCTCCCTATCTCACTGCTTCTCTCTGCCCCGTGCCCTCTCCCTATCTCACTGCCCCGTACCTTTTCCATATCTCACTGCTTCTCTCTGCCCCGTACCCTCTCCCTATCTCACTGCTTCTCTCTGCCCCGTACCCTCTCCCTATCTCACTGCTTCTCTCTGCCCCGTACCCTCTCCCTATCTCATTGCTTCTCTCTGCTCCGTACCCTCTCCCTATCTCACTGCTTCTCTCTGCCCCGTATCCTCTCCCTATCTCATTGCTTCTCTCTGCCCCGTACCCTCTCCCTATCTCACTGCTTCTCTCTGCCCCGTACCCTCTCCCTATCTCACTGCTTCTCTCTGCCCCGTACCCTCTCCCTATCTCACTGCTTCTCTCTGCCCTGTACCCTCTCCCTATCTCACTGCCCCGTACCCTATCCCTATCTCATTGCTTCTCTCTGCCCCGTACCCTCTCCCTATCTCACTGCTTCTCTCTGCCCCGTACCCTCTCCCTATCTCACTGCTTCTCTCTGCCCCGTACCCTCTCCCTATCTCACTGCTTCTCTCTGCCCCGTACCCTCTCCCTATCTCATTGCTTCTCTCTGCCCCGTATCCTCTCCCTATCTCATTACTTCTCTCTGCCCCGTACCCTCTCCCTATCTCACTGCTTCTCTCTGCCCCGTACCCTCTCCCTATCTCACTGCTTCTCTCTGCCCCGTACCCTCTCCCTATCTCACTGCTTCTCTCTGCCCCGTACCCTCTCCCTATCTCATTGCTTCTCTCTGCCCCGTATCCTCTCCCTATCTCATTACTTCTCTCTGCCCCGTACCCTCTCCCTATATCACTGCTTCTCTCTGCCCCGCACCCTCTCCCTATCTCACTGCTTCTCTCTGCCCCGTACCCTCTCCCTATCTCACTGCTTCTCTCTGCCCGTACCCTCTCCCTATCTCACTGCTTCTTTCTGCCCTGCACCCTCTCCCTATCTCACTGCTTCTCTCTGCCCCGCACCCTCTCCCTATCTCACTGCTTCTCTCTGCCCGTACCCTCTCCCTATCTCACTGCTTCTCTCTGCCCCGCACCCTCTACCTATCTCACTGCTTCTCTCTGCCCCGTACCTTCTCCCTATCTCACTGCTTCTCTCTGCCCCGCACCCTCTCCCTATCTCACTGCTTCTCTCTGCCCCGTATCCTCTCCCTATCTCACTGCTTCTCTCTGCCCTGTATCATCCCCCTATCTCATTGCTTCTCCCAGCCCGTACCCTCTCCCTATCTCACTGCTTCTCTCTGCCCCGTATCCTCTCCCTATCTCACTGCTTCTCTCTGCCCTGTATCATCCCCCTATCTCATTGCTTCTCTCTGCCCCGTACCCTCTGCCTATCTCACTGCTTCTCTCTGCCCTGTACCCTCTCCCTATCTCACTGCTTCTCTCTGCCCCGTGCCCTCTCCCTCTCTCACTGCCCCGTACCCTCTCCCTATATCACTGCTTCTCTCTGCCCCGTACCCTCTCCCTATCTCACTGCTTCTCTCTGCCCCGTATCCTCTCCCTATCTCACTGGTTCTCTCTGCCCCGTACCCTCTCCCTATCTCACTGCTTCTCTCTGCCCCGTACCCTTTCCCTATCTCACTGCTTCTCTCTGCCCATACCCTCTCCCTATCTCACTGCTTCTCTCTGCCCGTACCCTCTCCCTATCTCACTGCTTCTCTCTACCCCGTACCCTCTCCCTATCTCACTGCTTCTCTCTGCCCTGTAACCTCTCCCTATCTCACTGCTTCACTCTGCCCGTACCCTCTCCCTATCTCACTGCTTCTCCCAGCCCGTACCCTCTCCCTATCTCACTGCTTCTCTCTGCCCCGTACCCTCTCCCTATCTCACTGCTTCTCCCAGCCCGTACCCTCTCCCTATCTCACTGCTTCTCTCTGCCCCGCACCCTCTCCCTATCTCACTGCTTCTCCCAGCCCGTACCCTCCCCCTATCTAACTGCTTCTCTCTGCCCCGCACCCTCTCCCTATCTCACTGCTTCTCTCTGCCCCGTACCCTCTCCCTATCTCACTGCTTCTCCCAGCCAGTACCCTCTCCCTATCTCACTGCTTCTCTCTGCCCCGTACCCTCTCCCTATCTCACTGCTTCTCTCTGCCCCGTATCCTCTCCCTATCTCACCGCTTCTCTCTGCCCTGTACCCTCTCCCTATCTCACTGCTTCTCTCTGCCCTGTACCCTCTCCCTATCTCACTGCTTCTCTCTGCCCCGCACCCTCTCCCTATCTCACTGCTTCTCTCTGCCCCGTACCCTCTCCCTCTCTCACTGCCCCGTACCCTCTCCCTATATCACTGCTTCTCTCTGCCCCGTACCCTCTCCCTATCTCACTGCTTCTCTCTGCCCCGTATCCTCTCCCTATCTCACTGCTTCTCTCTGCCCCGTACCCTCTCCCTATCTCACTGCTTCTCTCTGCCCCGTACCCTTTCCCTATCTCACTGCTTCTCTCTGCCCATACCCTCTCCCTTTCTCACTGCTTCTCTCTGCCCGTACCCTCTCCCTATCTCACTGCTTCTCTCTACCCCGTACCCTCTCCCTATCTCACTGCTTCTCTCTGCCCTGTAACCTCTCCCTATCTCACTGCTTCACTCTGCCCGTACCCTCTCCCTATCTCACTGCTTCTCCCAGCCCGTACCCTCTCCCTATCTCACTGCTTCTCTCTGCCCCGTACCCTCTCCCTATCTCACTGCTTCTCCCAGCCCGTACCCTCTCCCTATCTCACTGCTTCTCTCTGCCCCGCACCCTCTCCCTATCTCACTGCTTCTCCCAGCCCGTACCCTCCCCCTATCTAACTGCTTCTCTCTGCCCCGCACCCTCTCCCTATCTCACTGCTTCTCTCTGCCCCGTACCCTCTCCCTATCTCACTGCTTCTCCCAGCCAGTACCCTCTCCCTATCTCACTGCTTCTCTCTGCCCCGTACCCTCTCCCTATCTCACTGCTTCTCTCTGCCCCGTATCCTCTCCCTATCTCACCGCTTCTCTCTGCCCTGTACCCTCTCCCTATCTCACTGCTTCTCTCTGCCCTGTACCCTCTCCCTATCTCACTGCTTCTCTCTGCCCCGCACCCTCTCCCTATCTCACTGCTTCTCTCTGCCCCGTACCCTCTCCCTCTCTCACTGCCCCGTACCCTCTCCCTATATCACTCCTTCTCTCTGCCCCGTACCCTCTCCCTATCTCACTGCTTCTCTCTGCCCCGTATCCTCTCCCTATCTCACTGCTTCTCTCTGCCCCGTACCCTCTCCCTATCTCACTGCTTCTCTCTGCCCTGTACCCTTTCCCTATCTCACTGCTTCTCTCTGCCCATACCCTCTCCCTTTCTCACTGCTTCTCTCTGCCCGTACCCTCTCCCTATCTCACTGCTTCTCTCTACCCCGTACCCTCTCCCTATCTCACTGCTTCTCTCTGCCCTGTAACCTCTCCCTATCTCACTGCTTCACTCTGCCCGTACCCTCTCCCTATCTCACTGCTTCTCCCAGCCCGTACCCTCTCCCTATCTCACTGCTTCTCTCTGCCCCGTACCCTCTCCCTATCTCACTGCTTCTCCCAGCCCGTACCCTCTCCCTATCTCACTGCTTCTCTCTGCCCCGCACCCTCTCCCTATCTCACTGCTTCTCCCAGCCCGTACCCTCCCCCTATCTAACTGCTTCTCTCTGCCCCGCACCCTCTCCCTATCTCACTGCTTCTCTCTGCCCCGTACCCTCTCCCTATCTCACTGCTTCTCCCAGCCAGTACCCTCTCCCTATCTCACTGCTTCTCTCTGCCCCGTACCCTCTCCCTATCTCACTGCTTCTCTCTGCCCCGTATCCTCTCCCTATCTCACCGCTTCTCTCTGCCCTGTACCCTCTCCCTATCTCACTGCTTCTCTCTGCCCTGTACCCTCTCCCTATCTCACTGCTTCTCTCTGCCCCGTACCCTCTCCCTATCTCACTGCTTCTCTCTGCCCCTTATCCTCTCCCTATCTCACCGCTTCTCTCTGCCCCGTACCCTCTCCCTATCTCACTGCTTCTCTCTGCCCCGTACCCTCTCCCTATCTCACTGCTTCTCTCTGCCCCGTATCCTCTCCCTATCTCACTGCTTCTCTCTGCCCCGTATCCTCTCCCTATCTCATTGCTTCTCTCTGCCCCGTACCCTTTCCCTATCTCACTGCTTCTCTCTGCCCGTACCCTCTCCCTGTCTCACTGCTTCTCTCTACCCTGTACCCTCTCCCTATCTCACTGCTTCTCTCTGCCCCGTACCCTCTCCCTATCTCACTGCCCCGCACCTTCTCCCTATCTCACTGCTTCTCTCTGCCCCGTACCCTCTCCCTATCTCACTGCTTCTCTCTGCCCCGTACCTTTTCCCTATCTCACTGCTTCTCTCTGCCCCGCACCCTCTCCCTATCTCACTGCTTCTCTCTGCCCCGTATCCTCTCCCTATGTCACTACTTCTCTCTGCCCTGTATCATCCCCCTATCTCATTGCTTGTCTCTGCCCCGTACCCTCTCCCTATCTCACTGCTTGTCTCTGCCCCGTACCCTCTCCCTATCTCACTGCTTCTCTCTGCCCCGTACCCTCTCCCTATCTCACTGCCCCGTACCTTTTCCCTATCTCACTGCTTCTCTCTGCCCCGTACCCTCTCCCTATCTCACTGCTTCTCTCTGCCCCGTACCCTCTCCCTATCTCACTGCTTCTCTCTGCCCCGTACCCTCTCCCTATCTCACTGCTTCTCTCTGCCCGTACCCTCTCCCTATCTCACTGCTTCTCTCTACCCGTACCCTCTCCCTATCTCACTGCTTATCTCTGCCCCGTACCCTCTCCCTATCTCACTGCTTCACTCTGCCCGTACCCTCTCCCTATCTCACTGCTTCTCTCTGCCCCGTACCCTCTCCCTATCTCACTGCTTCTCCCAGCCCGTACCCTCTCCCTATCTCACTGCCCCGTACCCTCTCCCTATCTCACTGCTTCTCTCTGCCCGTCCCCTCTCCCTATCTCACTGCTTCTCTCTGCCCCGCACCCTCTCCCTATCTCACTGCTTCTCCCAGCCCATAACCTCTCCCTATCTAACTGCTTCTCTCTGCCCCGCACCCTCTCCCTATCTCACTGCTTCTCTCTGCCCCGTATCCTCTCCCTATCTCACCGCTTCTCTCTGCCCTGTACCCTCTCCCTATATCACTACTGCTTCTCTCTGCCCCGTACCCTCTCCCTATCTCACTGCTTCTCTCTGCCCTGTACCCTCTCCCTATCTCACTGCTTCTCTCTGGCCCTTATCCTCTCCCTATCTCACCGCTTCTCTCTGCCCCGTACCCTCTCCCTATCTCACTGCTTCTCTCTTCCCCATATCCTCTCCCTATCTCACTGCTTCTCTCTGCCCCGTATCCTCTCCCTATCTCATTGCTTCTCTCTGCCCCGTACCCTTTCCCTATCTCACTGCTTCTCTCTGCCCGTACCCTCTCCCTGTCTCAATGCTTCTCTCTACCCTGTACCCTCTCCCTATCTCACTGCTTCTCTCTGCCCCGTACCCTCTCCCTATCTCACTGCCCCGCACCCTCTCCCTATCTCACTGCTTCTCTCTGCCCCGTATCCTCTCCCTATCTCACTGCTTCTCTCTGCCCCGTACCCTCTCCCTATCTCACTGCTTCTCTCTGCCCCGTACCCTCTCCCTATATCACTGCTTCTCTCTTCCCCGCACCCTCTCCCTATCTCACCGCTTCTCTCTGCCTGTACCCTCTCCCTATCTCACTGCTTCTCTCTCCCTGTACCCTCTCCCTATCTCACTGCTTCTCCCAGCCCGTACCCTCTCCCTATCTCACTGCTTCTCTCTGCCCCGCACCCTCTCCCTATCTCACTGCTTCTCCCAGCCCGTACCGTCTCCCTATCTCACTGCTTCTCTCTGCCCCGTACCCTCTCCCTATCTCACTGCTTCTCTCTGCCCGTACTCTCTCCATATCTCACTGCTTCTCTCTGCCCCGTACCCTCTCCCTATCTCACTACTTCTCTCTGCCCCTTACCCTCTCCCTATCTCACTGCTTCTCCCAGCCCGTACCCTCTCCGTATCTCACTGCTTCTCTCTGCCCGTATCCTTTCCCTATATCACTGCTTCTCTCTGCCCCGTACCCTCTCCCTATCTCACTGCTTCTCTCTGCCCGTACCCTCTCCCTATCTCACTGCTTCTCTCTGTCCCGTACCCTCTCCCTATATCACTGCTTCTCTCTGCCCCGTACCCTCTCCCTATCTCACTGCTTCTCTCTGCCCGTACCCTCTCCCTATCTCACTGCTTCTCTCTGCCCTGCACCCTCTCCCTATAACAGGGCTTCCCTCTGCTCCGTGCTTTTGACCCCCTCCATGCCCCCTCTTTTCCCACAAGCTGAATATTTCTGGGGCTGGAAAATGCAGACCTTGTGCCTGAGGTGACCTCTGTGCTGGTTTGGATTTCTGGAAGCTTGTAACCCTGACACATCTCTCGAATATTATGTACAATACACAGTAGGGTTATATATATTTATATACTGAATGCAAAACATTGGGCAGGAGCAGCATGAGTATTAATATGAGAATTATAATCCTTTTATTGTGAGTATTTTGTTAGCAGGAGAGTTTGTGTGATCTAAAACCTGGAGACACACGGGACACTGATACACGTGTGTAATGTAACTTCTCCCAGTGACACACACGACACTGATACACGTGTGTAATGTAACTTCTCCCAGTGACACACAGGACACAGATACACGTGTGTAATGTAACTTCTCCCAGTGACACACAGGACACAGATACACGTGTGTAATGTAACTTCTCCCAGTGACACACGGGACACTGATACACGTGTGTAATGTAACTTCTCCCAGTGACACACGGGACACAGATACACGTGTGTAATGTAACTTCTCCCAGTGACACACGGGACACAGATACACGTGTGTAATGTAACTTCTCCTAGTGACACACGGGACACTGATACAAGTGTGTAATGTAACTTCTCCCAGTGACACACGGGACACTGATACACGTGTGTAATGTAACTTCTCCCAGTGACACACGGGACACTGATACACGTGTGTAATGTAACTTCTCCCAGTGACACACGGGACACAGATACACGTGTGTAATGTAACTTCTCCCAGTGACACACAGGACACTGATACACGTGTGTAATGTAACTTCTCCCAGTGACACACAGGACACTGATACACGTGTGTAATGTAACTTCTCCCAGTGACACACAGGACACTGATACACGTGTGTAATGTAACTTCTCCCAGTGACACACAGGACACTGATACACGTGTGTAATGTAACTTCTCCCAGTGACACACAGGACACTGATACACGTGTGTAATGTAACTTCTCCCAGTGACACACAGGACACTGATACACGTGTGTAATGTAACTTCTCCCAGTGACACACAGGACACTGATACACGTGTGTAATGTAACTTCTCCCAGTGACACACAGGACACTGATACACGTGTGTAATGTAACTTCTCCCAGTGACACACAGGACACTGATACACGTGTGTAATGTAACTTCTCCCAGTGACACACAGGACACTGATACACGTGTGTAATGTAACTTCTCCCAGTGACACACAGGACACTGATACACGTGTGTAATGTAACTTCTCCCAGTGACACACAGGACACTGATACACGTGTGTAATGTAACTTCTCCCAGTGACACACAGGACACTGATACACGTGTGTAATGTAACTTCTCCCAGTGACACACAGGACACTGATACACGTGTGTAATGTAACTTCTCCCAGTGACACACAGGACACTGATACACGTGTGTAATGTAACTTCTCCCAGTGACACACAGGACACTGATACACGTGTGTAATGTAACTTCTCCCAGTGACACACAGGACACTGATACACGTGTGTAATGTAACTTCTCCCAGTGACACACAGGACACTGATACACGTGTGTAATGTAACTTCTCCCAGTGACACACGGGACACTGATACACGTGTGTAATGTAACTTCTCCCAGTGACACAC
Source organism: Ascaphus truei (assembly GCF_040206685.1). Taxonomy (NCBI): domain Eukaryota; kingdom Metazoa; phylum Chordata; class Amphibia; order Anura; family Ascaphidae; genus Ascaphus; species Ascaphus truei. Next base: position 87,068 of record NW_027455525.1, read on the forward strand.
AGGACACTGATACACTGATTCTCTGATGATAATTGCACCTCCAGGGCTTCTGAACACACGGTCCCTGTCCCTCCCTGAGCTTTGGGTCAGCGCCCATAACTCCTTCTCTTCTCCCCACGATAAATTGTGCTTCACCATCTATTCTACATGTGCGTGAGGATCGCAGACAAAAGACATACATTTACTGGAATTAATTGCCGAAATAACAGCAGGTGTGAGTCGCACAGATACCCGCGGGCAGCCGCAGAATGAATTAGGCATGAAGGCAGTGCTCAGCGCTACTGTAATTACACAGCCACACAAAGCAAAGCCTTTGTGATATCGCAGTGAGACGCTCTCCCTCCGGGATTACACGTGTGAACACTGCGGCGGCCACGGAATTAACCACTCTCTAATGAGGTTTAAAGGAGAACGCCCCCTCCTGAAAAGAACACGCTTCTGTTTTCCAGGCTTCTTTCTCCTTGGCATACTGACTCATGGAGATGGAGTTGCCTCTCTGCTTCTCCAGCTCTTGCTCCAGTCTCTGGACCTTTTCGCGCTCCCTCTCACACAGAATCACCTGGCTTTCAAGCTCCACCCCCAGCGATGCTCTTGTGGCGTACAGCGTGGCCCTCAGCTCCTCATGCTGTTCTGTGGGGACATACTGGGTACTCAGCCGTTCCTGTAGCACTTGCTGCTTCTCCTTGGCCGCTTGCAGACTTGCATGTAGCTCTTGCAGCTGGCTCTGCCATAGGTGCGCTGCTTGTGTGTGCTGCTCCAGGGAGACACGTTGCATCCTCTCTGCATTCTGCAGTGCTTCCTGCACCTCTAATTTTTCTTGCGCCAATTGCGCCTTCACTTTCTGCGCTTGGTGAAGCTTCTCAGTCCCATCACTGACCTGACCAGTCAGGTTTAAAACCTCTTCCTTCAGGTTTATATTCTCCATTTTCACAGTCTCTATATCCCTCAGGGCATTCTCATGGGTTTCCTTCAACATACCCAGCTCTGTGTTTAGACTGTGGCCCTCCTGGCATGAGAGCTCCAGCTCTGTTTTGAGCGCGCTAGCTTCTTGGTGAGAAACTTCTAAGTCTTTGATGAAGTTTTGCACATCTCTCTGGGACATCTCATAGCATAGTCTCCAGTCAGGACTTGTTCTCTCTGATTCCATGTTAGCAATTGCGGTGTTGGCCTTATCCAAGCTTGTCTTCAGCTCCTCCAACTCACTCCGTAAGAGACGCTCTGTTTTCTTTAACTCCTCATACTCAAGTATAGCTGGGAGTATACACCTCTTTACCTCGGCGTTCGCTTCTCGCTCCCTATTCAATTGCTCCTGCAAGGCATCATAATCACGGTGGGCAGTTTGGAGTGCAGAAATTAAGGCCTCTTTTCCCTGGATCAAGGATTCAGCTTCCCTTTGCTTCTCCTTTTCCTTTGCCACCGTTCCTGTGACAATTCTGCCCATCACTCCGGTCTGCAGCACATCTCGGTGGCTTGCTGACGCCTGTTGTCCTGATATCGCAGGCTCAAGTGGTTTGGTCACTTCCTCTGTGACTTGAAAAATATTTGTATTTTTCTTCTTTCTCTTTGTTTTATTCGTTCCAGAGACATCAGTGGTACTGGGCACACACACACTGGACACTTTTGCAGCTTTCATCTGCGGGTACGTCTCTCTTCTCGGGGACACATATGCGTCATCATCATAATCATCATATGGCCTGAAGGGACACTGTTTTGTATGGTTATGTACATTGCAAAACTGACACTTGACGGCGGCCATTTTAAAACCCCGGTTTTTTTTTTTAATTTTATTTTTTTCACACCCGACGAGGCAGACTTTGCACAACACACGTAAGTTGTTCTTGCTTTACAATATTTGAACCTTCTGGGTTCTTCTTAGGGCAACTTCTTTGCAAAAATCCATTTTCACTTTCTTTTTTTCCAGACAGGGCAAACTTTACCTCACAGCACTTGCTAGCTGCAAATTCACTCACTTCAGCAAAAGGCATTAGCTTTACACAGCAATCCTTTCATACCCGATGGGGCAAAATTTACACTCAGCGCTTGCTAGCTGTAACTTCCATGCTTCAGCAAAAATCATTTTTTTTTTTTCCGCTTGAGTTCAGTGTCTCAACACATCTTCATCTACTGACCCCCAGAGGCGTAGCATCCCACTTCTGACACCACCTGTGGCAGGATGGCCTCGCGGCGGGGTCAGTAAGACGCTAGACACGGTGGGAAACGTTCAACTATAGTGGTTTATTAGCCACAACCAAAATAAATACGGGTGCACTGTCCCTTTAAGAAACTACTTTCTTGAAAATTAAAGCCTAGTCCCGTTAGGGACACTAACTCACTTCTTGAGCCCTTACTAACAGGACAGCCAGCTAATCTGGTCATGCCCAAAACATGCTACACAAACGATAACCAATAAGCATAATAAGAATAAAGTCTTATCTGTTTCAGCTCCAAACAGCAAACAGGAACACTGTTCCGGGGAGCAGGCTGTGTCCAGCCTCGCAGCAATCTGTATCTTTATCCTGGGTTGGGGTCCCAGCTGGTCCCAGCAGCCTAGCTCCTCGCAGGACTGGGGACCAGAGCAACAGCAACGGCTTCCCAGCCGGGAGAGTTCTCTCCACCTTCCTGTGGAAAAACAAGCTCACTGTGTGTGTGTCACTTCCTGCTTTTAAAACTTCAGTCTCTCAGGCCTCCTGCTTAATTAGGCTGCAGGTGTGCTTCCTTCTGTCTGAGGAGATTAACACTCTGTGAACTGGCTGCAGCGTCTCTCCATTCACTATTCCAGCCTACTGAGTCAGTGACTCTGTCACATATCCCTGTCCCCAGCGAAACATTGTCCTGTGGAGCGGCCCGTGCACCATTCCCGTGCACCAGCATTTTTGGCGAAAATGTCTGACGTCGGCCTTTCCCTCCCCCCTTTTTTTTTTCTTGCCTTCCAATTTAGGCATTTTCTTTTTTCGGTAATTACCAGGCCATCTGGGCCTGAACACTCATCCTTCTCTACCTCTTTCTCTTGTGCCGTCCTGAGTCTAGGGTTGAAGCTCCGCCTTTGTTGTGTCCCCTTTTGCAAATGTCCCCAAGCCTCCTGCTGTCTATCAGCTATCTCTGCCTTCTTCCTCTTGGGCTCAGAGTCTCCCTTACCCTGTAGAAGAGCCACACAGATTAAAGCTTCCCATGATACAGAGCTGTCAACCTTTTTCTTATCTTCCGGGCTCTTTTCCAGCTTTTGTTCCTCACCATTTTCATTAGCTTCCTCTTGATTTTCAACAGAACCAGCACTACCAGTAGAGGACATGGTAGCACTCTTTGCTTTTTCAACCTCATCTTCTTTGTCACTTTCAGAAGGCAGCTTTGCACGCTTTTTAGGGGTGACCATTTTTTTAAAAGAGGCCCATGGTGTAATGCCTTCCTTCTTTCTTTCTCCATCAGAAGTGGCCCCTTCACCTTCTGTTTCAACAGTCTGTGCTGTGTCTCCCATTACATTTTCTGTAGGAGAGGTCTCTATAGACTCATCAGGAGAAGAGGGTGAACTGTCTCCTCCATCTACCTCTGCAGGATCACGAGACTCCAATGAGACAGGTACTTGTTCTGTCACATACTCTGCCTTTGTCTCTTCTTCCTTCTTTCCTTTATGCTTCTTGCCTGAAAACTTCTTTAAACCAGATCCAGTGAAAAGCTTCCTTAGAGGGCTACCTTGAAGCTTAGCCTTCTCTTGTGAAGACAGTAACTCCACTTCAGTGGTGATGGCTTCTGGACCTTTCTCCATCAGCGTATTTTTAGTGTTGGTTTTCACCTCATTTATCTTTATAACTTCAATTTGGGTGGGGGTCTTATCAACCCTAAGTGCACCCCATGATGCCGCTCTATTACCGTCGGCAGACTCGTAGGCTTGGGCCTTTCTTTCTTGTCCCTTTAATTTACTCCGTTGGGAGTGTTGCTGGATAACCTGTGATGTCTTTCTTATCTTATTTTCCAACTGAGCGGTGTCCAACATAGCCACATGCTCAGTCTTTAGGGCCTCGAGTATCTCGTCCAGGTCACGCTTTTGTTTCTCCGCCAACTTGCGTCCAGCACGCTCAGACTCCAGGTCCTTCCTCAGGTCAAGAAGCTGTCCTTCTGCATATCTTTTTTCACTCAGTGCCGCTGCCAGTTCATCCTCTTTGGCGTTGAGTCGCGACTCCACATCTCTTAGCAGGTTCAGCGCAAGGCTTAAATCTGTTTCTTTTCCTCTATTTCTGACCTGCAATTGCCTGTGCTCCTCCCAGACCTTGTCCAGCTCCAGCTGCAGTCGGTCCCTCTCATTAGCCGTGTCGTCCAGCAGCCTGTGGGTATCAGCCATCTCGATTTCATAGCGCAATGTCAGGCAAGCCACCTGACGGACGGTCACCTCCTCCCTCTTGGCGAGTTGTATTTTGCGCTCAGCAATCTGCGTCTGCAGCTCTTCAATTTGATCTTGCAAATCCCCTCTCGGGGCCTTCACCTCTTCCCGTTGCTTGTTCTGGGCTTGCGTCAGCGCCGCCTTCATCTTTTGGAGCTCTGTAGTTTTTGTCGCCAGTATCGCCGCTGCTTCTGGTTTCCAGGCTTCTTTCTCCTTGGCATACTGACTCATGGAGATGGAGTTGCCTATCTGCTTCTCCAGCTCTTGCTCCAGTCTCTGGACCTTTTCGCGCTCCCTCTCACACAGAATCACCTGGCTTTCAAGCTCCACCCCCAGCGATGCTCTTGTGGCGTACAGCGTGGCCCTCAGCTCCTCACGCTGTTCTGTGGGGACATACTGGGTACTCAGCCGTTCCTGTAGCACTTGCTGCTTCTCCTTGGCCGCTTGCAGACTTGCATGTAGCTCTTGCAGCTGGCTCTGCCATAGGTGCGCTGCTTGTGTGTGCTGCTCCAGGGAGACACGTTGCATCCTCTCTGCATTCTGCAGTGCTTCCTGCACCTCTAATTTTTCTTGCGCCAATTGCGCCTTCACTTTCTGCGCTTGGTGAAGCTTCTCAGTCCCATCACTAACCTGACCAGTCAGGTTTAAAACCTCTTCCTTCAGGTTTATATTCTCCATTTTCACAGTCTCTATATCCCTCAGGGCATTCTCATGGGTTTCCTTCAACATACCCAGCTCTGTGTTTAGACTGTGGCCCTCCTGGCGTGAGAGTTCCAGCTCTGTTTTGAGCGCGCTAGCTTCTTGGTGAGAAACTTCTAAGTCTTTGATGAAGTTTTGCACATCTCTCTGGGACATCTCATAGCATAGTCTCCAGTCAGGACTTGTTCTCTCTGATTCCATGTTAGCAATTGCGGTGTTGGCCTTATCCAAGCTTGTCTTCAGCTCCTCCAACTCACTCCGTAAGAGACGCTCTGTTTTCTTTAACTCCTCATACTCAAGTATAGCTGGGAGTATACACCTCTTTACCTCGGCGTTCGCTTCTCGCTCCCTATTCAATTGCTCCTGCAAGGCATCATAATCACGGTGGGCAGTTTGGAGTGCAGAAATTAAGGCCTCTTTTCCCTGGATCAAGGATTCAGCTTCCCTTTGCTTCTCCTTTTCCTTTGCCACCGTTCCTGTGACAATTCTGCCCATCACTCCGGTCTGCAGCACATCTCGGTGGCTTGCTGACGCCTGTTGTCCTGATATCGCAGGCTCAAGTGGTTTGGTCACTTCCTCTGTGACTTGAAAAATATTTGTATTTTTCTTCTTTCTCTTTGTTTTATTCGTTCCAGAGACATCAGTGGTACTGGGCACACACACTGGACACTTTTGCAGCTTTCATCTGCGGGTACGTCTCTTCTCGGGGACACATATGCGTCATCATCATAATCATCATATGGCCTGAAGGGACACTGTTTTGTATGGTTATGTACATTGCAAAACTGACACTTGACGGCGGCCATTTTAAAACCCCGGTTTTTTTTTTTAATTTTATTTTTTTCACACCCGACGAGGCAGACTTTGCACAACACACGTAAGTTGTTCTTGCTTTACAATATTTGAACCTTCTGGGTTCTTCTTAGGGCAACTTCTTTGCAAAAATCCATTTTCACTTTCTTTTTTACCAGACAGGGCAAACTTTACCTCACAGCACTTGCTAGCTGCAAATTCACTCACTTCAGCAAAAGGCATTAGCTTTACACAGCAATCCTTTCATACCCGATGGGGCAAAATTTACACTCAGCGCTTGCTAGCTGTAACTTCCATGCTTCAGCAAAAATCATTTTTTTTTTTTCCGCTTGAGTTCAGTGTCTCAACACATCTTCATCTACTGACCCCCAGAGGCGTAGCATCCCACTTCTGACACCACCTGTGGCAGGATGGCCTCGCGGCGGGGTCAGTAAGACGCTAGACACGGTGGGAAACGTTCAACTATAGTGGTTTATTAGCCACAACCAAAATAAATACGGGTGCACTGTCCCTTTAAGAAACTACTTTCTTGAAAATTAAAGCCTAGTCCCGTTAGGGACACTAACTCACTTCTTGAGCCCTTACTAACAGGACAGCCAGCTAATCTGGTCATGCCCAAAACATGCTACACAAACGATAACCAATAAGCATAATAAGAATAAAGTCTTATCTGTTTCAGCAGCAAACAGGAACACGGTTCCGGGGAGCAGGCTGTGTCCAGCCTCGCAGCAATCTGTATCTTTATCCTGGGTTGGGGTCCCAGCTGGTCCCAGCAGCCTAGCTCCTCGCAGGACTGGGGACCAGAGCAACAGCAACGGCTTCCCAGCCGGGAGAGTTCTCTCTGCCTTCCTGTGGAAAAACAAGCTCACTGTGTGTGTGTCACTTCCTGCTTTTAAACCTGCAGTCTCTCAGGCCTCCTGCTTAATTAGGCTGCAGGTGTGCTTCCTTCTGTCTGAGGAGATTAACACTCTGTGAACTGGCTGCAGCGTCTCTCCATTCACTATTCCAGCCTACTGAGTCAGTGACTCTGTCACAGTATCTATACACTGATAATGAGCATGCTGCGCTGTATAATGGTGCCGAGTATCTATACACTGATAATGATCATGCTACACTGTATAATGATGCAGAGTGTATATACACTGATAATGAGCACGCCGCGCTGTATAATGATAGCCCGGTATTTGGTTACTCTGTCCGGTAAAAAATGAGAGATAATACTGGACATGTATGTGTCTGGTATTACCTCTCTGTACATGTATGTGACCGGTATTACCTCTCTGTACATGTATGTGTCCGGTATTACCTCTCTGTACATGTATGTGTCTGGTATTGCCTCTCAGTACATGTATGTTTATGCCAGTATAACCTCTCTGTTCATGTGTGTGTATACCGGTATTACCTCTCTGGGCGTGTATGTGTATACTGGTATTACCTCTCTGGGCGTGTATGTGCATACTGGTATTACCTCTCTGGGTGTGTATGTGTATACTGGTATTACCTCTCTGGGCGTGTATGTGTATACCGGTATTACCTCTCTGGGTGTGTATGTGTATACCGGTATTACCTCTCTGGGCGTGTATGTGTATACCGGTATTACCTCTCTGGGCGTGTATGTGTACCGGTATTACCTCTCTGGGCGTGTATGTGTATACCGGTATTACCTCTCTGGGCGTGTATGTGTATACCGGTATTACCTCTCTGGGCGTGTATGTGTATACCGGTGTTACCTCTCTGGACCTGTACGTGTATACCGGTATTACCTCTTTGGGCGTGTATGTGTATACCGGTATTACCTCTCTAGACGTGTATGTGTATACCAGTATTACCTCTCTGGAAGTGTATGCGTATACCGGTATTACCTCACTGGACGTGTATGCGTATACCGGTATTACCTCTCTCTGGGCGTGTATGTGTATACCAGTATTACCTCTCTGGAAGTGTATGCGTATACCGGTATTACCTCACTGGACGTGTATGCGTATACCGGTATTACCTCTCTGGACGTGTATGTGTATACCGGTATTACCTCTCTGGGTGTGTATGTGTATACCGGTATTACCTCTCTGGACGTATATGTGTATACCGGTAGACCTCTCTGGGCGTTTATGTGTATACCAGTATTACCTCTCTGGGAGAGTATGTGTATACCGGTATTACCTCTCTGGACGTGTATGTGTATACCGGTATTACCTCATTGGGCGTGTATGTGTATACCGGTATTACCTCTCTGAACGTGTATGTGTATACCGGTATTACCTCTCTGGGCGTGTATGTTTATACCTGTATTACCTCTCTGGGCGTGTATGTGTATACCGGTATTACCTCTCTCTGGGCGTGTATGTGTGTACCGGTATTACCTCTCTGGACGTGTATGTGTATACTGGTATTACCTCTCTGGGCGTGTATGTGTATACCAGTATTACCTCTCTGGGCTTGTATGTGTATACCGGTATTACCTCTCTGTACAAGTATGTGTATGCCGGTATTACCTCTCTGTACATGTATGTGTATACCGGTATTATCTCTCTGTACAAGTATGTGTGTACCGGTATTACCTCTCTGGGCGTGTATGTGTATACCGGTGTTACCTCTCTGGGCGTGTATGTGTATACCGGTGTTACCTTTCTGGGCGTGTACGTGTATACCGGTATTACCTCTCTGGGCGTGTATGTGTATACCGGTATTACCTCTCTAGACGTGTATGTGTATACCGGTATTACCTCTCTGGGCGTGTATGTGTACACCGGTATTACCTCTCTGGACGTGTATGTGTATACCGGTATTACTTCTCTCTGGGCGTGTATGTTTATACCGGTATTACCTCTCTGGACGTGTATGCGTATACTGGTATTACCTCTCTGTACAAGTATGTGTATGCCGGTATTACCTCTCTGTACATGTATGTGTATACCGGTATTATCTCTCTGTACAAGTATGTGTATACTGGTATTACCTCTCTGGGCGTGTATGTGTATACCAGTGTTACCTCTCTGGGCGTGTATGTGTATACCGGTGTTACCTCTCTGGGCGTGTACGTGTATACCAGTATTACCTCTCTGGGCGTGTATGTATATACCGGTATTACCTCTCTGTACAAGTATGTGTATGCCGGTATTACCTCTCTGTACATGTATGTGTATACCGGTATTACCTCTCTGGACGTGTATGTGTATACCGGTATTACCTCTATGGGCGTGTATGTGTATACCGGTATTACCTCTCTGGACGTGTATGTGTATACCGGTATTACCTCTCTGGACGTGTATGTGTATACCGGTATTACCTCTCTGTACAAGTATGAGTATGCCGGTATTACCTCTCTGTACATGTATGTGTACTGTATACCGGTATTATCTCTCTGTAGAAGTATGTGTGTACCGGTATTACCTCTCTGGGCGTGTATGTGTATACCGGTGTTACCTCTCTGGGCGTGTACGTGTATACCGGTATTACCTCTTTGGACATGTATGTGTATACCGGTATTACCTCTCTGGACGTGTATGTGTATACCGGTATTACCTCTCTGGGCGTGCATGTGTATACCGGTATCACCTCTCAGTACTTGTATGTGTATACCGGTATTACCTCTCTGGGCGTGTATGTGTATACCGGTATTACCTCTCTGGGCGTGCATGTGTATACCGGTATCACCTCTCTGTACGTGTATGTGTATACCGGTATTACCTCTCTGTACGTGTATGTGTATACCGGTATTACCTCTCTGGGCATGTATGTGTATACCGGTATTACCTCTCTGGGCATGTATGTGTATGCCGGTAATTAACTCTCTGGGAGTGTGTGTGTATAACGGTATTACCTCTCTGGACGTGTATGTGTATACCGGTAGACCTCTCTGGGCGTGTATGTGTATACCGGTATTACCCCTCTCTGGGCGTGTATGTGTATACCGGTATTACCTCTCTGGGCGTGCATGTGTATGAAGAAGTGAAGATCATCGGGAAGCGCAAAGTCATGTAAAACAGAAACACATTTCCTGATGGTGCAGTATTGTGAAGGTAGATAAATAAAAAAAAAATTAAAGTGCGGTGTGCTAAGTACTCACAAGTGTATGGTGAGTGTTGTTCCCATAAAGGTATCTTTCAGGGACAGCCTGTCTACCCGTGGTAGAGGTGGGTCAGTGTATCTAGGTGGATACTGAGGACCTTAGGTAAAAAATGAGGAAACAGACATAGTGCAGACTGTACGAAATATCTATTAAAATGGTAAGTGGATGTACAATACACTCACAATGTATAAAAGAATAACAAGCGTTTAGATCACATATTGGATCTCTGTGCAAAGCAGCTGTACCAGTCCCCCCTTCGCCTCGGCGTGCGTTTCACTGATGCGTCTCACCCAAACCGGAAACCGGAAGTGACGTCATCTGCGCTTGGCTCTCTGGGGAACTTCGATCCTTTAGTGGTCTTCTCTCATCAGGGTTCACTCTACGCGTTTCTCCGTATAGCGGTTTCATCAGGAGTGTAATCTGACATGTTCTAAGAGACTATTTATAGGCTGTGCTAGAGTCCCATTGGCTTACATTAAGTATGGTAATCAAATAGCATAGCAGCAACAGACTTGTAGTTAACAGCAATTAAGACTCACATCGCACATATATGAGTCTTCCAAAATGACATAACAATTATATAAAATTACATAAAAATTAAGTACATATGTTTTAATAAAAACTAAATAACAAACATCTAAAAATACATAGATTAAAATATAAAACTTAAATATGAATCGCCTCATTACAGCTAAGATAGGCAATTAACCTCTTAATGGACTGAGCTAAATGCAAGTATTTGCTAGTGATAGTAAAATTTGGCATCTAGTGGGAAAGAAGAGAGACATGTTAGAATCAAAGAAATGGTTTTATATCGAACTCTAGATTTAAGCCTTGAGGATGAATCGTTTTTAGCTCGAACATCCAAAAGGACTCCCTTTTAATTAAATTTAAGTCTCTATTGCCCCCCCTCCAGTGGGGCAACACTTGTTCAATAGCTTTAAATGTAAAGCTAGCAGGATTAGAGTTATGTTTTAATAAAAAATGGTTTGACACGCTGTGGGTTGTGATTTTGCGTTTTATGTTACCCAAATGCTCTAATATGCGCGTTCTAAGCGGACGTGTAGTTTTGCCAATATACTGTAAACCGCATTCACATTCTGCAAGGTAAATAACAAAACTTGTTCTACAGTTCAAATGCTGCTTAATAATATAAGATTTTTGTGTTGTGTTTGATTTGAAACTGTGTGACATTTTAGAACTGTGTTGGCAGGCAGTGCACATTCTGCAATCATAAAATCCTAAAGGTGGATCTAACCACGTGTGTTTTTTTGTAGGTATATTTCTTAAGGCACTAGGTGACAAATAGTTTTTAATATTTGGTGCTTTCTTATATACCATTTTTACTTTGTCAGCCAGATGTTTCCCCAAAACTGGGTCATTTTTGAGTATCGGCCAATGGGTGTTAAGGATTTTATTAATTTTGCTGGCATCCTTATTATATTGCGTGACAAAGGGCACTTTTATGGTGCCATCATCAATAGATGTTTTGGGGGCAGGTGTTAGCATGGATTCTCTAGGGGTACCCTTCGCTCTAGCTAATGCTCGGTCTACCACATTTTTATTGTAATTTCTCTCACTAAACCTTCTGGATAAAACTCTGGATTGTTCCTCAAATATATGGTTATCAGTGCAGTTGCGCTTAAGTCTACGATACTGCCCGTACGGTATGTTTTCTATCCATTTATTGAGATGGCAGCTGGACTGGAGGATGTAGTTATTTGCATCCACCTCCTTAAAATAGTTTTTAGTTTTAATAGTGCCATCTTCCACATATATGCAAAGGTCTAGGAAGTTAATAGTGGTTGCACTGACCGTAGATGTGAACTTCAGATTAAACTCGTTTACATCTAAATACAGGAGAAATAAATTCAAATCTGTCATAGTACCCTTCCATATAAAGATGATGTCATCTATATATCTCCGCCATGTGACCAAATTTGCGTCCAGCCCCGTCCAAGACCATATGTACTGATCTTCCCACATGGCCATCAACAGGTTGGCGTAGCTGGGCGCAAATTTGGTCCCCATGGCGGTCCCACAGAGTTGCAAGTAAAAGTTGTTATCGAACCAAAAGAAGTTTTTGCTTGGGATAAATCCAATGCAATCTACCAGAAAATCAATTTGTTCACTCTGATAAATCCCTTCCTTTTCCAAAAAATGTCTCACGGCTCTACAACCATCACTATGTTTAATGGATGTGTACAGGGCCGTGACATCTGTTGTTACTAGAATGAAATTCTCTTGCCATTTAATGTCCCTTAGCATCAAAATGACATCATTTGTGTCCTTTAGATGGGATTGCTGTTTTTTGACCATTCCTTGTAGATAGCTATCCACAAATTCAGATAAATTGGCCGTTATGGACCCAATGCCAGAAATTATAGGCCGCCCCGGGGGATGTGTGAGATTCTTATGAATCTTTGGTAGAAAGTAGAAAACAGGGAACACCGGATCCTCCATGATTAGAAATTGGAGTTCATGCTCCTCCAGTATTCCCCGCTCTCTACCATCCTCCAGTAGGGTCTGCAATTCCCTTTTATACACAGAAGAGGGGTTGGATATGAGTTTTTGATAGGTGTTTATATCGCCTAGTATATTATTGGCTTCCAACATGTAATATTCATGACTCATTATTACAATTCCTCCTCCCTTGTCTGCTGGCTTTATTACGATTGTATTATCTGCTGAGAGTTCCTCTAGTGCCAGTTTTTCAAGCTTTGATAAATTTGAATGTTGTTTCCTATGGTTATTTCCAGAAAGGGATTCTAAATCTTTTATAACAAGTTGGAAAAAAACTTCCAAATGATTGCCTTTTGCAAATTTTGGAAAGAAATGGGATTTTGGTTTAAATTTTGAGTGAACAAAGTCCCTTGTGTCGATGTTCACATTGGAAACATCTTCAACATTGGGGCTTTTTGTTTTGTCCCAGTTCCTGGTTTCAGCGTCTTTATTAATAAAGAACCTCTTGAGGGTCAGGGATCTTAAAAATCTATGGGCATCTAAATATACCCCAAACTTACTTGCGCCAATAGTTGGGGCAAAGGTAAGGCCCTTGCTTATTACTCTCTTTTGAGGGTCCGTGAGAATTTTACTGCTGAGATTAAAAATATTTTTTGGTTCTATTTTAGTTTTCTTGTTTTTCCGTAATCTGCCCCCTCGTCGCCCTCTGACATGCGTCTTTTGTTTTTGGGCCTTCCAGAGGTGCTTGGGACTGCCAGGGGGTGAAATGGGTTCCTGGTTTCCCATGAACTCATACACCCCCTCTGTCCCAAAAAAGAGAATGTTTCCCTCAGAGTTACTGTGGGTGTCATCTCACCTCTGGATGCCAGCTGTACATTATTTGAGGTGCCAATGATATCACTAATATCTATGTGCTTTGTTTTTTCTTTGGCTTTTCCTCCTACATTGGGTAATTTAATGTCAGGTTTTTTATCTGCCTTTTTAACCAACACCTGGGGGAGAAATCCTGCATGATGTTTGGGATAATTGTCTGCAAATTTACCTCTAAATGAAGTGTCCATTTTTTCTGTGGACATTGCACTTTTGTTACAGGGATTGTAACTGTGCTTTTTGGCCTTTTTTGGAGTTTTTATTCCAAGTTCTTTCTATGCCTTTAGCATAGTCGTCCTGATCCCTCCTAAATTTTTGCAGTTTGATCTCTATTACTTCTTTCTTAAAGACATCTATGTTTTTTTGCATTTTAGCATTTCTTTCATTGAAGTCTTTGATATTTTCCAAAGACCCCAATTCAAGTCTTAAGTCCTCTATTTCTTTATCTAGTGTTGTAAGATGTTTTTCTTGCTGAAGCATAATCAATTTAATCAGATTAAAAGAACAGTCATCTTGTGCACTATACCATTTCATAATAAATTCCTCATCACTCAAATCCATAGAAGGATTTTTCTGGACCCTCAGTCCTCTAGGAATAATCTTATATTCCACATACTTTCTTAAGAACAATAGATCTAGCCACTTTTTTGTGTCTCGTATCAGTGTACGTTCAAGTTTTATACATGTGGCATTAATCTTTTCCTGGTCATCTTTAAATGACAAATTTGCATCCTTAAAATAAGTATCCAAATTCAAATTTCTATTGGTTCTATTCTGGAATACATTAGGGCTAGTCATGATACACTTACTACTATACAAGTGATATAATACAGGCAGCCTTGATAATGGTGAGAACAATGTGCAAATTGGAAAAAATATATATCAATGTGGCGCTCTAAAATTATATTCCTATATAAACAAGTGCATATAAATAAAGTGATACTAATACAAACATGTGAATGCCGCTTAACCCAGAGGGGGGGTCGTTCTCTCGATCCCGTGGACGTGGAAGAAGTGAAGATCATCGGGAAGCGCAAAGTCATGTAAAACAGAAACACATTTCCTGATGGTGCAGTATTGTGATGTAGATAAATGCATGTGTATACCTGTATCACCTCTCTGTACGTGTATGTGTATACCGGTATTACCTCTCTGGGCGTGTGTGTGTATACCGGTATTACCTCTCTGGGTGTGTATGTGTATACCTGTATCACCTCTCTGTACGTGTATGTGTATACCGGTATTACCTCTCTGGGTGTGTATGTGTATACTGGTATTACCTCTCTGGGCGTGTATGTGTATACTGGTATTACCTCTCTGGGTGTGTATGTGTATACCGATATTACCTCTCTCTGGGCGTGTATGTGTATACCGGTATTACCTCTCTAGACGTGTATGTGTATACCAGTATTACCTCTCTGGGCGTGTATGTGTATACCGGTATTACCTCTCTGGACGTGTATGTGTATACCGGTAGACCTCTCTGGGCGTGTATGTGTATACCGGTATTACCTCTCTCTGGGCGTGTATGTGTATACCGGTATTACCTCTCTGGATGTGTATGTGCATACAGGTATTACCTCTCTGGGCGTGTATGTGTATACCAGTATTACCTCTCTGGGCGTGTATGTGTATACTGGTATTACCTCTCTGTTCAAGTCGTGTATGTGTATACCAGTATTACCTCTCTGGGCGTGTATGTGTATACCGGTATTACCCCTCTGTACAAGTATGTGTATGCCGGTATTACCTCTCTGTACATGTATGTGTATACCGGTATTACCTCTGGACGTGTATGTGTATACCGGTATTACCTCTCTGGACGTGTATGTGTATACCGGTATTACCTCTCTGGACGTGTATGTGTATACCGGTATTACCTCTCTGGACGTATATGTGTATACCTGTATTACCTCTCTGGGCGTGTATGTGTATACCGGTATTACCTCTCTCTGGGCGTGTATGTGTATACCGGTATTACCTCTCTGGACGTGTATGTGTATACTGGTATTACCTCTCTGGGCGTGTATGTGTATACCAGTATTACCTCTCTTTGCGTGTATGTGTATACCGGTATTACCTCTCTGTACAAGTATGTGTATGCCGGTATTACCTCTCTGTACATGTATGTGTATACCGGTATTATCTCTCTGTACAAGTATGTGTATACCGGTATTACCTCTCTGGGCGTGTATGTGTATACCGGTGTTACCTCTCTGGGCGTGTACGTGTATACCGGTATTACCTCTTTGGGCGTGTATGTGTATACCGGTATTACCTCTCTGGACATGTATGTGTATACCGGTATTACCTCTCTGGACGTGTACACTGGCGACACACTTTATTCGAGCTCGGCTAGTCCCACGAATTCGGGTATACCCGGGTGTATTGAGGTTTATGACTGTTTTCTGCCCGAGTGCATTGAGTTATTTTCCGTCAGGGATTGAAGCATTTTATTCCCGCTGGCTGCAATACTGCACAGTACATATATATATACTGCATTACAATTCATGAATTTATGCCATCTGGTAGACACGCGAAGCATTGCAGCCTATTAAATCCTAATCATTATCATTTAAGAGATCAGCCGCCCATCAGCCAGGCATGAACCCAGGCTGGGAAGGCAAATGCAACGGGGCTTGTCAGAGGTGAGGAGCGGCGCATTCCAGGTATCTGCCAGGTACATACTGGGTATTTGCTCGAATAAAGTGTGTCGGTGCAGTATGTGTATACCGGTATTACCTCTCTGGACGTGTATGTGTATACTGGTATTACTTCTCTGGGCGTGTATGTGTATACCAGTATTACCTCTCTGGGCGTGTATGTGTATACCGGTATTACCTCTCTGTACAAGTATGTGTATGCCGGTATTACCTCTCTGTACATGTATGTGTATACCAGTATTATCTCTCTGTACAAGTATGTGTATACCGGTATTACCTCTCTGGACGTGTATGTGTATACCAGTATCACCTCTCTGTACGAGTATGTGTATACCGGTATTACCTCTCTGTACGTGTATGTGTATACCAGTATTACCTCTCTGGGCATGTATGTGTATGCCCGTATTACCTCTCTGGGCATGTATGTGTATGCCGGTATTAACTCTCTGGGAGTGTGTGTGTATAACGGTATTACCTCTCTGGGCGTGCATGTGTATACTGGTATCACCTCTCTGTACGTGTATGTGTATACCGGTATTACCTCTCTGGGCGTGTATGTGTATACCGGTATCACCTCTCTGTACGTGTATGTGTATACCGGTATTACCTCTCTGTACGTGTATGTGTATACCGGTATTACTTCTCTGTACGTGTATGTGTATACCGGTATTACCTCTCTGTACGTGTATGTGTATGCCGGTATTACCTCTCTGTACGTGTATGTGTATGCCGGTATTACCTCTCTGGGTGCGCATGTGTATACCGGTATTACCTCTCTGGACATAGTGACCTGACCGGCTTGGGGGGACAGGGATTTCCCTGAGCAGGGAGAGAACAGGGCTGCTGCTATGGGCTGGGCAGCCTCCTTCATCCTGATAGGCTGCATTACCCAACAGCAGCCAATCAGGAGGAGGTGTCAGGAGCCTGGGGGTGAGGCCAAGGAGAGGAGGAAACAGCATGGAGTGGAGAGGTGTATTTTTCTCTAGCGTGTCGCACCTTTCACCATTGTGTCCAGTATTTTTGGAGAAGCCGCCTGGCAACCCTACCTACTCCTGTGACAGGAAGTGACAACAGTAGGTTCAAGATGGCTGCCACTGAACCACACATTATATCTAGTTATTGGAGTCTTTGTATCAAGGCAAAACTGCAGCAAAACTATCAGAGAAAAATGGAGTTTTATTCTTCAGCAAATATGATCCATTTTTGTCTTGATACACAGACCCAGAAACTGCAGGTACCATGTGACTCAGTGTGATACCGTGTGACTCATTATGATACCGTATGACTCAGTGTGATACCGTGTGGTACCGTGTGACTCAGTGTGGTACTGTGTGGCTTAGTGTGATACCGTGTGACTCAGTATGGTACCGTGTGACTCAGTGTGATACCGTGTGGCTCAGTGTGATACCATGTGACTCAGTGTGATACCGTGTGACTCAGTGTGATACAGTGTGATACCGTGTAGTACCATGTGACTCAGTGTGGAACCATGTGACTCAGTGTGATACCGTGTGGAACCATGTGACTCAGTGTGATACCGTGTGGAACCATGTGACTCAGTGTGATACCGTGTAGTACCATGTGACTCAGTGTGATACCGTGTGGAACCATGTGACTCAGTGTGATACCGTGTGGAACCACGTGACTCAGTGTGATACCGTGTGGAACCATGTGACTCCGTGTGATACCGTCTGACTCAGTGTGATACCCTGTTACTCAGTATGATACCGTGTGGTACCATGTGACTTAGTGTGGTACCGTGTGGCTCAGTGTGGTACCGTGTGACTCAGTTTGGTACCGTGTGGCTCAGTGTGGTACAGTGTGGCTCAGTCTGGTACCGTGTGGCTCAGTCTGGTACCGTGTGGCTCAGTCTGGTACCGTGTGGCTCAGTGTGGTACCGAGTGACTCAGTGTGGTACCGAGTGACTCAGTGTGGTACCGAGTGACTCTGTGTGGTACCGCGTGACTCAGTGTGGTACCGTGTGACTCAGTTTGGAACTGTATGACTCAGTGTGGTACCGTGTGACTCAGTTTGGAACTGTATGACTCAGTTTATTACCGCGTGGCTCCGTTTGGTACCACGTGGCTCAATGGCTGCTTTCATTCCAGCCGTGTCACAATGTTTCCATGAGATTTATTCAATAACTGCCCCCCCCCCTCCTGTCCGGTTGCGCTGCTGTACCTGAGCTGTGTTTTTGTGTCCCGTGAGCTTGTTTGTGAGTCTGTGCGTGTTGTTAGCATGTTGAATCTGAGCTATGTCTCCTCATTCTGTAAGTCAGTGCTTGTTGTATCTGAGCCATGTTCCCTCCTCCTGTGAGTCTGCGTGTTGTTGCCGTGTTTTATCTGAGCCGTGTTCCCTCCTCTGTGAGTCTGCGTGTAGTTGCCTTGTTTTATCTGAGCTGTGTTCCCTCCTCCTGTGGGTCTGCGTGTTGTTGCCGTGTTTTATCTGAGCCGTGTTCCTTCCTCCTGTGAGTCTGCGTGTAGTTGTTGTGTTTTATCTGAGTGGTGTTCCTTCCTCCTGTGAGTCTGTGTGTAGTTGCCGTGTTGTTTCTGAGCCGTGATCCCTCCTCCTGTGAGTCTGCATGTAGTTGCCTTGTTTTATCTGAGCTGTGTTCCCTCCTCCTGTGGGTCTGCGTGTTGTTGCCGTGTTTTATCTGAGCCATGTTCCCTCCTCCTGTGAGTCTGCGTGTAGTTGCCGTGTTGTATCTGAGCCGTGTTTCCTCCTCCTTTGAGTTTGCATGTAGTTGCCGTGTTGTACCTGAGCCATGTTCCCTCCTCCTGTGAGTCTGCGTGTAGTTGCCGTGTTGTACCTGAGCCATGTTCCCTCCTCCAGTGAGTCTGTGTGTAGTTGCCGTGTTGCCTCCTCCTGTGAGTCTGCGTGTAGTTGCCATGTTGCCTCCTCCTGTGAGTTGGCGTGTTGTATCTGAGCCGTGTGGCCTCCTCCTGTGAGTCTGCATGTAGTTGCCGTGTTCCCTCCTCTTGTGACTCCGCGTGTAGTTGCCGTGTTGTATCTGAGCTGTGTGGCCTCCTCCTGTGAGTCCGCATGTAGTTGGCGTGTTGTATCTGAGCCGTGTTCCCTCCTCCTGCAGATGGACTCTCTACGTTCCAGCACTTCCTGAAGTCAGAGTTCAGTGAGGAGAACGTTGAGTTCTGGGCGGCCTGTGAGGAATACAGAAAGACCAAGTCTCCGGCCAAACTGGGAAACAAGGCCAAGAAGATCTATGAGGAATTCATCCAGTCGGAGGCTCCCAGAGAGGTATCATAATCCCTAAGGTCACACAAACTGTCACAGACTCACCTATAGTATAATTTATCGCACGGGTGCGCAACCTGGGGGGCGCAAGATTGTCTGGGGGGGCTTGGCGCTTACAGAGGCCCTACGCTCTTCCCCAAAACATTTCAATGAAATGCCGGGGAGCGCATGGGGCCTCTGTAAGGCCCGGTCCATGCTGCTTGCGTGTGAGAGCTGCGCGATGAGTCACATTGGGGTAATGAGATAGTGTATGACGTGAGCGTTGGCCGGAGAGCTGCTTGCCAAGACAAATTATATTGTATTTACGGCGCGATAGCCGGGTCACATGACCGGTTCACCCAATGAAGGTGAACCAGTTCCGTGACGTCACGGGCTCGCCACCAAATCGGCCCTGACACGCCCCTCCCGCGCTCAACAGCTCAGTCCAGGAATCACCTCTGCTGCAAGCAAGCGCAATGTCATGGCCTAAGTTTGCTTACCTTCTCTCCGGCGGCTTTTGGTGGCGTGTCGCCATGGCACCAGCCAATGATGCTGCGGGGTCACATGACGTCAGAACGCCGGAAGCAAGGCAAGGAGGGGGTGGGGGTGAGACCAGGCAGGGGGGCGCAGAGGAAAAAGTTTGCGCACCCCTGATTTATATCATGGCTAGAAACATGAACAATCAGACCGCATTTCATCGCACAGGATCATTCAGAGTAATTATAGTAACAGTACTCCTTCCCTCGCTTTTACAGACATCAGACTATTTCCCCGGTATGTTATTATTTCAGTTATCTACATTGATCATACTTTTTTACCCTCGATAACCAGACATTAGTGTTACTTTTACCTGGGCGCCGGTGACTCATTTCAACAAGTGCATCTCCTGTCTCACAAGGCGGAAGCCCGCCCTGTGTTACTTAATCGGGGGGCTTTCATCAGCGATCAACAAAACCCCAAATTAGAACCTAGCAGAAATTTACCATCCAAAACCAAAGCACGAGGGCTGGCTCTTCCCACCCTCCGCTTGCATGTCACGGAGGAGAGCAGCCGCCGAATATAAACAGGGGGGTGAGTGTACGCAGTCACTGAGTGGGAGTACGGGGTGTATATACAGTTCTGTCGCTGTGATGTTACCAAGATGGACCACTGGGGAGACACAGAATATTTGGGTAGAGATGGAGTCTACAAACGCTCAGAACCTCAACCCACCACACCCTATATATTTGTATCAATAGGAGTGCTACGGGTATTGGGACCTCAAGTATAGTACAACAAATCTAAATCCCCAGTGCTACATCCAGGGGGGAAATTATATAGTTAAATACTTAGCTGTTTTTCTTTTCATAAGTGAGGGTCATTGGGTTAAATTCTTTGGCCAAAGGATGTTAAGCTTGAAAACCACGCCAAGTTATATCCCCTCTTTTAGAAAGGAAAGGTATACAGGCAGTCCTCGGTTATCCGACACAATGCGTTACTCAAAATGGTGTTGTAAAGTGAAGGAAAATCCGTTATTTCCTCCCCTGGCTTCAGAACCGAGAGGAACCTTTCCTCTGCCAGGTAAACTGAAGCCTTGTGACTGGATACACTATCTGCACCTGTTTGCAGCAGACTTCCCAGGAAGCTTTCACGCCCTGCAACTGTTATCTTCGATCTTTGATGAACCTTATCAGGCCTGGAAGACGAACGAAATGAAACGTAACGCACGCCAGGTTTCAAATCCTTTGTCTCAATTTATTACTCATAGGGTAATGACTTTTATAAGGAAAAAAAAGATATTGGTTAGAGGCGTAACATAGGCGTAACATAGGCGTATCATAGGCGTATCATAGGCGTGTCTTGGGCGTAGCTTTGATTAGAGGCGTGATTTAGGGGCAGGACATATTAGTGGCATGACTTTTGAGACGTGTCTTTTCCAATACAAGCAATTGTCTGAATACATAGCTTATTCATTGTCTGTTATCAAAAGAGACCTTGAGTCTTAGCAACTATATTACACTATTTTGCTTCTTGCAGAGAACCATTCTATTATATTCTACTAAAACACCAGGAAATTGACAACACAAAAGTATCTTAGCAATATCCTGACCAGGAAGAAAGGAAATGCAATTTAGCAGAAACTGTGTGCATTTATGAATTATATTTCAGCAAAAGGTTGACTACAGAATCTTAACTAGTTATGACCATACAAAATGGAAGCTTAACATGAGTGCAGATTTTGGCCTGACATATTGGTCCTAAC
Source organism: Ascaphus truei (assembly GCF_040206685.1). Classification (NCBI taxonomy): domain Eukaryota; kingdom Metazoa; phylum Chordata; class Amphibia; order Anura; family Ascaphidae; genus Ascaphus; species Ascaphus truei. The sequence continues at coordinate 108,490 of NW_027455525.1, forward strand.
AATTCCCTCCTTTTTGTTCTCTAAAAGAACAATTACCCTTACTAGGTACACTTCTCTATGACTATGGCCTTATGGGGACCAATAGTATCATAGACTCTGTTCATGGCCACATATGAATTATTAGTTGCATACATGGCGTGAGATGAAACTGAAGGTTTCCTTGAGACAAATGAAAGCATTGCACACTTAGCCCAGTGAAAAATAACAAAAATTGCTGCGATTATACTAATCACTACAATAAAACCATAGAAAATTTTCATACCCAATTCTCCGATCCAACTAGTGAGTCCTGACATCCAATTTAAGTTAAGGCCTGAGGATTCTTTACGCATCCTTGCCTGAATTTCCTGTGACTTATCCATATCTTTATGAATAGCGCCAGACTCATCTTCAATATAGGCACAGCACTTCTGTCCTACAAGTTTACAAACACCTCCTTGTGAGGCTAGCAGATAATCAAGAGCCATTCTATTCTGTAATAATACTGTTCAGATCTGCTCTTGTTCATTAGTCAAACGGATGATAGCATCACTTGTCTGATTAAGAGCATCATCAATATTTACCATCAGCTCACTTAATTTAGAATAGAGATCCAGAACACCTAAACTAGGTATAAAAACCCTAGCTGCAATGCGGGTTGGACTAATGGTCCTGGTCAGATCTTTTCGATTTCTCAGCTTCCCTTGTGGTAACGTGTCAGATACATAGAAAGTGGGAAGAATGAAACCCAGATAACAAAGGGCAGTGTGATTGCAGGGTACAATCTTAGTGGCCCACATGTCACACAACCAATAGAGATATATACATATATATCATTAAATATTTCTATAGATTAGAAAATGGCTTACATCTCAATATGTCACATAATCTAATGGTCAGCTATTTGTGAGAATTGGTGGGGGCTACTTTCTGCTAAGAGCGACTGCACAAACATTCTTCTTGCACACATCTTTCATACTGCATTTACTCAGAATGGCAAAACGGACCAAGATGGATGCTATGGTCAAAATGGCTGACTTGTGATCCTTTCTTTGTGGTTGACTCACGTCCCTTTGTGACCTCCCACCTTCCTCATATCCAGTCTTCTCAGTCCCCCCATATCCTTAAGAGACAGTCTATTTAAAGAACAGAACAGTTAACCGTTTCATAGTCCTGATGGACCAAGATGTCCAAGTTGTGAATAACTTCATTCCTTTCTTTTCTGGCCATTATATCAGCCCAGTTGATTTCTTCTTTGTTCTCTTCTTCTGGGGGACTGGCGACATCATCACCGCAGAGAGGCATAGCGTCGGTGGGGGTTGCAACGCACTTCTGGATCAGAGTTTTGCTGTACTTAATACATAGAGAGCAATGAGTAGGACAAACACACACATACAAAATCATTCGCTAGCTTCGCTCAAAGCAAATCAATCCAACCACCAAGTCCTCATGGTCCCTAAATCCTGGATAAATACACAACATTGGGCGTTAACTACGGCGCATACATGCACCTCCTTTTGAGGCTAAAATATAGTCTAGAGCTATTTTATTCTGCGGGGCCATTAATTTAAACTAAACCTATTCTTGGTTAAGTGGGTAAATGTCTGCGATTGTATGATTTAGGATATCCCTGTAAACCTGTCATACAGTAACCCAACTCCTACATTTGGGAATAAATTTCCTGAAACTTATTCTTCCCATAGACTTCTTTTTAGCACTTGTGTATTGGGTGCATCTCTTCTGTTTCTAACTCTACCTGTGAGCAATTAACATAACCGTGTGTTTGACTGATAAAACATTCTCCCACCGGGATATCATTCTTCAGGGAGATTCTATTAACCTATAAATCCAAACAAAATAAATAAAGTTAAACAAATAATACCTTATACTATTTTGTCATCCTTATGGGACGCCACTTACACAAACATAATAGAGCATACATTAATAACTGAAAAATAATAAAAACCTCTAAAAATAAAAAGGTCAAAGTTCGTGTGTTGAGGCCTGGACATTTTTGCCTATAATCTTTTTCCCTTGATGATTAGTGGTCGGAGAGTATTGTGTCCATCAAAACACTTATTTGCAGGTGCTATGTCTTTGTCTTTATTAGCTGTTTGTGCTTAGACTGGCACTATTTTGACGTGCGTGATGTGTATCCATGATGATAAAAATTTTACTGCAATGCTGGTGATGAGTAGTATTTAAATGGCCTTTTCATCTGGGATGAAGAGCGTGCTTGCGTAGTAAATGCTTGACCATTAACCCGTCTTGCGTAGGTGCTCTTTCAGCTTTAACCTGTGCCTAGAAAAACTCAAAAATATATATTAGTTGCATGCAATACTTATTAATTATTTTATTACCAATAACATGGTCCTTAATTCGTTACTTTGAACTACTGATGGTCATAACTCATCCCATAAGTGTCTCATAGGGAGAGAATTTATACCTAGAAATAAATTCTTGTATTAATATGGTTACTACTATTATTAGCATCCGCAATATTAAACAGAGATATTCCCTATTAACGCTCCTCAAATTTTAAACTAAGCAATCAATATGGACTTGACATTGCTACAATCCAAGTTCCTAAAACTTGGTACCTCAGCCTGTGCCAAACCAATTGCTTCCATAATCAACTCTATCCTGTCTGCAGGCCATATCCCTAAGACCTGGAAAACTGCCAGAGTTGTCCCAATCGTCAAAAATGGGGACAAAAACACTGTCTCAAACTACAAATCAATCTCTCTTCTCCCAATACACACTTACTCTCATTCATACCTAACTGCCATCTGCCATCTGCCATTTTCTCTGATGCAAATGGTGTCAACCTTTTAGTCATTTAATACTAACTAACCTTAAAACTCGCCCCACAAGTCAAGCATCCTAACAGCCTGCACTCATGGCTATTGTCCCACACCCACAGTCACTCCTGGCTTTCACCTCAAACACTCCACTGTAACTATTCTGCTAAAAATGTGTAATGCCTTGTATATAATATATACCCTGTTCACTTATGCAATTATATATATCCCCTGTCCTTTAACTCTGTCCAGGACATACCCAAAAACGAATAAATGGTTACAAAATTATAAATTTGGCAGATATGATATATCCCTCAACATAGGGACGGCTTGCTACCTGCTTTGCTGTGACATCTGCAAAGGTATTATTATTATTTACCAGGGGCCCGTCAGCCCTTGGAGTTAACATTGCTATAATAAATTCTGAACCTACTGTGCATTGTATATCATTTACAACATATCAAGTTCATATCAAATCCCTCTATAGGGATTTCAGAGAGACCTTCAATAACCTATGTATGTATCTCCCCTCTTTCGTTCATATATTATCTATATATGTGAACAAAAATACAAAAATAGTTATGAAAACAGGTTGTTTTGATATATAGCAAAATTAAACTGGTAAATAGATTTGTATGTGTAGTGACTATAAAAATATTTACTGCTTGTGTTAAAAGAAGAAAAAGCCTGCAGTAGGTCTTTTAACAACTGTGGCATTTACAATATAAGAAAAAATCCTGAAATCCTGAACAAAAGATTTCCTTTTAAAATAGACAAATAATTTTGAACTCTTTGCAAAGTGCTGAGCACACGGCCAGCATTAACTTTAAAAGACACTCTGACTTTAAAAAGAGAAAAAAAAAAAAAATTCAAAGCGCTTTTTTTTTCTTTCTTTCTGGGAAAACAGCCAGAAACCTCAAAGTACAGATAACGGGTTTCGCGGTCTTATTCATATTAACTGCTGGATTAATCCTCACGCAGGGGATTGTAACATTAGTTTAATGTTAAATATGAAGCTTTCCACGCTGTTATAAAACTGCATTTTGTATGGTCTTTCAAAAATTAAATAACGGGAATATTTCAAATTACTTATAAACACCAAGTCTATGCCTACAAGAGCATGCAACATTCTTTCACTCATTCCTCTGAATGCCTTCTGAAGGAACTCTCATATTCCTGCAAACTTCCATCAATACAATTGCTATCCCGTTTTAACTATGCCCTCTCTTAAACTAAACAAAATATCTTCAAACATGCAACAGTTATACCATGACTAAAAAAACAGCAAGCTTGACCCTACCTGTCTTGTATGGCTTCTACACTGCTTATTTAACGGAGACAAATCTCGCTAAAATAACTAATGACCTCCATGCTGCTAAAGACATATATCACCACACTCTGCTCACAACTCAACCTCCCCGCAGCACCTGCCACCACGGACACCCTCCTTTTGAAGCGCTATGTACATTAATGGCGTTATATACATATATAATGCAATATATTAATTCAAACAGTGCTTGTGAGCTATTACCATCATTTTAAACAAAAACAACCCAGACATATCTTAATCCTGTAGAAATAAAATTGAAATGTGTTATCTTACTGCTTTATGGAAAAGAAGACAGTTCTACATTACCTTGTTCTCATAAACTGCTTAAGCACAGAGCTAGTTAATTTTAATGTGAATGCTTCACATTCTTTAAACTGTAAGGGAGAGGCTGTGCCCCTCCTTTTATTAAGATAGAAATACCACAAACGAAAAGAAATGTGTCCGGTTTAAAAAGTATCCGCCTGGCCAGGACGAATAAACCTTTCAAACTATAACCAGGGACAGAGCTGAATATACTCCCCTTTTGTTGTGAGGTATTTCTCTCTATATTCGGTGTACACCTTTTTAAAACCTTTTAAAATTTATATTTCCTCATGAGCAACTAATATTCATATTTTTTTTGTACACACACGATAATCAGCATGACTTTCACACAGTATCTTTCACACAAGAAATCATTCAGGAAAAAATTCATCAGGGTTACAAACAACCCTTTTACAGTACATAAGGTAGCGGTGTTTTTTTTGTTTGTTTTTTTTTACAGAGACTTTCACTCTGAGCCCCCACGGGCAAAGCAGCACTTCCCTGCTTCTGACTGATAGTGGCACACTCTCTGCCAATGACCAAAACCACCACAATTAAAACAGACACCATTATTCTGAGCTATTATTCCTGATTAATTTCTGAGACCAGCATAAATCATTTGTAGCTTATAGAAAAACAGCTTAATTATGACAAATAATTGCAACATTTATACTTACACAATATACAATGGTCGTTCAGCTAGATCAGAGATAACAGTCCAGTCGTGCACAGAATTTACTGGACTCTTACCAAAAATTCTGTTTAAAAGGGCCTATCCCAATTCTTCAGTCACAATTTAGGTCTATTAAATTCCCAGAGGGGGTGAAGCATCATATATAAAAAAAATTACATATATACTCACAACCTCTGTGAACTTCCCACTTCCAGACGCCAAAAATTGAAGGAAAATCCGTTATTTCCTCCCCTGGCTTCAGAACCGAGAGGAACCTTTCCTCTGCCAGGTAAACTGAAGCCTTGTGACTGGATACACTATCTGCACCTGTTTGCAGCAGACTTCCCAGGAAGCTTTCACGCCCTGCAACTGTTATCTTCGATCTTTGATGAACCTTATCAGGCCTGGAAGACGAACGAAATGAAACGTAACGCACGCCAGGTTTCAAATCCTTTGTCTCAATTTATTACTCATAGGGTAATGACTTTTATACAGAAAAAAAAAAGATTTTGGTTAGAGGCGTAACATAGGCGTATCATAGGCGTGTCTTGGGCGTAGCTTTGATTAGAGGCGTGATTTAGGGGCAGGACATATTAGTGGCGTGACTTTTGAGACGTGTCTTTTCCAATACAAGCAATTGTCTGAATACATAGCTTATTCATTGTCTGTTATCAAAAGAGACCTTGAGTCTTAGCAACTATATTACACTATTTTGCTTCTTGCAGAGAACCATTCTATTATATTCTACTAAAACACCAGGAAATTGACAACACAAAAGTATCTTAGCAATATCCTGACCAGGAAGAAAGGAAATGCAATTTAGCAGAAACTGTGTGCATTTATGAATTATATTTCAGCAAAAGGCTGACTACAGAATCTTAACTAGTTATGACCATACAAAATGGAAGCTTAACATGAGTGCAGAGTTTGGCCTGACATACTGGTCCTAACATAAAGCGAAACACGTTTTCCCATAGGAACACTGTTTAAATGAAAGGTTCCGTTCCTGAAGGCATTTTTAACACTAAAATACACCAAATATTTTATGCAGGCAATAAGATATGCAGCACACACATAAATTATATAGTGTATATACTGTATTATATATATATATATATATATAATATGACATAATAAATAATATATTATATAGTATAATATAATATTATATAGTATAATATTGTATATATACGCTCTTACGACGCTTTGCAACGTTGTTTATGTGAATGTGTATATATATACACACATACACAACGTTGCAAAGCGTCGTAAGAGCGTTGGATAAGCCGTTTTGGCGTTGTAAAAATGAATATAGGTATGCAGTGCATAGCGTTGGATAAGCCATTCGTTGTAAAGCGAAGCGTTGTAAAACGAGGACTACCTGTACAGGGATATACCAAATAAGAAAACATGGGAAGGATGTTGATTCAGGGAGTAATGTGATTGTCAAATCTTGGAGTCAGGAAGGAATTTATTTCCCCCCTTATGAGATATCATTGGATGATATGTCACTGTGTTTCTTGTTTGCTTCCTCTGGATCAACATACTGATCTGTTGTCTAAAGTATCTGTTGTCTAAATTTAGCATAGGTTGAACTTGATGAACGTACGTCTTTTTTCAACCTCATCTACAATGTAACTATATAACTATGTAACTATGTAACCATGTAATTCCCAAAATTAGTGTACCTGTAAAAAGCTCATCTACTTGCAAAAGACGGGATATACCTTGGCATGGTTTGTAGGCTTAAAATGCTTTGGCCAAAGAATGTAACTAAATGACCCTCCTTTCTGAGAAGAAAGACAGATAAGTATGTAACTATATAATGTGTCAGATTGGCTGTAGCACTGAGGCTTTTTGTCTTTTGTGATAGAGATGGAGACTATGGGGGCAATGCACTAAGCTCGGTTAAGTCACTTTTAGACCGCAAAGTGCTCTTCGAACGTGATTTTTTGCTCAACCCGATGCACTAAGCAACGCAAACAGGCACTTTGCGCTCTAAAAATGACTTTTTTCAGGAATTTTTTCTAAGTCCAACTTTGCTCGATCGCAACCATGTTTGCGTGAAATTCTGCCCTTAAGCGGGATGCACTAAGCAACGCAACCTTAGCAAACGCGAAAGTTGCGTTGATCAGAACACGTCAGGTCAGAGTAAACGCGAAGAAATCTGGACTTAGAAAAAATTCTTGCTTTTTATTTTTGCGTGCGCAAAACCCATACAACAGGCCGGCGGGGGTCCCCGAGGGAGCCCAGGGGTCACGCGGGTGTCCCCGGCTGACCCCGCGGGTGTGCGGGGGTCCCTGGCTCACCAAGCGGGGGTCCCCGCGGGAGTCTGGGGGTCCCTGCAGGAGTCTGGGGTCCCCGCGGCCGTCCTGGGGTCCCCACGGGAGTCCCGGGGTACCCGTGGGCCTGCGGTACCAATGTTGCACCTTCAAAAATAATAAACAATAATTATAACTAAATACACCCCCCTAACACATACTATACAGTAATGGCCAAAATTACTATTATCCAAATATGGATAATAATGCATTTGGCCATTTTAAATACATATAACATTCAATAAATACAGTCAAAACATATTACACTTACTTTTTACAGGCACCCACGATGAAGGCTTTCTTCATCCTCATCTTCATTCTGCCCATGCCCCTACGGTGCTGCAAAACATGCACAACAATTACAATAGCCAATGTAATGTCTCCTAACCCCTTAATCACCATAGCGGTTATTAACCGCTACAGTCATTAAGGGGTTAACCCACCCTCACCCACCACTTGGGAGGCCTACATACCCTATGTACACAGAGCTAGTTAATTTTAATGTGAATGCTTCACATTCTTTAAACTGTAAGGGAGAGGCTGTGCCCCTCCTTTTATTAAGATAGAAATACCACAAACGAAAAGAAATGTGTCCGGTTTAAAAAGTATCCGCCTGGCCAGGACGAATAAACCTTTCAAACTATAACCAGGGACAGAGCTGAATATACTCCCCTTTTGTTGTGAGGTATTTCTCTCTATATTCGGTGTACACCTTTTTAAAACCTTTTAAAATTTATATTTCCTCATGAGCAACTAATATTCATATTTTTTTTGTACACACACGATAATCAGCATGACTTTCACACAGTATCTTTCACACAAGAAATCATTCAGGAAAAAATTCATCAGGGTTACAAACAACCCTTTTACAGTACATAAGGTAGCGGTGTTTTTTTTGTTTGTTTTTTTTTACAGAGACTTTCACTCTGAGCCCCCACGGGCAAAGCAGCACTTCCCTGCTTCTGACTGATAGTGGCACACTCTCTGCCAATGACCAAAACCACCACAATTAAAACAGACACCATTATTCTGAGCTATTATTCCTGATTAATTTCTGAGACCAGCATAAATCATTAGTAGCTTATAGAAAAACAGCTTAATTATGACAAATAATTGCAACATTTATACTTACACAATATACAATGGTCGTTCAGCTAGATCAGAGATAACAGTCCAGTCGTGCACAGAATTTACTGGACTCTTACCAAAAATTCTGTTTAAAAGGGCCTATCCCAATTCTTCAGTCACAATTTAGGTCTATTAAATTCCCAGAGGGGGTGAAGCATCATATATAAAAAAAATTACATATATACTCACAACCTCTGTGAACTTCCCACTTCCAGACGCCAAAAATTGAAGGAAAATCCGTTATTTCCTCCCCTGGCTTCAGAACCGAGAGGAACCTTTCCTCTGCCAGGTAAACTGAAGCCTTGTGACTGGATACACTATCTGCACCTGTTTGCAGCAGACTTCCCAGGAAGCTTTCACGCCCTGCAACTGTTATCTTCGATCTTTGATGAACCTTATCAGGCCTGGAAGACGAACGAAATGAAACGTAACGCACGCCAGGTTTCAAATCCTTTGTCTCAATTTATTACTCATAGGGTAATGACTTTTATACAGAAAAAAAAAAGATTTTGGTTAGAGGCGTAACATAGGCGTATCATAGGCGTGTCTTGGGCGTAGCTTTGATTAGAGGCGTGATTTAGGGGCAGGACATATTAGTGGCGTGACTTTTGAGACGTGTCTTTTCCAATACAAGCAATTGTCTGAATACATAGCTTATTCATTGTCTGTTATCAAAAGAGACCTTGAGTCTTAGCAACTATATTACACTATTTTGCTTCTTGCAGAGAACCATTCTATTATATTCTACTAAAACACCAGGAAATTGACAACACAAAAGTATCTTAGCAATATCCTGACCAGGAAGAAAGGAAATGCAATTTAGCAGAAACTGTGTGCATTTATGAATTATATTTCAGCAAAAGGCTGACTACAGAATCTTAACTAGTTATGACCATACAAAATGGAAGCTTAACATGAGTGCAGAGTTTGGCCTGACATACTGGTCCTAACATAAAGCGAAACACGTTTTCCCATAGGAACACTGTTTAAATGAAAGGTTCCGTTCCTGAAGGCATTTTTAACACTAAAATACACCAAATATTTTATGCAGGCAATAAGATATGCAGCACACACATAAATTATATAGTGTATATACTGTATTATATATATATATATATATATAATATGACATAATAAATAATATATTATATAGTATAATATAATATTATATAGTATAATATTGTATATATACGCTCTTACGACGCTTTGCAACGTTGTTTATGTGAATGTGTATATATATACACACATACACAACGTTGCAAAGCGTCGTAAGAGCGTTGGATAAGCCGTTTTGGCGTTGTAAAAATGAATATAGGTATGCAGTGCATAGCGTTGGATAAGCCATTCGTTGTAAAGCGAAGCGTTGTAAAACGAGGACTACCTGTACAGGGATATACCAAATAAGAAAACATGGGAAGGATGTTGATTCAGGGAGTAATGTGATTGTCAAATCTTGGAGTCAGGAAGGAATTTATTTCCCCCCTTATGAGATATCATTGGATGATATGTCACTGTGTTTCTTGTTTGCTTCCTCTGGATCAACATACTGATCTGTTGTCTAAAGTATCTGTTGTCTAAATTTAGCATAGGTTGAACTTGATGAACGTACGTCTTTTTTCAACCTCATCTACAATGTAACTATATAACTATGTAACTATGTAACCATGTAATTCCCAAAATTAGTGTACCTGTAAAAAGCTCATCTACTTGCAAAAGACGGGATATACCTTGGCATGGTTTGTAGGCTTAAAATGCTTTGGCCAAAGAATGTAACTAAATGACCCTCCTTTCTGAGAAGAAAGACAGATAAGTATGTAACTATATAATGTGTCAGATTGGCTGTAGCACTGAGGCTTTTTGTCTTTTGTGATAGAGATGGAGACTATGGGGGCAATGCACTAAGCTCGGTTAAGTCACTTTTAGACCGCAAAGTGCTCTTCGAACGTGATTTTTTGCTCAACCCGATGCACTAAGCAACGCAAACAGGCACTTTGCGCTCTAAAAATGACTTTTTTCAGGAATTTTTTCTAAGTCCAACTTTGCTCGATCGCAACCATGTTTGCGTGAAATTCTGCCCTTAAGCGGGATGCACTAAGCAACGCAACCTTAGCAAACGCGAAAGTTGCGTTGATCAGAACACGTCAGGTCAGAGTAAACGCGAAGAAATCTGGACTTAGAAAAAATTCTTGCTTTTTATTTTTGCGTGCGCAAAACCCATACAACAGGCCGGCGGGGGTCCCCGAGGGAGCCCAGGGGTCACGCGGGTGTCCCCGGCTGACCCCGCGGGTGTGCGGGGGTCCCTGGCTCACCAAGCGGGGGTCCCCGCGGGAGTCTGGGGGTCCCTGCAGGAGTCTGGGGTCCCCGCGGCCGTCCTGGGGTCCCCACGGGAGTCCCGGGGTACCCGTGGGCCTGCGGTACCAATGTTGCACCTTCAAAAATAATAAACAATAATTATAACTAAATACACCCCCCTAACACATACTATACAGTAATGGCCAAAATTACTATTATCCAAATATGGATAATAATGCATTTGGCCATTTTAAATACATATAACATTCAATAAATACAGTCAAAACATATTACACTTACTTTTTACAGGCACCCACGATGAAGGCTTTCTTCATCCTCATCTTCATTCTGCCCATGCCCCTACGGTGCTGCAAAACATGCACAACAATTACAATAGCCAATGTAATGTCTCCTAACCCCTTAATCACCATAGCGGTTATTAACCGCTACAGTCATTAAGGGGTTAACCCACCCTCACCCACCACTTGGGAGGCCTACATACCCTATGTACACAGAGCTAGTTAATTTTAATGTGAATGCTTCACATTCTTTAAACTGTAAGGGAGAGGCTGTGCCCCTCCTTTTATTAAGATAGAAATACCACAAACGAAAAGAAATGTGTCCGGTTTAAAAAGTATCCGCCTGGCCAGGACGAATAAACCTTTCAAACTATAACCAGGGACAGAGCTGAATATACTCCCCTTTTGTTGTGAGGTATTTCTCTCTATATTCGGTGTACACCTTTTTAAAACCTTTTAAAATTTATATTTCCTCATGAGCAACTAATATTCATATTTTTTTTGTACACACACGATAATCAGCATGACTTTCACACAGTATCTTTCACACAAGAAATCATTCAGGAAAAAATTCATCAGGGTTACAAACAACCCTTTTACAGTACATAAGGTAGCGGTGTTTTTTTTGTTTGTTTTTTTTTACAGAGACTTTCACTCTGAGCCCCCACGGGCAAAGCAGCACTTCCCTGCTTCTGACTGATAGTGGCACACTCTCTGCCAATGACCAAAACCACCACAATTAAAACAGACACCATTATTCTGAGCTATTATTCCTGATTAATTTCTGAGACCAGCATAAATCATTAGTAGCTTATAGAAAAACAGCTTAATTATGACAAATAATTGCAACATTTATACTTACACAATATACAATGGTCGTTCAGCTAGATCAGAGATAACAGTCCAGTCGTGCACAGAATTTACTGGACTCTTACCAAAAATTCTGTTTAAAAGGGCCTATCCCAATTCTTCAGTCACAATTTAGGTCTATTAAATTCCCAGAGGGGGTGAAGCATCATATATAAAAAAAATGACATATATACTCACAACCTCTGTGAACTTCCCACTTCCAGACGCCAAAAATTGAAGGAAAATCCGTTATTTCCTCCCCTGGCTTCAGAACCGAGAGGAACCTTTCCTCTGCCAGGTAAACTGAAGCCTTGTGACTGGATACACTATCTGCACCTGTTTGCAGCAGACTTCCCAGGAAGCTTTCACGCCCTGCAACTGTTATCTTCGATCTTTGATGAACCTTATCAGGCCTGGAAGACGAACGAAATGAAACGTAACGCACGCCAGGTTTCAAATCCTTTGTCTCAATTTATTACTCATAGGGTAATGACTTTTATACAGAAAAAAAAAAGATTTTGGTTAGAGGCGTAACATAGGCGTATCATAGGCGTGTCTTGGGCGTAGCTTTGATTAGAGGCGTGATTTAGGGGCAGGACATATTAGTGGCGTGACTTTTGAGACGTGTCTTTTCCAATACAAGCAATTGTCTGAATACATAGCTTATTCATTGTCTGTTATCAAAAGAGACCTTGAGTCTTAGCAACTATATTACACTATTTTGCTTCTTGCAGAGAACCATTCTATTATATTCTACTAAAACACCAGGAAATTGACAACACAAAAGTATCTTAGCAATATCCTGACCAGGAAGAAAGGAAATGCAATTTAGCAGAAACTGTGTGCATTTATGAATTATATTTCAGCAAAAGGCTGACTACAGAATCTTAACTAGTTATGACCATACAAAATGGAAGCTTAACATGAGTGCAGAGTTTGGCCTGACATACTGGTCCTAACATAAAGCGAAACACGTTTTCCCATAGGAACACTGTTTAAATGAAAGGTTCCGTTCCTGAAGGCATTTTTAACACTAAAATACACCAAATATTTTATGCAGGCAATAAGATATGCAGCACACACATAAATTATATAGTGTATATACTGTATTATATATATATATATATATATAATATGACATAATAAATAATATATTATATAGTATAATATAATATTATATAGTATAATATTGTATATATACGCTCTTACGACGCTTTGCAACGTTGTTTATGTGAATGTGTATATATATACACACATACACAACGTTGCAAAGCGTCGTAAGAGCGTTGGATAAGCCGTTTTGGCGTTGTAAAAATGAATATAGGTATGCAGTGCATAGCGTTGGATAAGCCATTCGTTGTAAAGCGAAGCGTTGTAAAACGAGGACTACCTGTACAGGGATATACCAAATAAGAAAACATGGGAAGGATGTTGATTCAGGGAGTAATGTGATTGTCAAATCTTGGAGTCAGGAAGGAATTTATTTCCCCCCTTATGAGATATCATTGGATGATATGTCACTGTGTTTCTTGTTTGCTTCCTCTGGATCAACATACTGATCTGTTGTCTAAAGTATCTGTTGTCTAAATTTAGCATAGGTTGAACTTGATGAACGTACGTCTTTTTTCAACCTCATCTACAATGTAACTATATAACTATGTAACTATGTAACCATGTAATTCCCAAAATTAGTGTACCTGTAAAAAGCTCATCTACTTGCAAAAGACGGGATATACCTTGGCATGGTTTGTAGGCTTAAAATGCTTTGGCCAAAGAATGTAACTAAATGACCCTCCTTTCTGAGAAGAAAGACAGATAAGTATGTAACTATATAATGTGTCAGATTGGCTGTAGCACTGAGGCTTTTTGTCTTTTGTGATAGAGATGGAGACTATGGGGGCAATGCACTAAGCTCGGTTAAGTCACTTTTAGACCGCAAAGTGCTCTTCGAACGTGATTTTTTGCTCAACCCGATGCACTAAGCAACGCAAACAGGCACTTTGCGCTCTAAAAATGACTTTTTTCAGGAATTTTTTCTAAGTCCAACTTTGCTCGATCGCAACCATGTTTGCGTGAAATTCTGCCCTTAAGCGGGATGCACTAAGCAACGCAACCTTAGCAAACGCGAAAGTTGCGTTGATCAGAACACGTCAGGTCAGAGTAAACGCGAAGAAATCTGGACTTAGAAAAAATTCTTGCTTTTTATTTTTGCGTGCGCAAAACCCATACAACAGGCCGGCGGGGGTCCCCGAGGGAGCCCAGGGGTCACGCGGGTGTCCCCGGCTGACCCCGCGGGTGTGCGGGGGTCCCTGGCTCACCAAGCGGGGGTCCCCGCGGGAGTCTGGGGGTCCCTGCAGGAGTCTGGGGTCCCCGCGGCCGTCCTGGGGTCCCCACGGGAGTCCCGGGGTACCCGTGGGCCTGCGGTACCAATGTTGCACCTTCAAAAATAATAAACAATAATTATAACTAAATACACCCCCCTAACACATACTATACAGTAATGGCCAAAATTACTATTATCCAAATATGGATAATAATGCATTTGGCCATTTTAAATACATATAACATTCAATAAATACAGTCAAAACATATTACACTTACTTTTTACAGGCACCCACGATGAAGGCTTTCTTCATCCTCATCTTCATTCTGCCCATGCCCCTACGGTGCTGCAAAACATGCACAACAATTACAATAGCCAATGTAATGTCTCCTAACCCCTTAATCACCATAGCGGTTATTAACCGCTACAGTCATTAAGGGGTTAACCCACCCTCACCCACCACTTGGGAGGCCTACATACCCTATGTACACAGAGCTAGTTAATTTTAATGTGAATGCTTCACATTCTTTAAACTGTAAGGGAGAGGCTGTGCCCCTCCTTTTATTAAGATAGAAATACCACAAACGAAAAGAAATGTGTCCGGTTTAAAAAGTATCCGCCTGGCCAGGACGAATAAACCTTTCAAACTATAACCAGGGACAGAGCTGAATATACTCCCCTTTTGTTGTGAGGTATTTCTCTCTATATTCGGTGTACACCTTTTTAAAACCTTTTAAAATTTATATTTCCTCATGAGCAACTAATATTCATATTTTTTTTGTACACACACGATAATCAGCATGACTTTCACACAGTATCTTTCACACAAGAAATCATTCAGGAAAAAATTCATCAGGGTTACAAACAACCCTTTTACAGTACATAAGGTAGCGGTGTTTTTTTTGTTTGTTTTTTTTTACAGAGACTTTCACTCTGAGCCCCCACGGGCAAAGCAGCACTTCCCTGCTTCTGACTGATAGTGGCACACTCTCTGCCAATGACCAAAACCACCACAATTAAAACAGACACCATTATTCTGAGCTATTATTCCTGATTAATTTCTGAGACCAGCATAAATCATTAGTAGCTTATAGAAAAACAGCTTAATTATGACAAATAATTGCAACATTTATACTTACACAATATACAATGGTCGTTCAGCTAGATCAGAGATAACAGTCCAGTCGTGCACAGAATTTACTGGACTCTTACCAAAAATTCTGTTTAAAAGGGCCTATCCCAATTCTTCAGTCACAATTTAGGTCTATTAAATTCCCAGAGGGGGTGAAGCATCATATATAAAAAAAATGACATATATACTCACAACCTCTGTGAACTTCCCACTTCCAGACGCCAAAAATTGAAGGAAAATCCGTTATTTCCTCCCCTGGCTTCAGAACCGAGAGGAACCTTTCCTCTGCCAGGTAAACTGAAGCCTTGTGACTGGATACACTATCTGCACCTGTTTGCAGCAGACTTCCCAGGAAGCTTTCACGCCCTGCAACTGTTATCTTCGATCTTTGATGAACCTTATCAGGCCTGGAAGACGAACGAAATGAAACGTAACGCACGCCAGGTTTCAAATCCTTTGTCTCAATTTATTACTCATAGGGTAATGACTTTTATACAGAAAAAAAAAAGATTTTGGTTAGAGGCGTAACATAGGCGTATCATAGGCGTGTCTTGGGCGTAGCTTTGATTAGAGGCGTGATTTAGGGGCAGGACATATTAGTGGCGTGACTTTTGAGACGTGTCTTTTCCAATACAAGCAATTGTCTGAATACATAGCTTATTCATTGTCTGTTATCAAAAGAGACCTTGAGTCTTAGCAACTATATTACACTATTTTGCTTCTTGCAGAGAACCATTCTATTATATTCTACTAAAACACCAGGAAATTGACAACACAAAAGTATCTTAGCAATATCCTGACCAGGAAGAAAGGAAATGCAATTTAGCAGAAACTGTGTGCATTTATGAATTATATTTCAGCAAAAGGCTGACTACAGAATCTTAACTAGTTATGACCATACAAAATGGAAGCTTAACATGAGTGCAGAGTTTGGCCTGACATACTGGTCCTAACATAAAGCGAAACACGTTTTCCCATAGGAACACTGTTTAAATGAAAGGTTCCGTTCCTGAAGGCATTTTTAACACTAAAATACACCAAATATTTTATGCAGGCAATAAGATATGCAGCACACACATAAATTATATAGTGTATATACTGTATTATATATATATATATATATATAATATGACATAATAAATAATATATTATATAGTATAATATAATATTATATAGTATAATATTGTATATATACGCTCTTACGACGCTTTGCAACGTTGTTTATGTGAATGTGTATATATATACACACATACACAACGTTGCAAAGCGTCGTAAGAGCGTTGGATAAGCCGTTTTGGCGTTGTAAAAATGAATATAGGTATGCAGTGCATAGCGTTGGATAAGCCATTCGTTGTAAAGCGAAGCGTTGTAAAACGAGGACTACCTGTACAGGGATATACCAAATAAGAAAACATGGGAAGGATGTTGATTCAGGGAGTAATGTGATTGTCAAATCTTGGAGTCAGGAAGGAATTTATTTCCCCCCTTATGAGATATCATTGGATGATATGTCACTGTGTTTCTTGTTTGCTTCCTCTGGATCAACATACTGATCTGTTGTCTAAAGTATCTGTTGTCTAAATTTAGCATAGGTTGAACTTGATGAACGTACGTCTTTTTTCAACCTCATCTACAATGTAACTATATAACTATGTAACTATGTAACCATGTAATTCCCAAAATTAGTGTACCTGTAAAAAGCTCATCTACTTGCAAAAGACGGGATATACCTTGGCATGGTTTGTAGGCTTAAAATGCTTTGGCCAAAGAATGTAACTAAATGACCCTCCTTTCTGAGAAGAAAGACAGATAAGTATGTAACTATATAATGTGTCAGATTGGCTGTAGCACTGAGGCTTTTTGTCTTTTGTGATAGAGATGGAGACTATGGGGGCAATGCACTAAGCTCGGTTAAGTCACTTTTAGACCGCAAAGTGCTCTTCGAACGTGATTTTTTTGCTCAACCCGATGCACTAAGCAACGCAAACAGGCACTTTGCGCTCTAAAAATGACTTTTTTCAGGAATTTTTTCTAAGTCCAACTTTGCTCGATCGCAACCATGTTTGCGTGAAATTCTGCCCTTAAGCGGGATGCACTAAGCAACGCAACCTTAGCAAACGCGAAAGTTGCGTTGATCAGAACACGTCAGGTCAGAGTAAACGCGAAGAAATCTGGACTTAGAAAAAATTCTTGCTTTTTATTTTTGCGTGCGCAAAACCCATACAACAGGCCGGCGGGGGTCCCCGAGGGAGCCCAGGGGTCACGCGGGTGTCCCCGGCTGACCCCGCGGGTGTGCGGGGGTCCCTGGCTCACCAAGCGGGGGTCCCCGCGGGAGTCTGGGGGTCCCTGCAGGAGTCTGGGGTCCCCGCGGCCGTCCTGGGGTCCCCACGGGAGTCCCGGGGTACCCGTGGGCCTGCGGTACCAATGTTGCACCTTCAAAAATAATAAACAATAATTATAACTAAATACACCCCCCTAACACATACTATACAGTAATGGCCAAAATTACTATTATCCAAATATGGATAATAATGCATTTGGCCATTTTAAATACATATAACATTCAATAAATACAGTCAAAACATATTACACTTACTTTTTACAGGCACCCACGATGAAGGCTTTCTTCATCCTCATCTTCATTCTGCCCATGCCCCTACGGTGCTGCAAAACATGCACAACAATTACAATAGCCAATGTAATGTCTCCTAACCCCTTAATCACCATAGCGGTTATTAACCGCTACAGTCATTAAGGGGTTAACCCACCCTCACCCACCACTTGGGAGGCCTACATACCCTATGTACACAGAGCTAGTTAATTTTAATGTGAATGCTTCACATTCTTTAAACTGTAAGGGAGAGGCTGTGCCCCTCCTTTTATTAAGATAGAAATACCACAAACGAAAAGAAATGTGTCCGGTTTAAAAAGTATCCGCCTGGCCAGGACGAATAAACCTTTCAAACTATAACCAGGGACAGAGCTGAATATACTCCCCTTTTGTTGTGAGGTATTTCTCTCTATATTCGGTGTACACCTTTTTAAAACCTTTTAAAATTTATATTTCCTCATGAGCAACTAATATTCATATTTTTTTTGTACACACACGATAATCAGCATGACTTTCACACAGTATCTTTCACACAAGAAATCATTCAGGAAAAAATTCATCAGGGTTACAAACAACCCTTTTACAGTACATAAGGTAGCGGTGTTTTTTTTGTTTGTTTTTTTTTACAGAGACTTTCACTCTGAGCCCCCACGGGCAAAGCAGCACTTCCCTGCTTCTGACTGATAGTGGCACACTCTCTGCCAATGACCAAAACCACCACAATTAAAACAGACACCATTATTCTGAGCTATTATTCCTGATTAATTTCTGAGACCAGCATAAATCATTAGTAGCTTATAGAAAAACAGCTTAATTATGACAAATAATTGCAACATTTATACTTACACAATATACAATGGTCGTTCAGCTAGATCAGAGATAACAGTCCAGTCGTGCACAGAATTTACTGGACTCTTACCAAAAATTCTGTTTAAAAGGGCCTATCCCAATTCTTCAGTCACAATTTAGGTCTATTAAATTCCCAGAGGGGGTGAAGCATCATATATAAAAAAAATTACATATATACTCACAACCTCTGTGAACTTCCCACTTCCAGACGCCAAAAATTGAAGGAAAATCCGTTATTTCCTCCCCTGGCTTCAGAACCGAGAGGAACCTTTCCTCTGCCAGGTAAACTGAAGCCTTGTGACTGGATACACTATCTGCACCTGTTTGCAGCAGACTTCCCAGGAAGCTTTCACGCCCTGCAACTGTTATCTTCGATCTTTGATGAACCTTATCAGGCCTGGAAGACGAACGAAATGAAACGTAACGCACGCCAGGTTTCAAATCCTTTGTCTCAATTTATTACTCATAGGGTAATGACTTTTATACAGAAAAAAAAAAGATTTTGGTTAGAGGCGTAACATAGGCGTATCATAGGCGTGTCTTGGGCGTAGCTTTGATTAGAGGCGTGATTTAGGGGCAGGACATATTAGTGGCGTGACTTTTGAGACGTGTCTTTTCCAATACAAGCAATTGTCTGAATACATAGCTTATTCATTGTCTGTTATCAAAAGAGACCTTGAGTCTTAGCAACTATATTACACTATTTTGCTTCTTGCAGAGAACCATTCTATTATATTCTACTAAAACACCAGGAAATTGACAACACAAAAGTATCTTAGCAATATCCTGACCAGGAAGAAAGGAAATGCAATTTAGCAGAAACTGTGTGCATTTATGAATTATATTTCAGCAAAAGGCTGACTACAGAATCTTAACTAGTTATGACCATACAAAATGGAAGCTTAACATGAGTGCAGAGTTTGGCCTGACATACTGGTCCTAACATAAAGCGAAACACGTTTTCCCATAGGAACACTGTTTAAATGAAAGGTTCCGTTCCTGAAGGCATTTTTAACACTAAAATACACCAAATATTTTATGCAGGCAATAAGATATGCAGCACACACATAAATTATATAGTGTATATACTGTATTATATATATATATATATATATAATATGACATAATAAATAATATATTATATAGTATAATATAATATTATATAGTATAATATTGTATATATACGCTCTTACGACGCTTTGCAACGTTGTTTATGTGAATGTGTATATATATACACACATACACAACGTTGCAAAGCGTCGTAAGAGCGTTGGATAAGCCGTTTTGGCGTTGTAAAAATGAATATAGGTATGCAGTGCATAGCGTTGGATAAGCCATTCGTTGTAAAGCGAAGCGTTGTAAAACGAGGACTACCTGTACAGGGATATACCAAATAAGAAAACATGGGAAGGATGTTGATTCAGGGAGTAATGTGATTGTCAAATCTTGGAGTCAGGAAGGAATTTATTTCCCCCCTTATGAGATATCATTGGATGATATGTCACTGTGTTTCTTGTTTGCTTCCTCTGGATCAACATACTGATCTGTTGTCTAAAGTATCTGTTGTCTAAATTTAGCATAGGTTGAACTTGATGAACGTACGTCTTTTTTCAACCTCATCTACAATGTAACTATATAACTATGTAACTATGTAACCATGTAATTCCCAAAATTAGTGTACCTGTAAAAAGCTCATCTACTTGCAAAAGACGGGATATACCTTGGCATGGTTTGTAGGCTTAAAATGCTTTGGCCAAAGAATGTAACTAAATGACCCTCCTTTCTGAGAAGAAAGACAGATAAGTATGTAACTATATAATGTGTCAGATTGGCTGTAGCACTGAGGCTTTTTGTCTTTTGTGATAGAGATGGAGACTATGGGGGCAATGCACTAAGCTCGGTTAAGTCACTTTTAGACCGCAAAGTGCTCTTCGAACGTGATTTTTTGCTCAACCCGATGCACTAAGCAACGCAAACAGGCACTTTGCGCTCTAAAAATGACTTTTTTCAGGAATTTTTTCTAAGTCCAACTTTGCTCGATCGCAACCATGTTTGCGTGAAATTCTGCCCTTAAGCGGGATGCACTAAGCAACGCAACCTTAGCAAACGCGAAAGTTGCGTTGATCAGAACACGTCAGGTCAGAGTAAACGCGAAGAAATCTGGACTTAGAAAAAATTCTTGCTTTTTATTTTTGCGTGCGCAAAACCCATACAACAGGCCGGCGGGGGTCCCCGAGGGAGCCCAGGGGTCACGCGGGTGTCCCCGGCTGACCCCGCGGGTGTGCGGGGGTCCCTGGCTCACCAAGCGGGGGTCCCCGCGGGAGTCTGGGGGTCCCTGCAGGAGTCTGGGGTCCCCGCGGCCGTCCTGGGGTCCCCACGGGAGTCCCGGGGTACCCGTGGGCCTGCGGTACCAATGTTGCACCTTCAAAAATAATAAACAATAATTATAACTAAATACACCCCCCTAACACATACTATACAGTAATGGCCAAAATTACTATTATCCAAATATGGATAATAATGCATTTGGCCATTTTAAATACATATAACATTCAATAAATACAGTCAAAACATATTACACTTACTTTTTACAGGCACCCACGATGAAGGCTTTCTTCATCCTCATCTTCATTCTGCCCATGCCCCTACGGTGCTGCAAAACATGCACAACAATTACAATAGCCAATGTAATGTCTCCTAACCCCTTAATCACCATAGCGGTTATTAACCGCTACAGTCATTAAGGGGTTAACCCACCCTCACCCACCACTTGGGAGGCCTACATACCCTATGTACACAGAGCTAGTTAATTTTAATGTGAATGCTTCACATTCTTTAAACTGTAAGGGAGAGGCTGTGCCCCTCCTTTTATTAAGATAGAAATACCACAAACGAAAAGAAATGTGTCCGGTTTAAAAAGTATCCGCCTGGCCAGGACGAATAAACCTTTCAAACTATAACCAGGGACAGAGCTGAATATACTCCCCTTTTGTTGTGAGGTATTTCTCTCTATATTCGGTGTACACCTTTTTAAAACCTTTTAAAATTTATATTTCCTCATGAGCAACTAATATTCATATTTTTTTTGTACACACACGATAATCAGCATGACTTTCACACAGTATCTTTCACACAAGAAATCATTCAGGAAAAAATTCATCAGGGTTACAAACAACCCTTTTACAGTACATAAGGTAGCGGTGTTTTTTTTGTTTGTTTTTTTTTACAGAGACTTTCACTCTGAGCCCCCACGGGCAAAGCAGCACTTCCCTGCTTCTGACTGATAGTGGCACACTCTCTGCCAATGACCAAAACCACCACAATTAAAACAGACACCATTATTCTGAGCTATTATTCCTGATTAATTTCTGAGACCAGCATAAATCATTAGTAGCTTATAGAAAAACAGCTTAATTATGACAAATAATTGCAACATTTATACTTACACAATATACAATGGTCGTTCAGCTAGATCAGAGATAACAGTCCAGTCGTGCACAGAATTTACTGGACTCTTACCAAAAATTCTGTTTAAAAGGGCCTATCCCAATTCTTCAGTCACAATTTAGGTCTATTAAATTCCCAGAGGGGGTGAAGCATCATATATAAAAAAAATTACATATATACTCACAACCTCTGTGAACTTCCCACTTCCAGACGCCAAAAATTGAAGGAAAATCCGTTATTTCCTCCCCTGGCTTCAGAACCGAGAGGAACCTTTCCTCTGCCAGGTAAACTGAAGCCTTGTGACTGGATACACTATCTGCACCTGTTTGCAGCAGACTTCCCAGGAAGCTTTCACGCCCTGCAACTGTTATCTTCGATCTTTGATGAACCTTATCAGGCCTGGAAGACGAACGAAATGAAACGTAACGCACGCCAGGTTTCAAATCCTTTGTCTCAATTTATTAATCATAGGGTAATGACTTTTATACAGAAAAAAAAAAGATTTTGGTTAGAGGCGTAACATAGGCGTATCATAGGCGTGTCTTGGGCGTAGCTTTGATTAGAGGCGTGATTTAGGGGCAGGACATATTAGTGGCGTGACTTTTGAGACGTGTCTTTTCCAATACAAGCAATTGTCTGAATACATAGCTTATTCATTGTCTGTTATCAAAAGAGACCTTGAGTCTTAGCAACTATATTACACTATTTTGCTTCTTGCAGAGAACCATTCTATTATATTCTACTAAAACACCAGGAAATTGACAACACAAAAGTATCTTAGCAATATCCTGACCAGGAAGAAAGGAAATGCAATTTAGCAGAAACTGTGTGCATTTATGAATTATATTTCAGCAAAAGGCTGACTACAGAATCTTAACTAGTTATGACCATACAAAATGGAAGCTTAACATGAGTGCAGAGTTTGGCCTGACATACTGGTCCTAACATAAAGCGAAACACGTTTTCCCATAGGAACACTGTTTAAATGAAAGGTTCCGTTCCTGAAGGCATTTTTAACACTAAAATACACCAAATATTTTATGCAGGCAATAAGATATGCAGCACACACATAAATTATATAGTGTATATACTGTATTATATATATATATATATATATATAATATGACATAATAAATAATATATTATATAGTATAATATAATATTATATAGTATAATATTGTATATATACGCTCTTACGACGCTTTGCAACGTTGTTTATGTGAATGTGTATATATATACACACATACACAACGTTGCAAAGCGTCGTAAGAGCGTTGGATAAGCCGTTTTGGCGTTGTAAAAATGAATATAGGTATGCAGTGCATAGCGTTGGATAAGCCATTCGTTGTAAAGCGAAGCGTTGTAAAACGAGGACTACCTGTACAGGGATATACCAAATAAGAAAACATGGGAAGGATGTTGATTCAGGGAGTAATGTGATTGTCAAATCTTGGAGTCAGGAAGGAATTTATTTCCCCCCTTATGAGATATCATTGGATGATATGTCACTGTGTTTCTTGTTTGCTTCCTCTGGATCAACATACTGATCTGTTGTCTAAAGTATCTGTTGTCTAAATTTAGCATAGGTTGAACTTGATGAACGTACGTCTTTTTTCAACCTCATCTACAATGTAACTATATAACTATGTAACTATGTAACCATGTAATTCCCAAAATTAGTGTACCTGTAAAAAGCTCATCTACTTGCAAAAGACGGGATATACCTTGGCATGGTTTGTAGGCTTAAAATGCTTTGGCCAAAGAATGTAACTAAATGACCCTCCTTTCTGAGAAGAAAGACAGATAAGTATGTAACTATATAATGTGTCAGATTGGCTGTAGCACTGAGGCTTTTTGTCTTTTGTGATAGAGATGGAGACTATGGGGGCAATGCACTAAGCTCGGTTAAGTCACTTTTAGACCGCAAAGTGCTCTTCGAACGTGATTTTTTGCTCAACCCGATGCACTAAGCAACGCAAACAGGCACTTTGCGCTCTAAAAATGACTTTTTTCAGGAATTTTTTCTAAGTCCAACTTTGCTCGATCGCAACCATGTTTGCGTGAAATTCTGCCCTTAAGCGGGATGCACTAAGCAACGCAACCTTAGCAAACGCGAAAGTTGCGTTGATCAGAACACGTCAGGTCAGAGTAAACGCGAAGAAATCTGGACTTAGAAAAAATTCTTGCTTTTTATTTTTGCGTGCGCAAAACCCATACAACAGGCCGGCGGGGGTCCCCGAGGGAGCCCAGGGGTCACGCGGGTGTCCCCGGCTGACCCCGCGGGTGTGCGGGGGTCCCTGGCTCACCAAGCGGGGGTCCCCGCGGGAGTCTGGGGGTCCCTGCAGGAGTCTGGGGTCCCCGCGGCCGTCCTGGGGTCCCCACGGGAGTCCCGGGGTACCCGTGGGCCTGCGGTACCAATGTTGCACCTTCAAAAATAATAAACAATAATTATAACTAAATACACCCCCCTAACACATACTATACAGCAGCGGTGCGCAAACTGGGGGGCGCGCCCCCTCGGGGGGGCGCAAGATTATGTAGGGGGGGCGCAGGCTGCGTGTGGAGAAACCTGGGGGCGGGCGGCCAGAAGCTCCGTGCAGAGGCTGCTTGCTCTGCTGTGTCTTGCAGAGGGGGCGGGGCCTTACTGCGGGGCCTTCCCTGCACACAGACAAGCCCTTCTCCTCCTCCTGTCTTTTACCCGCCCGTTTTCAGCAGCACATGGGGGGACCGGAGCAGGTTTAGTTACTCTCTCCCCCTACCCACCAGGTGTGTGTGTGTGTGTGTGTGTGTGTGTGTGTGTGTGTGTGTCTGTGTGTGTGTGTGTGTGTGTGTGTGTGTAGAAATGTGTGTATATGTAGAAATGTGTGTGTATATGTATGTGTGTATATGTGTGCGTGTGTTTTGTATGTATATGTGTATGTGTGTGTGTGTGTATATGTAGAAATGTGTGTGTATATGTAGAAATGTGTGTGTATATGTAGAAATGTGTGTGTATATGTAGAAATGTGTGTGTATATGTAGAATTGAGTGTGTGCTGTGTTGGTTGTGATTTGAGTGGGTGTGTGTGTGTATATGTATGTGTGTGTGTATATGTATGTGTGTGTATATGTATGTTTGTGTGTGTATATATATGTGTGTGTGTGTGTGTATATATGTGTGTTTGTGTGTGTATATATATGGACTGTTGTGTGTGTGTTTGCGTGTGTGTGCCTGTTGGTTGTCTGTGTGTGTGTTGTGATTGAGTGTGTGCTGTGTTGGTTGTGATTTGAGTGGGTGTTGTGTGTATGTGTGTGTGTATATGTATGTGTGTTTGTGTGTATATATATGGACTGTTGTGTGTGTGTGTGTGTGTGTGTGTGTGTGTGTGTGTGTGTGTGTGTGTGTGTGTGTGTGTGTGTGTGTGTGTGCTGTGCCTGTTGGTTGTCTGTGTGTGTGTGTGTTGTGGTTGAGTGTTGTGTGTGTTGGTGGTGATTATGTGAGTGTTGGTTGTGACTGTGTGTGTGTAGTGATTGAGTGTGTGCTGTGTTGGTTGTGATTTGAGTGTGTGTTGTGTGTGTGTGTGTGTTGGTTGTGGGTGTTGTGATTGAATGCAGCGTTGCACAAACTGAGGGGGGGACGCCCCAGGCGCAAGATTATTTAGGCGGGGCGCGTGCAGCAAAACCTGGTTGTGCAGGCGAAAAAGATGTGCGCGCACGCGCGGGCGGCCAAATAGAATAGTGCAGGTTGGGCCACGTGATTCGGAGGTACGCGGAGGAGCATGCCCCAGCGCTGTGATGTCAAACGCCCCTCCCTCCGGTGTCTGCCTACAATAGCGCTGTGGTCCTGCTCTCCTCCGCTGGCAGCCTGCTTCGCTGCGATCCTCTTCAAGTGTGAGGGTAGGCTGCCAATATATCAATCATACTATGAATGTACAGAAATAATAAAAAAAAGTGTAAACACTTCCCCGCACGTGCTTGCTAAATGATGCAGGACACCCTGTGCTCGTGCTTGGAGAGTTGGTGATGTCACCGCTCTCAGCGGCAGCGTGGACGCAGCCTAATTTTGCAAGAGCGAGCTGTTGAAGTATGTAAGTATTTAGGCTGCGCTTATAGTGCCGGCGACGCAACGTCGCCCGAAAACAAATGCATTGGCGCCGCCGCGTGCGCTTATAGTAAGCGTGACGTGGCGACGCGATTTTTTGAAGCTGGCAATATTTGATTTTTAAGGGGCTGTCGCCTCATATTACAGCCCCTGAACCAATCAATGGCCTGGTCGCCCACGCCGCCGCCGCAAAGCGAAATACAACTTTCGCTAGCGGCGACGGGTGACGTCGCGGGCACTATATGCGCGGCCTTAGACATATTTGTATTTACATTGTATACCGTTTAATAAAGGGTTTTTTTTCATGGGATTTTGATTACATCAGGCAGGGGGGCCCGAGAAATTTCATGGATAAAAAGGGGGGCTCGGCATAAAAAGTTTGCTCACCCCTGCTATACAGTAATGGCCAAAATTACTATTATCCAAATATGGATAATAATGCATTTGGCCATTTTAAATACATATAACATTCAATAAATACAGTCAAAACATATTACACTTACTTTTTACAGGCACCCACGATGAAGGCTTTCTTCATCCTCATCTTCATTCTGCCCATGCCCCTACGGTGCTGCAAAACATGCACAACAATTACAATAGCCAATGTAATGTCTCCTAACCCCTTAATCACCATAGCGGTTATTAACCGCTACAGTCATTAAGGGGTTAACCCACCCTCACCCACCACTTGGGAGGCCTACATACCCTATGTACACAGAGCTAGTTAATTTTAATGTGAATGCTTCACATTCTTTAAACTGTAAGGGAGAGGCTGTGCCCCTCCTTTTATTAAGATAGAAATACCACAAACGAAAAGAAATGTGTCCGGTTTAAAAAGTATCCGCCTGGCCAGGACGAATAAACCTTTCAAACTATAACCAGGGACAGAGCTGAATATACTCCCCTTTTGTTGTGAGGTATTTCTCTCTATATTCGGTGTACACCTTTTTAAAACCTTTTAAAATTTATATTTCCTCATGAGCAACTAATATTCATATTTTTTTTGTACACACACGATAATCAGCATGACTTTCACACAGTATCTTTCACACAAGAAATCATTCAGGAAAAAATTCATCAGGGTTACAAACAACCCTTTTACAGTACATAAGGTAGCGGTGTTTTTTTTGTTTGTTTTTTTTTACAGAGACTTTCACTCTGAGCCCCCACGGGCAAAGCAGCACTTCCCTGCTTCTGACTGATAGTGGCACACTCTCTGCCAATGACCAAAACCACCACAATTAAAACAGACACCATTATTCTGAGCTATTATTCCTGATTAATTTCTGAGACCAGCATAAATCATTAGTAGCTTATAGAAAAACAGCTTAATTATGACAAATAATTGCAACATTTATACTTACACAATATACAATGGTCGTTCAGCTAGATCAGAGATAACAGTCCAGTCGTGCACAGAATTTACTGGACTCTTACCAAAAATTCTGTTTAAAAGGGCCTATCCCAATTCTTCAGTCACAATTTAGGTCTATTAAATTCCCAGAGGGGGTGAAGCATCATATATAAAAAAAATTACATATATACTCACAACCTCTGTGAACTTCCCACTTCCAGACGCCAAAAATTGAAGGAAAATCCGTTATTTCCTCCCCTGGCTTCAGAACCGAGAGGAACCTTTCCTCTGCCAGGTAAACTGAAGCCTTGTGACTGGATACACTATCTGCACCTGTTTGCAGCAGACTTCCCAGGAAGCTTTCACGCCCTGCAACTGTTATCTTCGATCTTTGATGAACCTTATCAGGCCTGGAAGACGAACGAAATGAAACGTAACGCACGCCAGGTTTCAAATCCTTTGTCTCAATTTATTACTCATAGGGTAATGACTTTTATACAGAAAAAAAAAAGATTTTGGTTAGAGGCGTAACATAGGCGTATCATAGGCGTGTCTTGGGCGTAGCTTTGATTAGAGGCGTGATTTAGGGGCAGGACATATTAGTGGCGTGACTTTTGAGACGTGTCTTTTCCAATACAAGCAATTGTCTGAATACATAGCTTATTCATTGTCTGTTATCAAAAGAGACCTTGAGTCTTAGCAACTATATTACACTATTTTGCTTCTTGCAGAGAACCATTCTATTATATTCTACTAAAACACCAGGAAATTGACAACACAAAAGTATCTTAGCAATATCCTGACCAGGAAGAAAGGAAATGCAATTTAGCAGAAACTGTGTGCATTTATGAATTATATTTCAGCAAAAGGCTGACTACAGAATCTTAACTAGTTATGACCATACAAAATGGAAGCTTAACATGAGTGCAGAGTTTGGCCTGACATACTGGTCCTAACATAAAGCGAAACACGTTTTCCCATAGGAACACTGTTTAAATGAAAGGTTCCGTTCCTGAAGGCATTTTTAACACTAAAATACACCAAATATTTTATGCAGGCAATAAGATATGCAGCACACACATAAATTATATAGTGTATATACTGTATTATATATATATATATATAATATGACATAATAAATAATATATTATATAGTATAATATAATATTATATAGTATAATATTGTATATATACGCTCTTACGACGCTTTGCAACGTTGTTTATGTGAATGTGTATATATATACACACATACACAACGTTGCAAAGCGTCGTAAGAGCGTTGGATAAGCCGTTTTGGCGTTGTAAAAATGAATATAGGTATGCAGTGCATAGCGTTGGATAAGCCATTCGTTGTAAAGCGAAGCGTTGTAAAACGAGGACTACCTGTACAGGGATATACCAAATAAGAAAACATGGGAAGGATGTTGATTCAGGGAGTAATGTGATTGTCAAATCTTGGAGTCAGGAAGGAATTTATTTCCCCCCTTATGAGATATCATTGGATGATATGTCACTGTGTTTCTTGTTTGCTTCCTCTGGATCAACATACTGATCTGTTGTCTAAAGTATCTGTTGTCTAAATTTAGCATAGGTTGAACTTGATGAACGTACGTCTTTTTTCAACCTCATCTACAATGTAACTATATAACTATGTAACTATGTAACCATGTAATTCCCAAAATTAGTGTACCTGTAAAAAGCTCATCTACTTGCAAAAGACGGGATATACCTTGGCATGGTTTGTAGGCTTAAAATGCTTTGGCCAAAGAATGTAACTAAATGACCCTCCTTTCTGAGAAGAAAGACAGATAAGTATGTAACTATATAATGTGTCAGATTGGCTGTAGCACTGAGGCTTTTTGTCTTTTGTGATAGAGATGGAGACTATGGGGGCAATGCACTAAGCTCGGTTAAGTCACTTTTAGACCGCAAAGTGCTCTTCGAACGTGATTTTTTGCTCAACCCGATGCACTAAGCAACGCAAACAGGCACTTTGCGCTCTAAAAATGACTTTTTTCAGGAATTTTTTCTAAGTCCAACTTTGCTCGATCGCAACCATGTTTGCGTGAAATTCTGCCCTTAAGCGGGATGCACTAAGCAACGCAACCTTAGCAAACGCGAAAGTTGCGTTGATCAGAACACGTCAGGTCAGAGTAAACGCGAAGAAATCTGGACTTAGAAAAAATTCTTGCTTTTTATTTTTGCGTGCGCAAAACCCATACAACAGGCCGGCGGGGGTCCCCGAGGGAGCCCAGGGGTCACGCGGGTGTCCCCGGCTGACCCCGCGGGTGTGCGGGGGTCCCTGGCTCACCAAGCGGGGGTCCCCGCGGGAGTCTGGGGGTCCCTGCAGGAGTCTGGGGTCCCCGCGGCCGTCCTGGGGTCCCCACGGGAGTCCCGGGGTACCCGTGGGCCTGCGGTACCAATGTTGCACCTTCAAAAATAATAAACAATAATTATAACTAAATACACCCCCCTAACACATACTATACAGTAATGGCCAAAATTACTATTATCCAAATATGGATAATAATGCATTTGGCCATTTTAAATACATATAACATTCAATAAATACAGTCAAAACATATTACACTTACTTTTTACAGGCACCCACGATGAAGGCTTTCTTCATCCTCATCTTCATTCTGCCCATGCCCCTACGGTGCTGCAAAACATGCACAACAATTACAATAGCCAATGTAATGTCTCCTAACCCCTTAATCACCATAGCGGTTATTAACCGCTACAGTCATTAAGGGGTTAACCCACCCTCACCCACCACTTGGGAGGCCTACATACCCTATGTACACAGAGCTAGTTAATTTTAATGTGAATGCTTCACATTCTTTAAACTGTAAGGGAGAGGCTGTGCCCCTCCTTTTATTAAGATAGAAATACCACAAACGAAAAGAAATGTGTCCGGTTTAAAAAGTATCCGCCTGGCCAGGACGAATAAACCTTTCAAACTATAACCAGGGACAGAGCTGAATATACTCCCCTTTTGTTGTGAGGTATTTCTCTCTATATTCGGTGTACACCTTTTTAAAACCTTTTAAAATTTATATTTCCTCATGAGCAACTAATATTCATATTTTTTTTGTACACACACGATAATCAGCATGACTTTCACACAGTATCTTTCACACAAGAAATCATTCAGGAAAAAATTCATCAGGGTTACAAACAACCCTTTTACAGTACATAAGGTAGCGGTGTTTTTTTTGTTTGTTTTTTTTTACAGAGACTTTCACTCTGAGCCCCCACGGGCAAAGCAGCACTTCCCTGCTTCTGACTGATAGTGGCACACTCTCTGCCAATGACCAAAACCACCACAATTAAAACAGACACCATTATTCTGAGCTATTATTCCTGATTAATTTCTGAGACCAGCATAAATCATTAGTAGCTTATAGAAAAACAGCTTAATTATGACAAATAATTGCAACATTTATACTTACACAATATACAATGGTCGTTCAGCTAGATCAGAGATAACAGTCCAGTCGTGCACAGAATTTACTGGACTCTTACCAAAAATTCTGTTTAAAAGGGCCTATCCCAATTCTTCAGTCACAATTTAGGTCTATTAAATTCCCAGAGGGGGTGAAGCATCATATATAAAAAAAATTACATATATACTCACAACCTCTGTGAACTTCCCACTTCCAGACGCCAAAAATTGAAGGAAAATCCGTTATTTCCTCCCCTGGCTTCAGAACCGAGAGGAACCTTTCCTCTGCCAGGTAAACTGAAGCCTTGTGACTGGATACACTATCTGCACCTGTTTGCAGCAGACTTCCCAGGAAGCTTTCACGCCCTGCAACTGTTATCTTCGATCTTTGATGAACCTTATCAGGCCTGGAAGACGAACGAAATGAAACGTAACGCACGCCAGGTTTCAAATCCTTTGTCTCAATTTATTACTCATAGGGTAATGACTTTTATACAGAAAAAAAAAAGATTTTGGTTAGAGGCGTAACATAGGCGTATCATAGGCATGTCTTGGGCGTAGCTTTGATTAGAGGCGTGATTTAGGGGCAGGACATATTAGTGGCGTGACTTTTGAGACGTGTCTTTTCCAATACAAGCAATTGTCTGAATACATAGCTTATTCATTGTCTGTTATCAAAAGAGACCTTGAGTCTTAGCAACTATATTACACTATTTTGCTTCTTGCAGAGAACCATTCTATTATATTCTACTAAAACACCAGGAAATTGACAACACAAAAGTATCTTAGCAATATCCTGACCAGGAAGAAAGGAAATGCAATTTAGCAGAAACTGTGTGCATTTATGAATTATATTTCAGCAAAAGGCTGACTACAGAATCTTAACTAGTTATGACCATACAAAATGGAAGCTTAACATGAGTGCAGAGTTTGGCCTGACATACTGGTCCTAACATAAAGCGAAACACGTTTTCCCATAGGAACACTGTTTAAATGAAAGGTTCCGTTCCTGAAGGCATTTTTAACACTAAAATACACCAAATATTTTATGCAGGCAATAAGATATGCAGCACACACATAAATTATATAGTGTATATACTGTATTATATATATATATATATATATAATATGACATAATAAATAATATATTATATAGTATAATATAATATTATATAGTATAATATTGTATATATACGCTCTTACGACGCTTTGCAACGTTGTTTATGTGAATGTGTATATATATACACACATACACAACGTTGCAAAGCGTCGTAAGAGCGTTGGATAAGCCGTTTTGGCGTTGTAAAAATGAATATAGGTATGCAGTGCATAGCGTTGGATAAGCCATTCGTTGTAAAGCGAAGCGTTGTAAAACGAGGACTACCTGTACAGGGATATACCAAATAAGAAAACATGGGAAGGATGTTGATTCAGGGAGTAATGTGATTGTCAAATCTTGGAGTCAGGAAGGAATTTATTTCCCCCCTTATGAGATATCATTGGATGATATGTCACTGTGTTTCTTGTTTGCTTCCTCTGGATCAACATACTGATCTGTTGTCTAAAGTATCTGTTGTCTAAATTTAGCATAGGTTGAACTTGATGAACGTACGTCTTTTTTCAACCTCATCTACAATGTAACTATATAACTATGTAACTATGTAACCATGTAATTCCCAAAATTAGTGTACCTGTAAAAAGCTCATCTACTTGCAAAAGACGGGATATACCTTGGCATGGTTTGTAGGCTTAAAATGCTTTGGCCAAAGAATGTAACTAAATGACCCTCCTTTCTGAGAAGAAAGACAGATAAGTATGTAACTATATAATGTGTCAGATTGGCTGTAGCACTGAGGCTTTTTGTCTTTTGTGATAGAGATGGAGACTATGGGGGCAATGCACTAAGCTCGGTTAAGTCACTTTTAGACCGCAAAGTGCTCTTCGAACGTGATTTTTTGCTCAACCCGATGCACTAAGCAACGCAAACAGGCACTTTGCGCTCTAAAAATGACTTTTTTCAGGAATTTTTTCTAAGTCCAACTTTGCTCGATCGCAACCATGTTTGCGTGAAATTCTGCCCTTAAGCGGGATGCACTAAGCAACGCAACCTTAGCAAACGCGAAAGTTGCGTTGATCAGAACACGTCAGGTCAGAGTAAACGCGAAGAAATCTGGACTTAGAAAAAATTCTTGCTTTTTATTTTTGCGTGCGCAAAACCCATACAACAGGCCGGCGGGGGTCCCCGAGGGAGCCCAGGGGTCACGCGGGTGTCCC
This sequence comes from Ascaphus truei, assembly GCF_040206685.1. Taxonomy (NCBI): domain Eukaryota; kingdom Metazoa; phylum Chordata; class Amphibia; order Anura; family Ascaphidae; genus Ascaphus; species Ascaphus truei. Next base: position 141,983 of record NW_027455525.1, read on the forward strand.
CGGCTGACCCCGCGGGTGTGCGGGGGTCCCTGGCTCACCAAGCGGGGGTCCCCGCGGGAGTCTGGGGGTCCCTGCAGGAGTCTGGGGTCCCCGCGGCCGTCCTGGGGTCCCCACGGGAGTCCCGGGGTACCCGTGGGCCTGCGGTACCAATGTTGCACCTTCAAAAATAATAAACAATAATTATAACTAAATACACCCCCCTAACACATACTATACAGTAATGGCCAAAATTACTATTATCCAAATATGGATAATAATGCATTTGGCCATTTTAAATACATATAACATTCAATAAATACAGTCAAAACATATTACACTTACTTTTTACAGGCACCCACGATGAAGGCTTTCTTCATCCTCATCTTCATTCTGCCCATGCCCCTACGGTGCTGCAAAACATGCACAACAATTACAATAGCCAATGTAATGTCTCCTAACCCCTTAATCACCATAGCGGTTATTAACCGCTACAGTCATTAAGGGGTTAACCCACCCTCACCCACCACTTGGGAGGCCTACATACCCTATGTACACAGAGCTAGTTAATTTTAATGTGAATGCTTCACATTCTTTAAACTGTAAGGGAGAGGCTGTGCCCCTCCTTTTATTAAGATAGAAATACCACAAACGAAAAGAAATGTGTCCGGTTTAAAAAGTATCCGCCTGGCCAGGACGAATAAACCTTTCAAACTATAACCAGGGACAGAGCTGAATATACTCCCCTTTTGTTGTGAGGTATTTCTCTCTATATTCGGTGTACACCTTTTTAAAACCTTTTAAAATTTATATTTCCTCGTGAGCAACTAATATTCATATTTTTTTTGTACACACACGATAATCAGCATGACTTTCACACAGTATCTTTCACACAAGAAATCATTCAGGAAAAAATTCATCAGGGTTACAAACAACCCTTTTACAGTACATAAGGTAGCGGTGTTTTTTTTGTTTGTTTTTTTTTACAGAGACTTTCACTCTGAGCCCCCACGGGCAAAGCAGCACTTCCCTGCTTCTGACTGATAGTGGCACACTCTCTGCCAATGACCAAAACCACCACAATTAAAACAGACACCATTATTCTGAGCTATTATTCCTGATTAATTTCTGAGACCAGCATAAATCATTAGTAGCTTATAGAAAAACAGCTTAATTATGACAAATAATTGCAACATTTATACTTACACAATATACAATGGTCGTTCAGCTAGATCAGAGATAACAGTCCAGTCGTGCACAGAATTTACTGGACTCTTACCAAAAATTCTGTTTAAAAGGGCCTATCCCAATTCTTCAGTCACAATTTAGGTCTATTAAATTCCCAGAGGGGGTGAAGCATCATATATAAAAAAAATTACATATATACTCACAACCTCTGTGAACTTCCCACTTCCAGACGCCAAAAATTGAAGGAAAATCCGTTATTTCCTCCCCTGGCTTCAGAACCGAGAGGAACCTTTCCTCTGCCAGGTAAACTGAAGCCTTGTGACTGGATACACTATCTGCACCTGTTTGCAGCAGACTTCCCAGGAAGCTTTCACGCCCTGCAACTGTTATCTTCGATCTTTGATGAACCTTATCAGGCCTGGAAGACGAACGAAATGAAACGTAACGCACGCCAGGTTTCAAATCCTTTGTCTCAATTTATTACTCATAGGGTAATGACTTTTATACAGAAAAAAAAAAGATTTTGGTTAGAGGCGTAACATAGGCGTATCATAGGCGTGTCTTGGGCGTAGCTTTGATTAGAGGCGTGATTTAGGGGCAGGACATATTAGTGGCGTGACTTTTGAGACGTGTCTTTTCCAATACAAGCAATTGTCTGAATACATAGCTTATTCATTGTCTGTTATCAAAAGAGACCTTGAGTCTTAGCAACTATATTACACTATTTTGCTTCTTGCAGAGAACCATTCTATTATATTCTACTAAAACACCAGGAAATTGACAACACAAAAGTATCTTAGCAATATCCTGACCAGGAAGAAAGGAAATGCAATTTAGCAGAAACTGTGTGCATTTATGAATTATATTTCAGCAAAAGGCTGACTACAGAATCTTAACTAGTTATGACCATACAAAATGGAAGCTTAACATGAGTGCAGAGTTTGGCCTGACATACTGGTCCTAACATAAAGCGAAACACGTTTTCCCATAGGAACACTGTTTAAATGAAAGGTTCCGTTCCTGAAGGCATTTTTAACACTAAAATACACCAAATATTTTATGCAGGCAATAAGATATGCAGCACACACATAAATTATATAGTGTATATACTGTATTATATATATATATATATATATAATATGACATAATAAATAATATATTATATAGTATAATATAATATTATATAGTATAATATTGTATATATACGCTCTTACGACGCTTTGCAACGTTGTTTATGTGAATGTGTATATATATACACACATACACAACGTTGCAAAGCGTCGTAAGAGCGTTGGATAAGCCGTTTTGGCGTTGTAAAAATGAATATAGGTATGCAGTGCATAGCGTTGGATAAGCCATTCGTTGTAAAGCGAAGCGTTGTAAAACGAGGACTACCTGTACAGGGATATACCAAATAAGAAAACATGGGAAGGATGTTGATTCAGGGAGTAATGTGATTGTCAAATCTTGGAGTCAGGAAGGAATTTATTTCCCCCCTTATGAGATATCATTGGATGATATGTCACTGTGTTTCTTGTTTGCTTCCTCTGGATCAACATACTGATCTGTTGTCTAAAGTATCTGTTGTCTAAATTTAGCATAGGTTGAACTTGATGAACGTACGTCTTTTTTCAACCTCATCTACAATGTAACTATATAACTATGTAACTATGTAACCATGTAATTCCCAAAATTAGTGTACCTGTAAAAAGCTCATCTACTTGCAAAAGACGGGATATACCTTGGCATGGTTTGTAGGCTTAAAATGCTTTGGCCAAAGAATGTAACTAAATGACCCTCCTTTCTGAGAAGAAAGACAGATAAGTATGTAACTATATAATGTGTCAGATTGGCTGTAGCACTGAGGCTTTTTGTCTTTTGTGATAGAGATGGAGACTATGGGGGCAATGCACTAAGCTCGGTTAAGTCACTTTTAGACCGCAAAGTGCTCTTCGAACGTGATTTTTTGCTCAACCCGATGCACTAAGCAACGCAAACAGGCACTTTGCGCTCTAAAAATGACTTTTTTCAGGAATTTTTTCTAAGTCCAACTTTGCTCGATCGCAACCATGTTTGCGTGAAATTCTGCCCTTAAGCGGGATGCACTAAGCAACGCAACCTTAGCAAACGCGAAAGTTGCGTTGATCAGAACACGTCAGGTCAGAGTAAACGCGAAGAAATCTGGACTTAGAAAAAATTCTTGCTTTTTATTTTTGCGTGCGCAAAACCCATACAACAGGCCGGCGGGGGTCCCCGAGGGAGCCCAGGGGTCACGCGGGTGTCCCCGGCTGACCCCGCGGGTGTGCGGGGGTCCCTGGCTCACCAAGCGGGGGTCCCCGCGGGAGTCTGGGGGTCCCTGCAGGAGTCTGGGGTCCCCGCGGCCGTCCTGGGGTCCCCACGGGAGTCCCGGGGTACCCGTGGGCCTGCGGTACCAATGTTGCACCTTCAAAAATAATAAACAATAATTATAACTAAATACACCCCCCTAACACATACTATACAGTAATGGCCAAAATTACTATTATCCAAATATGGATAATAATGCATTTGGCCATTTTAAATACATATAACATTCAATAAATACAGTCAAAACATATTACACTTACTTTTTACAGGCACCCACGATGAAGGCTTTCTTCATCCTCATCTTCATTCTGCCCATGCCCCTACGGTGCTGCAAAACATGCACAACAATTACAATAGCCAATGTAATGTCTCCTAACCCCTTAATCACCATAGCGGTTATTAACCGCTACAGTCATTAAGGGGTTAACCCACCCTCACCCACCACTTGGGAGGCCTACATACCCTATGTACACAGAGCTAGTTAATTTTAATGTGAATGCTTCACATTCTTTAAACTGTAAGGGAGAGGCTGTGCCCCTCCTTTTATTAAGATAGAAATACCACAAACGAAAAGAAATGTGTCCGGTTTAAAAAGTATCCGCCTGGCCAGGACGAATAAACCTTTCAAACTATAACCAGGGACAGAGCTGAATATACTCCCCTTTTGTTGTGAGGTATTTCTCTCTATATTCGGTGTACACCTTTTTAAAACCTTTTAAAATTTATATTTCCTCGTGAGCAACTAATATTCATATTTTTTTTGTACACACACGATAATCAGCATGACTTTCACACAGTATCTTTCACACAAGAAATCATTCAGGAAAAAATTCATCAGGGTTACAAACAACCCTTTTACAGTACATAAGGTAGCGGTGTTTTTTTTGTTTGTTTTTTTTTACAGAGACTTTCACTCTGAGCCCCCACGGGCAAAGCAGCACTTCCCTGCTTCTGACTGATAGTGGCACACTCTCTGCCAATGACCAAAACCACCACAATTAAAACAGACACCATTATTCTGAGCTATTATTCCTGATTAATTTCTGAGACCAGCATAAATCATTAGTAGCTTATAGAAAAACAGCTTAATTATGACAAATAATTGCAACATTTATACTTACACAATATACAATGGTCGTTCAGCTAGATCAGAGATAACAGTCCAGTCGTGCACAGAATTTACTGGACTCTTACCAAAAATTCTGTTTAAAAGGGCCTATCCCAATTCTTCAGTCACAATTTAGGTCTATTAAATTCCCAGAGGGGGTGAAGCATCATATATAAAAAAAATTACATATATACTCACAACCTCTGTGAACTTCCCACTTCCAGACGCCAAAAATTGAAGGAAAATCCGTTATTTCCTCCCCTGGCTTCAGAACCGAGAGGAACCTTTCCTCTGCCAGGTAAACTGAAGCCTTGTGACTGGATACACTATCTGCACCTGTTTGCAGCAGACTTCCCAGGAAGCTTTCACGCCCTGCAACTGTTATCTTCGATCTTTGATGAACCTTATCAGGCCTGGAAGACGAACGAAATGAAACGTAACGCACGCCAGGTTTCAAATCCTTTGTCTCAATTTATTACTCATAGGGTAATGACTTTTATACAGAAAAAAAAAAGATTTTGGTTAGAGGCGTAACATAGGCGTATCATAGGCGTGTCTTGGGCGTAGCTTTGATTAGAGGCGTGATTTAGGGGCAGGACATATTAGTGGCGTGACTTTTGAGACGTGTCTTTTCCAATACAAGCAATTGTCTGAATACATAGCTTATTCATTGTCTGTTATCAAAAGAGACCTTGAGTCTTAGCAACTATATTACACTATTTTGCTTCTTGCAGAGAACCATTCTATTATATTCTACTAAAACACCAGGAAATTGACAACACAAAAGTATCTTAGCAATATCCTGACCAGGAAGAAAGGAAATGCAATTTAGCAGAAACTGTGTGCATTTATGAATTATATTTCAGCAAAAGGCTGACTACAGAATCTTAACTAGTTATGACCATACAAAATGGAAGCTTAACATGAGTGCAGAGTTTGGCCTGACATACTGGTCCTAACATAAAGCGAAACACGTTTTCCCATAGGAACACTGTTTAAATGAAAGGTTCCGTTCCTGAAGGCATTTTTAACACTAAAATACACCAAATATTTTATGCAGGCAATAAGATATGCAGCACACACATAAATTATATAGTGTATATACTGTATTATATATATATATATATATATAATATGACATAATAAATAATATATTATATAGTATAATATAATATTATATAGTATAATATTGTATATATACGCTCTTACGACGGTTTGCAACGTTGTTTATGTGAATGTGTATATATATACACACATACACAACGTTGCAAAGCGTCGTAAGAGCGTTGGATAAGCCGTTTTGGCGTTGTAAAAATGAATATAGGTATGCAGTGCATAGCGTTGGATAAGCCATTCGTTGTAAAGCGAAGCGTTGTAAAACGAGGACTACCTGTACAGGGATATACCAAATAAGAAAACATGGGAAGGATGTTGATTCAGGGAGTAATGTGATTGTCAAATCTTGGAGTCAGGAAGGAATTTATTTCCCCCCTTATGAGATATCATTGGATGATATGTCACTGTGTTTCTTGTTTGCTTCCTCTGGATCAACATACTGATCTGTTGTCTAAAGTATCTGTTGTCTAAATTTAGCATAGGTTGAACTTGATGAACGTACGTCTTTTTTCAACCTCATCTACAATGTAACTATATAACTATGTAACTATGTAACCATGTAATTCCCAAAATTAGTGTACCTGTAAAAAGCTCATCTACTTGCAAAAGACGGGATATACCTTGGCATGGTTTGTAGGCTTAAAATGCTTTGGCCAAAGAATGTAACTAAATGACCCTCCTTTCTGAGAAGAAAGACAGATAAGTATGTAACTATATAATGTGTCAGATTGGCTGTAGCACTGAGGCTTTTTGTCTTTTGTGATAGAGATGGAGACTATGGGGGCAATGCACTAAGCTCGGTTAAGTCACTTTTAGACCGCAAAGTGCTCTTCGAACGTGATTTTTTGCTCAACCCGATGCACTAAGCAACGCAAACAGGCACTTTGCGCTCTAAAAATGACTTTTTTCAGGAATTTTTTCTAAGTCCAACTTTGCTCGATCGCAACCATGTTTGCGTGAAATTCTGCCCTTAAGCGGGATGCACTAAGCAACGCAACCTTAGCAAACGCGAAAGTTGCGTTGATCAGAACACGTCAGGTCAGAGTAAACGCGAAGAAATCTGGACTTAGAAAAAATTCTTGCTTTTTATTTTTGCGTGCGCAAAACCCATACAACAGGCCGGCGGGGGTCCCCGAGGGAGCCCAGGGGTCACGCGGGTGTCCCCGGCTGACCCCGCGGGTGTGCGGGGGTCCCTGGCTCACCAAGCGGGGGTCCCCGCGGGAGTCTGGGGGTCCCTGCAGGAGTCTGGGGTCCCCGCGGCCGTCCTGGGGTCCCCACGGGAGTCCCGGGGTACCCGTGGGCCTGCGGTACCAATGTTGCACCTTCAAAAATAATAAACAATAATTATAACTAAATACACCCCCCTAACACATACTATACAGTAATGGCCAAAATTACTATTATCCAAATATGGATAATAATGCATTTGGCCATTTTAAATACATATAACATTCAATAAATACAGTCAAAACATATTACACTTACTTTTTACAGGCACCCACGATGAAGGCTTTCTTCATCCTCATCTTCATTCTGCCCATGCCCCTACGGTGCTGCAAAACATGCACAACAATTACAATAGCCAATGTAATGTCTCCTAACCCCTTAATCACCATAGCGGTTATTAACCGCTACAGTCATTAAGGGGTTAACCCACCCTCACCCACCACTTGGGAGGCCTACATACCCTATGTACACAGAGCTAGTTAATTTTAATGTGAATGCTTCACATTCTTTAAACTGTAAGGGAGAGGCTGTGCCCCTCCTTTTATTAAGATAGAAATACCACAAACGAAAAGAAATGTGTCCGGTTTAAAAAGTATCCGCCTGGCCAGGACGAATAAACCTTTCAAACTATAACCAGGGACAGAGCTGAATATACTCCCCTTTTGTTGTGAGGTATTTCTCTCTATATTCGGTGTACACCTTTTTAAAACCTTTTAAAATTTATATTTCCTCATGAGCAACTAATATTCATATTTTTTTTGTACACACACGATAATCAGCATGACTTTCACACAGTATCTTTCACACAAGAAATCATTCAGGAAAAAATTCATCAGGGTTACAAACAACCCTTTTACAGTACATAAGGTAGCGGTGTTTTTTTTGTTTGTTTTTTTTTACAGAGACTTTCACTCTGAGCCCCCACGGGCAAAGCAGCACTTCCCTGCTTCTGACTGATAGTGGCACACTCTCTGCCAATGACCAAAACCACCACAATTAAAACAGACACCATTATTCTGAGCTATTATTCCTGATTAATTTCTGAGACCAGCATAAATCATTAGTAGCTTATAGAAAAACAGCTTAATTATGACAAATAATTGCAACATTTATACTTACACAATATACAATGGTCGTTCAGCTAGATCAGAGATAACAGTCCAGTCGTGCACAGAATTTACTGGACTCTTACCAAAAATTCTGTTTAAAAGGGCCTATCCCAATTCTTCAGTCACAATTTAGGTCTATTAAATTCCCAGAGGGGGTGAAGCATCATATATAAAAAAAATTACATATATACTCACAACCTCTGTGAACTTCCCACTTCCAGACGCCAAAAATTGAAGGAAAATCCGTTATTTCCTCCCCTGGCTTCAGAACCGAGAGGAACCTTTCCTCTGCCAGGTAAACTGAAGCCTTGTGACTGGATACACTATCTGCACCTGTTTGCAGCAGACTTCCCAGGAAGCTTTCACGCCCTGCAACTGTTATCTTCGATCTTTGATGAACCTTATCAGGCCTGGAAGACGAACGAAATGAAACGTAACGCACGCCAGGTTTCAAATCCTTTGTCTCAATTTATTACTCATAGGGTAATGACTTTTATACAGAAAAAAAAAAGATTTTGGTTAGAGGCGTAACATAGGCGTATCATAGGCGTGTCTTGGGCGTAGCTTTGATTAGAGGCGTGATTTAGGGGCAGGACATATTAGTGGCGTGACTTTTGAGACGTGTCTTTTCCAATACAAGCAATTGTCTGAATACATAGCTTATTCATTGTCTGTTATCAAAAGAGACCTTGAGTCTTAGCAACTATATTACACTATTTTGCTTCTTGCAGAGAACCATTCTATTATATTCTACTAAAACACCAGGAAATTGACAACACAAAAGTATCTTAGCAATATCCTGACCAGGAAGAAACGAAATGCAATTTAGCAGAAACTGTGTGCATTTATGAATTATATTTCAGCAAAAGGCTGACTACAGAATCTTAACTAGTTATGACCATACAAAATGGAAGCTTAACATGAGTGCAGAGTTTGGCCTGACATACTGGTCCTAACATAAAGCGAAACACGTTTTCCCATAGGAACACTGTTTAAATGAAAGGTTCCGTTCCTGAAGGCATTTTTAACACTAAAATACACCAAATATTTTATGCAGGCAATAAGATATGCAGCACACACATAAATTATATAGTGTATATACTGTATTATATATATATATATATATATAATATGACATAATAAATAATATATTATATAGTATAATATAATATTATATAGTATAATATTGTATATATACGCTCTTACGACGCTTTGCAACGTTGTTTATGTGAATGTGTATATATATACACACATACACAACGTTGCAAAGCGTCGTAAGAGCGTTGGATAAGCCGTTTTGGCGTTGTAAAAATGAATATAGGTATGCAGTGCATAGCGTTGGATAAGCCATTCGTTGTAAAGCGAAGCGTTGTAAAACGAGGACTACCTGTACAGGGATATACCAAATAAGAAAACATGGGAAGGATGTTGATTCAGGGAGTAATGTGATTGTCAAATCTTGGAGTCAGGAAGGAATTTATTTCCCCCCTTATGAGATATCATTGGATGATATGTCACTGTGTTTCTTGTTTGCTTCCTCTGGATCAACATACTGATCTGTTGTCTAAAGTATCTGTTGTCTAAATTTAGCATAGGTTGAACTTGATGAACGTACGTCTTTTTTCAACCTCATCTACAATGTAACTATATAACTATGTAACTATGTAACCATGTAATTCCCAAAATTAGTGTACCTGTAAAAAGCTCATCTACTTGCAAAAGACGGGATATACCTTGGCATGGTTTGTAGGCTTAAAATGCTTTGGCCAAAGAATGTAACTAAATGACCCTCCTTTCTGAGAAGAAAGACAGATAAGTATGTAACTATATAATGTGTCAGATTGGCTGTAGCACTGAGGCTTTTTGTCTTTTGTGATAGAGATGGAGACTATGGGGGCAATGCACTAAGCTCGGTTAAGTCACTTTTAGACCGCAAAGTGCTCTTCGAACGTGATTTTTTGCTCAACCCGATGCACTAAGCAACGCAAACAGGCACTTTGCGCTCTAAAAATGACTTTTTTCAGGAATTTTTTCTAAGTCCAACTTTGCTCGATCGCAACCATGTTTGCGTGAAATTCTGCCCTTAAGCGGGATGCACTAAGCAACGCAACCTTAGCAAACGCGAAAGTTGCGTTGATCAGAACACGTCAGGTCAGAGTAAACGCGAAGAAATCTGGACTTAGAAAAAATTCTTGCTTTTTATTTTTGCGTGCGCAAAACCCATACAACAGGCCGGCGGGGGTCCCCGAGGCAGCCCAGGGGTCACGCGGGTGTCCCCGGCTGACCCCGCGGGTGTGCGGGGGTCCCTGGCTCACCAAGCGGGGGTCCCCGCGGGAGTCTGGGGGTCCCTGCAGGAGTCTGGGGTCCCCGCGGCCGTCCTGGGGTCCCCACGGGAGTCCCGGGGTACCCGTGGGCCTGCGGTACCAATGTTGCACCTTCAAAAATAATAAACAATAATTATAACTAAATACACCCCCCTAACACATACTATACAGTAATGGCCAAAATTACTATTATCCAAATATGGATAATAATGCATTTGGCCATTTTAAATACATATAACATTCAATAAATACAGTCAAAACATATTACACTTACTTTTTACAGGCACCCACGATGAAGGCTTTCTTCATCCTCATCTTCATTCTGCCCATGCCCCTACGGTGCTGCAAAACATGCACAACAATTACAATAGCCAATGTAATGTCTCCTAACCCCTTAATCACCATAGCGGTTATTAACCGCTACAGTCATTAAGGGGTTAACCCACCCTCACCCACCACTTGGGAGGCCTACATACCCTCCCATACTACCCCCCCACCCCGTGAGGCCTAACCACCCTCACCCACTACCCACAAGGGAGGCCTACCCACATACCCTTGGGGCCAATACACCCTCCCCCCACCCCCAGTACCCACAATAAAAACAACACACTGCCCCACAATAAACATCATTCTATGTAATAAAAACATTACCCACCCCCCGTGGCCCCCCCCCCCCGCCATAAATACATGATTTATCCTTTTACATGCAGGGTTCATACCCCAGCCCCACGTGAGTCCCCGGCGGGGCTGGCGGGTCACCTGACAGACCTACAGGGTACCAGCAACTTGTTTCACACAGGTTCTGGAAGCCTGTTGGTGGGTCCCGCCAAGCGCCATGGCCCCCAGGTGGTCTCCGTGGTTCACCGTGGGCCACAATTGGGTCCCCACGGTAGGCCCGCGGATGTCTGGGAGCCCCGGGTCAGACCCACAGGTGTCTGCGGGGCCTCGGGTGGTTCTCACGGGGGTCTGGGGACTTACGAGTGCTCACTACGGGTCCGCGGTGCCCCCACGGATGTGGGACCACCGGTTCTTCCCCGCACACTACGGGTCCGCGGTGCCCCCACAGATGTGAGGCCACCGGTTCTTCCCCACAGGTATCACCCATGGAACCACCAGCCTGATACCTGTGAGATACCCGAGGATACCGCAGGTGGTCTCCAGAGGTCTCACACAGAACCAAGGAACCAACCCTGAATGTAAAATAAATTAACCTGGCCTATACATTCAATACATACATCCCCCCCCCCAACACCTACAGTACAATAATGTGCCAAATAACTATTATCCAGATATGGATAATAGATTATTTGCCCATTATTAAACACATAAAACATGCATAAATCAAAACATGCATTTTTAATCTTAAAATCACCACATTGCATGTTAAAATAAATCCGTGTCACATTAGCTCGTGGTGTCATTTGATGCCGCGTTGCCATGGCTAAAAAGCCGCCGGAGCAAAGGTAAGGGAGGTTTACAGAGGCATTTGCTGCTTCCCGGCATTTAATTTAAGTGCCTTCGGGAAGTGCGCGGGGCCTCTGTAAACCCCGATCCCCCCCGCAGACAGTCTCGCGCCCCCCAGGTTGCCCACTGCTGGTATTGGTGATGGGGGTAGTAGTATCCTAATGGATTTAATCGGATTTGCCCATCTCTACTTATAAATGTATCTCCAAGCAGAAGGCAGCTTTTACATGCGGCCTGAAATACATAGGTTGTTCCCTCGATAACAGGGACTTGGAGATAGGTGGTGACTCTTCAGAAGCGAGAGGAGGCTTCATGTAGCGATGTATGAGGGCCTTGCTTCCCATGCTAATGGCTCCCTACGGGACACAGATGTTTGAACCCATTAGAGCAGGTCCTGCCGCATGCTACGGATATGAAGTCTCTCTGGGAGAGACACCGTGACCCTTGCGGTGTCCAGACACTTGTGCAAATATGCACTGCTGCAGCCAGTACATGCTGTAATGTGGAAACTAGCCAAGCCAAGGTTTAAAGGGAACCCTGCCCGACGGGCGGCTGGCAGGAGACGCGAGTGTATCTCTAACCCTAATAAATTGCCTTAATAATGCAGGATATGTAGATTAGCGGTGTTATTTTCCCAATGATGTCCTATTTCTTTACATCTGACTGTTTGGGGGTTACTGTAGCAATGAGCTTCCTTCTCGGGGTTGGCGCGCGGGATCAGCAAGTTGCTGACGGTCGTCAGACTCACGAGCGCGCATTTCGCGTGGGCAGGGGAGACAGATGTTGCGCTCACTCCAGCAGCGATTCCATCTGCGCCTCCTTTGATTAGGATGAAGGGTGAGGGGGGGTTTCATCGGGAGGCGGAAAGCGGTTGATAAAGGGTTCTGTACCCGCTGCTATGCTGTTTCTCGCCATCTCTAGAGATGGTGTATCTGCCCACATCCGTTTCCCGGATTTTCTCACATTTTACCCTCAAAATTAGTTTTGCCGTGTAAAATCCACAAACGGATTTAGTCGGTTTTAATCCGTGGTGTTTTATCAAAATCCACTATTGGATCCAATCCGTGGACGGATTTGTAGAATCCAATCGGCGGATTCTTAGGAATGCGCCGATTGCTGAATCCGCCGATAGAATTCGGCAAAAACTGTCCACGGTTTACGGAATCTGTGGCGTGTATTGGTAATAATTTTTAAATCTGCATGTAGAGATAGCTTTCTATTGGAGTCGATTACTATCTCTACAAGCAGATTGCCATCATCTCGTCTGAATCTCATGCACCTCAGTGACGTCAGTAACAGCTGACGGGAGGAACAGAGAGAGGAAACAGCATCAAAATCAGATCTCCGGGCATGAACAGCTGACCCCCACTGCTTCAGCGCAGAGGCAGAGACGCCGACATTTGTGGGTTCCATTGCAGCTCTAAAAGCTAATCTACACTGATATAACAGCAAAGTAAAGATAACAACACTCGTGGCTTTCATCACAGCGTACAGCTGAACTACACTGCTTGGACATCAGGGCAGAAACGCCGGCTCTTCTGGGGTTTTTTTGCCATCGCAGCTGATCCATCTCAGCATCAAGACAGAAACGTTGATATCTGCGGCTTCTACTGCAGTTCTTGGATTGTTATCCGACATGACTGTAACTTCTGCAACCCTGTTAGAAGCACTTCACCATGGTGTGATACCAATATACCAAACAATACTCTTTACTATATTGGTCTCTTCCTTTATTTCAGAAGTCTGTTAAGATTACCTTTTCCAACATGTATTTTACCAATATACTGGGACTTTATATTGTATATTGTCCAGGGTTTGCGCCTAATGTTACCTTTTCCCTATCTGTATTTGTGGATTCATGTGTAAACCCAAAACATGGTGGCAGCATATACCAGACACAGCTATACATTAATTGTTTATTGTGTGTGTGTGTGTGTGTGTGTGTGTGTGTGTGTGTGTGTGTGTGTGTGTGTGTGTGTGTGTGTGTGTGTGTGTGTGTGTGTGTGTGTGTGGTGTGTGTGTGTGATGTTATAAGAGATCATTTTGCTCTTTGACTAATCACTGTGTTTTCTGCTTCTGATCTTTTGTATAGTTAGATGTTTCCTGGCAATTTCGGTGAAATGTGAAGGGTTTACGTTTGGAGGGTTAATCAGGAGAACTTTGTTTGATTTCTCATTTTGTTCCAGGCTAAAATGTCAAAATCTGTACAATTAAATGTAATTAGGGATTCTCAGATCTCTGTTCTGAGGCGCTGATTCTGTACCACATCAGAATGTGAGAACTAGCAGAAATAAGGGGTTTTAACAGGGAATCCAATAAAATCTATCAGTGTTTGGGTTACTTCCAGCTACTGTTAAGACACACTTGCTTAAAGAAGCATATGAGTAGCACCGTGGCTAACACTATACACATTACAGGCATACCCCGCTTTAAGTACATTCACTTTAAGTACACTCGCGAGTAAGTACATATTGCCCAATAGGCAAACAGCAGCTCACGCATGCGCCTGTCAGCACGTCCTGAACAGCAATACCGGCTCCCTACCTGTACCGAAGCTGTGCACAAGCGGAGAGACTATAGAGCCTGTTACAAATGCGTTATTTACATCAGTTATGCACGTATATAACGATTGCAGTACAGTACATGCATCCATAAGTGGGAAAAGGTAGTGCTTCACTTTAAGTACATTTTCGCTTTACATACATGCTCCGGTCCCATTGCGTACGTTAATGTGGGGTATGCCTGTATACATAAAGCTTGGCCCCCTGCAGACGCACTTACCAGAACGCCCTCCTGTCTCCGTACGTTCTTCCTACCTACCAATTAGATTATAAGTTCTTCGGAGCAGGGACTCTGTGAAGGGGTAGCTGGTGGACCTAATAAAGAGAAATCCCAGCTATTTACCTCTAAAAAAACGTGTAACTTGTCTGTTCTAGTAATATTTCGTCCAGCCAAATGTCTTTAATATCCGGGGAAGAACAGGGAACGTGTAAATGTAACCCGTGTCTGAAAGAATGAATTTCATAGCATGTATTCTTTATTCCCTGTGACAATCCTTCTCCCAGAAAGCCGGCATTGTTTTATGTGATTTGGGCTAGCTGTAATTTTAAGTCCTGTCTTTTACATAATTACCTTATGTCTGTATTTATGCCTGTGTTAGCAATTCCTCCCAGATTAATTACCTGGGATTGTGTGGTGATGAAATTAACATATCAGCCCTGCAAATGCAAATGATGTTATGTGCCTGTTCCTATAATTTCTATGGAGAGAGTTTCTGTAATCCCTTAAACTGAACTGTTCTATATAAAAATTATGATCAGAACAAAGGAAACTAGTTAATAGAATCAGTTACCAGGTCTGAGCCCCAGGCACTGTTTCTCTTGGCTGGCTTGCTCAATGTTAAAGGATAGCCACCACGGGGTATATAAGGCCTTGGACATGGTAAAAAATACCACGCTGAGCCATGCTGACGCTCATGCTCTCCTGCTCATGCAGGAGCTTTTTTGTGTCCTGGCATGAGCGTCAGTGAGCGCGCTTGAGGGGCGGGAGGCGGGGCTAGCGCGCCACATCATGGCGCCGACGTCACTGAGTGCCATTGGCTGTTGCCGGTCACGTGACCGGCCCTCCGCTTCCCTCAGCGCGAAAACGAAAATCCGACTGTCGGGTGAAAGTCAGCACGCGCGAGCCCCTGCTAAAGCCGCTCTCATTGCGGCTGCAGGGGCTCACTGACAAGTGGATAAGTGCTGACCATGCTCGCGGCCTTAGGAACAGTGCTGGTCAGAGCAGTAGTTGGAGACTAACAGAGGGAGAGGCACGCTGGGAAGGAGTGTGGAGTTGGACTGTGACCAGCTGGAGATACATGTCAGAGGGGCTGTTGTGTGATCAGCACTCTGAGATCCTGAAGCAGAGAAGCAGACAGGGGAAACCCATTTGAAGTGAGTCCCTGAACCTAGGAAAGGTAGATCTCATTCCCCAAGCCCCCGTAAGTGTGTATATTTTTGTATTGTGTTTCCGACGTCTTATCCAAAATAAACCTCATTTTATTTCACTGCCTTGTTTTGCCCTGTGACTGATCCCTTAAATATAAATGATGTTAAAAGTCGTGGTCTACCGTGACAGGCTTCTCCTCCGAAATGTTACTTTTATGTCTGAAGCGCTTATTCCCATGATCTGTTATTTATATTAATTGTTATTTATATGATTGTCACGTGTATTACTATTGTGAAGCGCTATGTACATTAATGGTGCTATATAAATAAAGACATACATACATACAGTGTGTTCTGTACAAGAGGAACCAGCCAGAGCTAATAAAAGTGGTCCCTGGAGTTACTCCACAAACATTGTATTCTCCAACTAGGAAGCTGTTCCCTTGCAGTACTGTCAGTATAAATCTTTCCGTGTATGTGACAATAAGAGGATTTTCCTGGCCGTTTGTGTCGGGCTTAAATCCTCCTCTTTTAGGTCACCAAATGTAGGATGAACATGAGGCAGATTTTCCATGACTTACGCATGCCTTGACCCAGTCCTTCCACCCTCCCCCCGAGTCCCAAAGAACCCCACCTCCCAACTTATTGGGAGATTAAAACCGGTCACAGCTTTATTATAACAACAGCATCTCAAACACAACAAATATCCAGACTGGGGACCCAGTCAGATTGCTCCGTTACCATGAACCAATATTATTTATAAAATGTGTTACCAGGAAGTAATACATTGAGAGATACCTCTCGTTTTCACGTGTGTCCTGGGCACAGAGTTCTAACAATACACGGTTACATCAATTGAACAGAGGTTATACAGTCACTTCACAGACATTTCATGGACAGAGTTGGAAAATTGGGTGCAGGGGATAAAGGGTTGGAGAGTTTCAGATTGAAATACAGCAATTTGAACACCAACAAACGTCTCGCACAATAGCTGGAGGGATACCCTCAGCCCGCGCCCACATAGCCACCGCCCAGGCTGCATGGCACCAAACAGAAGGACACCACCATTCCGGCTGTCCGAGCCGGGAATGGAGCCGACTTCCGCAAACTTCCAATTACAAGGTCAGGCACTTCACCATAAGGAGCCTGTGCTGACGAATCGCCCCCGGGTTACACTACTCCCCCCATCCCATCCCCAAGCTGCAATGTTTAAACTGAGCAATGCCCAACACCTTTTTTTCAATTCCCACCCCATATTAAAAAAAATAACTTCACTGCAGATGGATCTTTGTAGAAGAAGGAGGTAAGATCCCCTGCCCCCACTCCTGACATCACAGCTTCTTAGGGAAGGGGTCTCTTGGGTTTATGTTATGCCAACCCCTCTCCCAACAGGTCCAGGGATTTTCTTCCTGTACGAAACATGGTCAATGTAAATCCCATATTGGAACAGGTGAACGACTTAAGCACGAGAGGCAGAAACCTCGGGAACGATGTGTGGAAGTAGTAACAAGTCTCACTCTGCAGAGTGCTACGTATATACACCTCAACCCCCTTATAACGCGGTGCTTGGGGTCCAAAGAATCACATCGCGTTATAAGCGGATTGCATAAGATATAATGTACAATAAAGTATATACTGTAAGACACCAATAACTGTGTTGTAAAGTTTTCATAAATACAAATATTGGGAGCCACGCTGGCATCGCGTTATAAGCGGATTTGCATTGTAACGGATCGCGTTATAAGGGGGTTGAGCTGTACATGGTGTATTATCACCCACCCTGCATTTAACAGGGGCTATGACAAACTCCCAAGACTGGCCATGTTGTCTCAACGCTGACTCTTTAAACCTAATTTATAATACACCCTTTGGCTGCTTCATAGCAATATTCATCGGCATGTGACACAGATAGCGTGCCCAGGATGCCATAGGAGGAGACACTTAACACACACTTTGTAACAAGATACTGTATATAAGTTTTTATATATTTTGTGGGTAATTTTTCTTCTTTTTATACGCTCAAACAGAGTTAGCATTAACTTAGCCGCTTAAACTAAACTGCCTGCCTGTTTAATGCAATAAATAACCTGTTACTGAGTTCAATGCTTTCAGGAACTTACAACGTTTTAATTGGTTCATGGTTTGCACTTCGGTATAATGGCAGATTCCAACTTAGTTACATGTACTGTACCTGCACCAGACTGCTACATACTGCTACAGACTGACACATAGCTCCATATACCTGCACCAGATAATGTTGTAGACTGACATATAGCTCTATATACTGTACCTGTGCCAGATGGTGCTAAAGACTGATATGAAGCTCCCTGTAACGAGGATGTGCTGTCCTCTCTCTCACCAACTGTTTGTCTTCTCTTGGTAGGTTAATATTGACCACTTCACCAAAGCCGTGACCATGAAGAACCTGGTGGAGCCATCAGCCTCAAGCTTCGATCTGGCCCAGAAGAAGATCTTCGCCCTGATGGAGAAGGATACCCTGCCCAGATTTGTGCGCTCCCACTTCTATCAGGCGTTAGTCAACTAGTAGTGTGGCAGAGCTGTGCAGTGCGCCCCCAGCACATAGTGGGTCCCAGACACTGGTTGGCTGGTACTTTATATTTGTAGCTGCTTTGCCTTGTAAGCATTCTGAGTAACGCTGTTGTAGCTAAGGTGTCCCCTGTAAGGTATGAGGTGTTTGGATAACTCAAAATAGTCGTAAAGTTTTAAAAAAAAATCTAAGATTGCAACATTTCTGCTATTTAAGTACTTGGTGCATTTGCCACTGAGATAAAACTCGGCAGCGGGGGTAATAAAGCACTGCAGGAGTGGGTTACCATAAGACAATGCCCTCCTCATTGTGGGGCTGAGATGTGATCTGATGGGGACCCATCTCTTGCATTGTTCCCAGCTAAATGGAAGACACCTTACAGTTGACCATGGGGTGGCAAATTGGCGAGTATAGCTGACCATGTTACCCATCATGCCATAACAATTATTTTAACCCATTCCTTGCAGGGAAGGGCTAAATGAAGTTAGCAGTGCATATGTCTACCGTACAACATTCTGGCACAGGGTAAAAACACTGTAACCCAACATGTAATAATTGTAGTGATAAACTCTTATGTCAAATTTGTAGATCACATTATACATCAATCATTGGCTGCGTGGGATATCCTCACGCCGCCCACTCACTGGTCCTGAATTCAGGCCGCTGCTGCCATCCTGTGCAGTAGACTGATAGACTCTAGGCCAGGGGTAGCCACCTCCACTTTTCAAAGCCACCGACAGGCCAGGTATTTGGGATATCCCTGCTTCAGCACAGGTAGCTCAGTCGTGGACTTACCCTCTGATTGAGCCACCTGTGCTGAAGCAGGGAGATCCCTGATACCTGACCTGTTTGTGGCCCTTGAGGACTTGGCCCCCCCTGGTTTAGGCTCTCCACGTCCTATCCGTATTTCCTGATGACCAATCCCAGTAACTGTGTAACATTGCACCCGATTCAGATCACCACTCCGCTCATTTGATGTGTCGCTACTTGTCTCCGATACATGATAAGTGGGTCCCAATCATTGGCTATCGAGATGCATCAAGGGCCCTTACATCTACAAATCATTAATCAATGTCAATAAAAACAAACACCCCTTAGCTTTCCCAATGACTTAACCAATTCCAGCCAATGACAATGACAAATTAGCTCCCTTCACATACCCTCAAGCGATGGATCTGCATAATCTTGTTTATATACCAAGCGACGTTTGTTTCACGCACTAGTAGCCTGCACAGACAGTCACTGTATGTTATTTACCTGAAGGAAATACTTACCTAAACATGGGGCCAGGGGCTTAAAGGCTCGCCCCTGCCCAGCCCCCGGGGGAGTATAGGGAGGATAGGCGGCTTCCCGAGAGCCGGTTTGGAAGGTTGCGGGAATGGGTGGTAAAGCTTACAGAAAGGTTTGGTGGGAATGAATTGTATTGGAAGTACAGGGTGGATTAACAGGATGGGGGGCTGGTAGGGGGTTACCAGGATCAGGGGGCTTTACATGTATAAGTGTCCTCCAAGGGTTCACGTAGATGGGCATGAGGTCACATGGATGGGGTGTCAGAGAAATGGCCAGAGAAGAGCTATGCCAGGAGGGATGGAGCCAGCTGTTAATCAGGGGGACCGCTTACCCTTAATATCGTGGTGCCCTATTACGTCAACACCGGGGGTTGTAAAGGAAACGAAACAAAACATTTGTTAATGTCCTAGTAACTTCCTTAGGTCTTATTCTCCATAAATGGACCTGTCGCTGTGTCATTTATGTCCGGGGTGCTCCACTCCAGTCCTCAAGACCCCAAACAGGTCAGATTGTAAGGATATCCCTGCTTCAGCACAGGTGGCTCAATCAGTGCCGCCTGTGCTGAAGCAGGAGTACCCTTACAACCTGACCAGTTGGCGACCCATGAGAACTGGAGTTGGCCATTCCTGGGTTCAGACCATGAACAAATACAAAGAGGGCTCCTTTCTGTAAGGCAGGCGAACGTGCCCAGCAAAACCTCACATCTGCTTATCCTGAGATCAACCACATTTTACATATACAAACAAGGTTTCCTTCTGCTGATCTTTCTATCATCTGGTGGAAAATAATGCATTATGTTCCTCTGAATGCCGCCACTGCCATCAGAGGAAACGCCAGTCCTGGGATTGGTTAAAGGCAGGGTGTTACTCTCTCCACGGCTCTCGTATATAATCCACAGCTGGAGATCACCCACAAAAGTAAAGAGCCCATTTGTATCGAAATTGAGACAAGTAAAATGGTGCAATTTAGCCTTAAATAGGTGTAATTACAGGTTTGTGCTTTGATGTCCAGTGAAAACGGCAACATTAAAACCATAAAGGAATGAGATCCCAAGAAAATCCCATGCAACTCGCCCTTTCATTATTTCCGGTTGTTGATGGAACATGGGAATTCCTGTAGCAGCAAAGTTTCCCACCCCTGGAGGGAAAGTGAGGAGGAGCTGCCAGGGTTAGGGTTAGTAGGTGATTCCTGGCCACTTCCCCTCAGTGCTGGGTTCATGGACTCCTTTTTCATTTGGCTGAACTTGGGAGTCCTAGAAGAGGCTTCATGTAGTAGAACCGTTAGATAGAAATAACTGCAGAGACCGAGGGAAATAGCTGTCACAAACGGGAGCATTGCTCCAAAATGGGCACCAATTGAGTCATTTTTAAATATGCGTCCGTGTATCCAGGAGCTTTGCGCCATTTCTTGCCCCAATTTGCTCTAATTGGACTATGAGTGTTTTGGGTAAGGTCTGTAGGAGGTGCTCGGGGAGGGGTTCAGGAAGGGGTAATAGGAGCAGTTAGGGGGCTATCGGAGGAGATAGGGGAGGGGTCAGTTAGATGCAAGACGAACGATTCATACATACGTCGCTGCTCCCAAATGAATGCAGCTTCTCCGTGTTTGGGGCAAGGTGTGATACATGTCCCCTGTGTGTTTAACCTCTGCCAGTGACACAGTGCAGATAAATCCAGTGGTAAAAAGGTTAATCAGCGGTTGCATTCCTGACGCGGGACACCTTGGCAATCACCAGACTGCTGCACTATTTGGCTAACGCATTCGCTTCGATGAGACCTGCGGGGTTTCTGCACAGCTCAGTAACCTTCCTGGGATAAGTTAATGCCTCAATGTTTTCTTCCTATTCTTATTTTGCTATACTGTGTCAGTTGTTTTCGTTCTTTGTACGAGAGACGCCGGTTTTCATGTCATGTAACTTCAACGTCAGAGCTAGAGTTCCGAGGACGAGCCTTTAATCTCCGCGCTGCCCAGGATGGACCTATGTTAAGGATTGTTTGTTAAAATGAGCTGTGTTAATGGCCTTCCCCCATGAATTACCCAGCCTTGGATTGGGGTCCCCTCTATCCCTGCCATGGATAGGGGTCCCCTCTATCCCAGCCTCGGATTGGGGTCCCTTCTATCCCAGCCTCGGATTGAGGTCCCCTCTATCCCAGCCTCGGATTGGGGTCCCCTCTATCCCAGCCTCGGAATGGGGTCCCCTCTATCCCAGCCTCGGATTGGGGTCCCCTCTATCCCAGCCTCAGAATGGGGTCCCCTCTATCCCAGCCTCGGATTGGGGTCCCCTCTATCCCAGCATCGGATTGGGGTCCCCTCTATCCCAGCCTCGGATTGGGGTCCCCTCTATCCCAGCCTCGGATTGGGGTCCCCTCTATCCCAGCCTCGGATTGGGGTCCCCTCTATCCCAGCCTCGGATTGGGGTCCCCTCTATCCCAGCCTTGAGCAAACAAACTGACACTAGAATTAGTGGATATAAATTGTCACCACATTTATTCATTACAACATAATCTATTTATCTCAATGTCTTATATATCACATAAATAGAGCAAACCATGGATAACCACCAACACACACAGCTTAACATGTCTGCTTCCCCCCAGGAGACCCGCTTCTTTGCTCTGAACGCCACACTCCAAAAGCTCACATGACACCCATGGCTTGAACTTCAAATTGCCACTGTCGGGTGACACTATAGAACAGCGGTGCGCAATCTGTGGGGCGCGACCCCCAGGGGGGGCGCGAGACTGCCGACGGGGGGCGCGGGGTTTACAGAGGCCCCGCGCGCTTCCCGAAGGCACTTAAATTAAGTGCCGGGGGAGCTGCAGGGCCTCTGTAAACCATACTTACCCGTGGCTCCGGCGGCTTCCTCCCGGCGTCGCCATGGCAACGCGGCGTCAAAATGACGCTGCGAGGTCATGTGACGTCACGTTGCTATGGCAACGTGACGTCATTACGCCGGAGCGCGGGTAAGTTGGGGTTGGGGGGGGGCGCGGGAGCGAGGGGACAGCCGTCAGGGGGGCGCAGGGAAAAAAGTTTGCGCCCCCCTGCTATAGAATATACATTAGGTCAACACACCGGCCCCCACGCGGTCTTCTGAAAAGAGGCTGGAACAAGGCAAGAGACACAATATATACATACACTAGCCCACCCCCATTAACAAGCCCAACACCTCCCATCCTGTGTCCAAAGTCCGACCCCATTAACTCTTAACAACCCTTCAGAGGTGACCATAGGCACCTAGCCATGCCACCCCCCACCCATTTTGGGGCTCTCATGATGTGATCATAGGCAGCCTTTGCATAGGATTCTGGGAAGTGAGGAAGAGCCATTGGGTCACGTCAGAGGGAGATGTCACTCGCCCTACTCTGTAAGAGAATGATATAACGTGTGTAATTGGATGGCCCGGGATCAGTCTCATGTCAGCCAGCACGAGACGCCCGTCATATGAAATTAGAGGGCATGCCAGAGGGTAGAGGAGCAGATAGTGAGAGGGAGGGACGAGCAAAGATAAAACCAGGAAACCCACCCGTGCCAACTAAGTGGGAGTTATTACGGGCGACTCCTCCCAGCGAGCTGACTGCCGTGGGGGTCGGTCAGTGACTGTGACCGCAGGGGGCTGAGCCTCTGTAATGCAGCCGGTGTGAGGGGCGGCGGCTTGGGGTTACCGCAGAACCTTGTGGGATCTCTGGGACCAGAAGTGATGTTGTGTGAAGTTTGTGACACGGTGTTATATTCTGTGTGCGCAAGGAAACATTAAACCCAGCTGTGTAATCCAGCACTGCAGTTTCATTCGCAGTTTCATGTTATGTTTGTTCTTCAGTACAGATCAACATGTCAACCCTTACTCTGCTGCAAGATCCCCCTGTGCCAAGAGCTCCAGCTATATATATACTGTATATGTAACCCCCTTTCCCTACACCCAAGGGAAACCGCGGGCGATTACGTGTGCTGCTGTTACCTGTGAGGCTCACAGGAGGCCAAAGCCTCCGCTTCTGGGGAGCCTGGGGTACTATATCTCGCAGTGCAGTGCCTCCACCTATGAGGATCCCAGCGTGGCGGAATGACTCCTCATAGGAACCAATACAAGCAAATATCACACACACACACAGCAGTAGTAATAACAAAATTCTCTACCAGCAGGTCCCTGCTCATAAGCACAACAACAATAACCATACAATAATATTAGTGGTTCCCCAAAGTACTGAGGGTGCCCCGGGCACCTAGAACCCCGTGTCCACAGAAAAATTCCCACCCCAAAGTGTGTGAAGGTAGCACTACCCTCCCTGAAGTGTGGTGGTGCACGGTGGGAACCTTCCTGGCTAACACCAGGGAATTAGAGGGATCCTCTGTTAGCAGAGTCGCATCAGTGGTCCCACGATGTGGGGTCTGCAAAACTCCCCTCACGGCTTACTGCTGGCTGCCACGTGCAGTCTCGTCCGAAGGCTGCAGGTTGCTGCACGGACGTCGGTCCGGCTGCGCAGTGATGTGGGTTGTCGGTCTCTACTGGGAAGGGTTCCTATCTAGGGCCTTCCCTACAATACTGGTCTCAGTAGGGATCAGAGCCTAACTGGGACCTAAGGGCAATGTCTGGCCTAGTCCAGGGGCTTACTTGCTCCCTGGACACATCCGTCCTCCAAGTCAAGGTAAGTCTCTATAGCAGGTCCCTACGATAAATGCAAACTAATGTTATGTGAAATGGTTAATGTATCCAAGCATATGCTTATATAACATAGCACAGTTAAAAACAGGTATATACCAGTGAAGATACTCACGTCTGCAAGTAAAGTGAATAGTGAAATACAGGGTTTCCTGGAACCAGGGTCACGAATGATGTATGAATAATTCCAGTAAGCTCAACTCATGTCCTTCCTCTTCCAAAGCATGACAAGTCCTTAATGTCTTTCTTAATTTTATTGCTGGATTAGAAAACACAGGAACTTGTGGGTGTAGTGTAGGCAGAGAGTGCTTCTCTATGTGGGATGCTTCTATGGGGTTAGACTATGGTAAGAGAGAAAGGCCTTACCAGGGGTGGATGCAGACAGGTCTGTACTCACTGTAATCTAGGGTGGAAAAGGAAGTGAGGGGCAGGGGTCGCACTAAAGGTTGAGTGGGACTGCAATAACTGTCAGCAAAAGACAGGGGAGAACATGGGAAAGTCCATTAACTGGGAGGACTGGAGAAGCTGCAGTAGCAGTTCACTGATTACGTGCTCAGAGGCAAGAAATGCAACATTGTTGCATGTTACACAGGCACAGTGTGTGTATGTGGAACCAATAATATAAAAGAGAGAAAAGTTGCGCCAAAAATGGGTTATCCTACTGTTCAGTATGTGGCTTCAGTCTTTGTACAATGCAGTTCCGCAGCCTGAGTCTCTCAGAGGTGATTCACCAACCTCTGTGTAGATACTGGTAGAAAAGAAAGGGGGTCCTCTGGCGCGTTGCTCTGCTTGTAGCTCCACGACGTTTGAAGCATATAAAATAAGGGAGAGAAGAGAGGGGACCACAGTAAGGGACCAACAAAGTGGTTATACACAGCTCTTCGTTTGAATAAGGGAGGGGGGGGGAGTAGGGGTGGTTGGAAGATCAGTGGAGGTTGAAAGATAATGCTGAATGAGAGGAGACACACTTACATCAAAATGTCTATTATCTTGAATTGTTGTACTCTCCTCTTTCTATGACTGTATTTGTTGAGGGTGAGGAAAAGACTCCTGGTATCCTCAAGCGGCCGATAATTTCAGGTATAGAGAGGAGATGCTGCCAGACTCCACAACGAGTCCCTTCCTGGGTTGGGGTGGTTTGTCCTGGCTATTTCCAGAAAAGGCTCCTGTGTGCTTCCTGCACCACTTTATTTCTTCATCAAATAAAGTGGTGCAGGAAGCACACAGGGGCCTTTTCTGGAAATAGCCAGGACAAACCACCCCAACCCAGGAAGGGACTCGTTGTGGAGTCTGGCAGCATCTCCTCTCTATGCCTGAAATTATCGGCCGCTTGAGGATACCAGGAGTCTTTTCCTCACCCTCAACAAATACAGTCATAGAAAGAGGAGAGTACAACAATTCAAGATAATAGACATTTTGATGTAAGTGTATCTCCTCTCATTCAGCATTATCTTTCAACCTCCACTGATCTTCCAACCACCCCTACTCCCCCCCCTCCCTTATTCAAACGAAGAGCTGTGTATAACCACTTTGTTGGTCCCTTACTGTGGTCCCCTCTCTTCTCTCCCTTATTTTATATGCTTCAAACGTCGTGGAGCTACAAGCAGAGCAACGCGCCAGAGGACCCCCCTTTTTTTCTATGTGGAACCAATGCCTGCAGCTGAACTTAAGGAGCTGACAAGCAGAAGGGGGGTCGGGCAGGAATGTGATTCTTGTTCCATGACACTCCCCGTCTGGTATCTGGAGATACCACTATATAACTGGAATATGTGGAACATATGTGCAATGCATAACAAAGATAACATCACATTCTCAAACAATGCAAGAGTCCATGTCCACATAGCGATGTGACACCGGCTGGTATCACTGGTATCAAGGTCCCTTGGCCAAGGTTCTTTGGCAAAGGATGCAGGTTGGATGCACAGCTCCAGGTTTGCTGGTTGCACTACAATGTCTTTGTATAAAAGTCTCTGGCACTGTTTCCTTCTAGTCTTGTAAGAGAACAGTCCTTTTGTCTCTGTAGTTTCACCCACAGAGTGTATCCCCTTGTAGGTATACCAGCCGTGGCAGCCTGTTGCTCTATCACCTGGCGTTTGGCAGAAGGAGAGGGCTTTTGGCTCCTTGTGGGAGCGGATTACTGTCCCTGGAAAACTGGTTGTCGAATGTAATCCAATAAAGGGGGCGTCGTTCAGGGAGACTCCTTGAAGCTGAGCGCTGGGGTTGAACATTACCCGGATTTGATCGGGTTCCTGAGGGTGGTAGGCCCCAAGTGATTGGAGGTACCGACATTCTTCACCTTCCTCCATTAGAGGTGCTGGCTTTGCGTGGCCGGTAAAGAATATCTTCTGGATGAAGACCACAAAGTTGTTTTTGGTCTCTGGTTCCCTTTGTGGGCCGCAGAGGTGCGAGGTGAACCTAGAGATGGCATGTTCTCCATTGTTTGGGAAGCGCCTCCTTGGTGAACGGAATGGTAGCGGAGTCACCCGACTGCTTAGTCCGTCTTTAGAGAGCTCCTTGACAGTTAACCTCGGGAATCCTCTATCTTCCCTCAATGGTGTTTGTTTGTCATCGTTCCTTGTTGTCTGGAACGCTGTGCACCGTAGTTCATCGGTACATTTCTCTTGCACGAGAACATCTCCGCGTAGTTTGGTGAAACGCTTTTGTGTTTCTTTGTTGACTGCCATCGGGAGGTTGTTTTCTCCCTGGACATGACGAAGAACAGTCTCTTTTGTCCGTGTAAATCCTTTTGGGAAATGTATCTGCAACTGTCACCTTTTACGTGTTTGAACGAACAGTCCTTTTGACACTGTGGCTTCGCCTGTGGGGCGCAATCTTTTGCGGCTATGCCAGCCGTGGCAATTGGTTGCTCTGTTGCTTGATACTTTGTGGAGAGGAACAACTGTACGTCTTAATTGTGCCCTTGCTCGCGGGAGTATTGTCTGATTGTTTGTTGTTTTTAGGACGATCCCTTTGTCGGTCACCTTTGGGAGGTTACTCTCTTCCTTCGGTGGAGTCGACTCATCATCCTTGGCTGTCTGGACTGCTGAGCATCCTAAGCCATTGTTGCATCCCATCGGCGTGAGGATGTCTTTGTTGGTCTCAGGGGTATGACCTTGTCTTTCCTCTTCACTTGGCCCTTCGGTCACTTGGAGATGGCCAAGACATGGTTCAGAGAGAAATGTGTGTCCACATTCTGTCACCTCCGTTCTGCGGGCATCAACGTAGTCTTGCCCGTGCTCTTTGTTAGTGCACGAGTTGCCCACTATCACCCATCCTAGGTCGAGTCTTTGGGCATATGGCGCGTTGTGGGGTCCGTTGTGCTGTTTACGGACTTTATGTACCCTCATGATGTCCCTACCGAGCAGCAGCAGGATCTTTGCGTCTTGTTACACCGGCCGGATGTGGTTGGCTATTCCTTTGAGGTGGGGGAAATGGAGTGCCACGTCTGTTGTGGGTATCTCGTCCCTGTTTGTGGCCATGTGGTTGCACTCGATGAGTGTGGGAAGGGGCATGTTCACTTTGCCGTCTATTGAGCATACACTGGCGACACACTTTATTCGAGCTCGGTTAGTCCCACGAATTCGGGTATACCCGGGTGTATTGAGGTTTGTGACTGTTTTCTGCCCGAGTGCATTGGGTTATTTTCCAGGCAGGGATTGAAGCATTTTATTCCCGCTGGCTGCAATACTGCACAGTATATATATATATATACTGCATTACAATTCATGAATTTATGCCATCTGGTAGACACGCGAAGCATTGCAGCCTATTAAATCCTAATCATTATCATTTAACAGATCAGCCGCCCGTCAGCCAGGCATAAACCCAGGCTGGGAAGGCAAACGCAACGGGGCTTGTCAGAGGTGAGGAGCGGCGCATTCCAGGTATCTGCCAGGTACATACTGGGTATTTGCTCGAATAAAGTGTGTCGGTGCAGTATGGTGTAGCCATTCACTCTTCTCCCTGTGGTCTCCATTTGCCCTGCGCACGTTCTGAGAGTGTAAGGAGAAGCACCATCTTGTATGTTAAACATGTCGAAGAACTCTGACCTGACCAGTGATCGGTTGCTCTGGTCATCGAGGATTGCGTACATCCGAATAGCCTTCTCAGGTTGTCCCTGGGGGTGCACTGCGACAAGGCATATTTTGGAGCAGGACATTTTGTCACCATCTTTTCCGCAAACTTCGGTGCGCTGAGATGTGACGGATGTTGACTCTCCTTCTTCTTTCTCCCCGCCATGCTCCGCTATGGAGGATGGGTTCTTGAGTTGGTGGAGTGTCATCGCCTCTGGGTGTAACGCTGTCACGTGCTTGTCACTCTCGCACACTGTGCATTTGATCTCTTCCTTACAGTCCCTGGCTAGATGGGTCGTGGAACCGCAGCACTTGAAGCAAACTCCGAATTCTCCAAGTAACCTCTTGCGCTCCTCTAGGGACTTCATCCTGAACTCAAAGCACTTGTTGAGTGGGTGTGGCTTCTTGTGTATGGGACATTCCCTGTTTGGGTCCCTTGGTTCCTTGTCTCCGGCGACCGACTGATCTGGAGTAGTTTGGGTCGTGAGAGGCACGTCCGTCCTGCGGGCCGAGATGGGTGTTTGGGGGTTACCATATCTCGTCGCTGGTCTCTCGTTCTTCAGGCTGCTCGCACTGTATGTGGTTTGCGCACCTAAGATGAAACTGGGATCGTTCCTTGTCCTTGCCGCTTCGCGGATGAAGCTCACGAAGAATGAGAATGGGGGGAAGACGACTTGCTTCTCCCTTTTGTGTTTGGAGCCTTGTGAGATCCATTTTTCTTGGAGGTTGAAGGGTAGCTTCTCCAGGATGGGTCTCATTCCACGAGCTGAGTCTAGGGCGTTGAGACCTATTAAGGAATGGTCTTTCCTCACGAACTCCATTTCTTGCAGCAGGTCCCCGAGCTCTCGTAACTTCGAGTAGACTTTAGTTGTGATCTTGGGGAAGCTCTCGATTCTTTTGAAGAGTGAATCCTCGACTGCTTCGGGGCTGCCATAGGTCTCTTCTAGCCTTTCCCACACTAGGTCAAGACCTACTTGGGGTTGATGTGCGTTTGCCGTCCGAAGTCTCTGCGCTTGCTCCCTGGATACGTTCCCCAGGAACTTGACTAACAGGTTGAGCTCTTCCCTTGCTGAGAAGTCCAAGCTGTCGATTGCGTCTTTGAACGTGAACTTCCACGTCCGGTAGTTCTCAGGGCGGTCGTCGAAGCTGATGAGTCCTGCGTGCACCAAGTCGCGCCGGATCATGTACTTGGCTATGTCTGTCAGACCTGAGACGTCGGCGCGTTTGCCCCGTTCTGAGGTAGTTGCTGGAACGGTCTGTGCGGTCGCCTCTTCCTTGGCGTGGATGCGGGATGGCTGCTGGCCAGTGTGAGGGGCTGTTTTCTCCCACGTGGGTGTACCTGGATTGCGAGCCTGTTGTGGTGCATCCGTGTGCGCGCTGGCGTGTGGATCACTCTTGTGGCTGTGGCTATCCCAGGCAGCATGTGCCATTGCAGGAACGGCATCTTCTCCTCGTGGGCCTAGCAGGTCTTCGGTATCTGTGGAGTCGCTCCATCCGTGTTGAGATGGTGCGCTGGTGTTTGCACTGAAGAGGCTCCTTACGTAGTCTTCGGTGCGTTGGACTGGATCCTCTGAGGCTATCCGTCTGTACCGTAGCTCCACGCCATCCTGTTGCGCGGCTGCTTCTAGGACTTCGGCTTGGGCTATAGCGGCAGCAGCTTCTCTTTCTTGATTTAGGGCCTCTAGGCTAACGTCCACCTCTGTCTTTTTCCGTGCAGCGGTGGCAGTGGCTGCAGCGGCGGTGGCAGAGGCAGTGGCTGCAGCGGCGGTGGCAGTGGCGGTCTGCTCCTCCTCTTCTATGCGGGCCCTTTCTAGTTTCATGGCTGCCTCTTTCTGAGCGTATGCGGCCCTGGCACGTGCGGCCTCTGTGGTGGCTCGCGCCTTGGTGGCGTTTGTGCTTGCGCTAGACACGTGAGATTGTGCTGATCTTGCTGACCTTGATGAGTGCCTGGATGTGCTCGAGCGCTGCGATGCGGTCTCCAGGAGGAGCCCTTTTCTCTCGCTTTGGGCGTCTGCGATGGCGGTTCGCACGCGGCTATCACGTGTCGAGTCAGTATTGTGCTGTAAGTCCCTTTCATGCAGGCTTTCACCGGTATTAGCCCTGGCCAGGTAAGTGACGTATGCCTCTGACAGCCCTTGGTAGCATAAGTGGTCTATCTTTAATTGAGTTATTGCCTGCTCAAGCTGTTGTACAGAATTGCCAGCGGTGGCGACGTTGCGTATCCCAAGTGTGGTAGTGTTCCAGGCCAACTCTAATTTAGCGCGGTGCGCTTCAATTTCAGTCTTGTATTTTTCGCGGGCCTTTTGTGTCAGTGTGACTGTCCGTTTGGGCCTTGCGCCTGCCTGCGCCTGTTGCAGATGCGCTGCGGTCTCTGTATCTGAGAGATCGCTTTCCTGCGTGATGTCTGGTGAGGCTCTGAGTTCTGCCATGCTGTAGGTGTGTGTAGGCCTTTGCCAGTGCATG
The DNA here is from genome assembly GCF_040206685.1 of Ascaphus truei. NCBI lineage: Eukaryota > Metazoa > Chordata > Amphibia > Anura > Ascaphidae > Ascaphus > Ascaphus truei. The sequence goes on from NW_027455525.1 coordinate 172,795, forward strand.
TGGCGTGCGGTCTTTTACCTTGTCAGCGATGGGCGTCTGTCTCAGATGATGCCGAGCGGTGTCCTGCAGCGTGCAGCGTTGGGGTAGCTGTACTTACAGGTGTCCGTTGGCTCCTCACTGTGGGGCTGAGCAGCGGGTGGACTCAGACAGAGAAAAAGGCAGTTAGGAATTGTGAGAGAAGCACTGTTTGTTGCAAGGCTGCTGTGCAGTTTGAGCTACTGGTTGTCTGTGAAAGCTGCAGACTGTGTGCAGTTGCAGAGGCTGCTCTGTGTACTATTAGCAAAGTAAGGCTGCTCACTGTCTTTGCATAAAGCTGTGGTAGTTGGCTGTGTAGAGGCTTGTGGCTCTGTGTAGCAACGTGCTTGTGCAATGTGGTGAGAGACTGCTGTTTATTTGCTATGTAAGCTGCTTGCTTGTTTCTTTAGCATAAAGGCTGTGGGTAGCAGCTCCTCTGTGTGTATTTCCCAAGGCACACGGTCCTCTTTTCACTATTCTGTTTAAACTGCTGCTTGTTTTGCAGAAAGCTGTAGCAGTTTGCTGTATAGCTGTGTAGAGCTGCACTTTTGTAGCATGAAGGCTGTGAGTGATATCTTCTGCAAAGACCTCTAATACACGGTCTCTCTCTTACTTTCCTGGAACCAGGGTCACGAATGATGTATGAATAATTCCAGTAAGCTCAACTCATGTCCTCCCTCTTCCAAAGCATGACAAGTCCTTAATGTCTTTCTTAATTTTATTGCTGGATTAGAAAACACAGGAACTTGTGGGTGTAGTGTAGGCAGAGAGTGCTTCTCTATGTGGGATGCTTCTATGGGGTTAGACTATGGTAAGAGAGAAAGGCCTTACCAGGGGTGGATGCAGACAGGTCTGTACTCACTGTAATCTAGGGTGGAAAAGGAAGTGAGGGGCAGGGGTCGCACTAAAGGTTGAGTGGGACTGCACTAACTGTCAGCAAAAGACAGGGTAGAACATGGGAAAGTCCATTAACTGGGAGGACTGGAGAAGCTGCAGTAGCAGTTCACTGATTACGTGCTCAGAGGCAAGAAATGCAACATTGTTGCATGTTACACAGGCACAGTGTGTGTATGTGGAACCAATGCCTGCAGCTGAACTTAAGGAGCTGACAAGCAGAAGGGGGGTCGGGCAGGAATGTGATTCTTGTTCCATGACACAGGGACCTTGCTGGGAAATTATATACGTAGAAGAAGGAGGAGGAGGGGCTGGCCTCCCACAAGCTGCCCAATAAGCAGTTGCAGGTGATTTGCTAAATATATTAATTACACCCTAATAGTGGTGCCCTCGAGGAGCATGCTGCTAAGGATTAAAATCGGCCCAACAGAAAATGTAAAACAAATAGACAATGTTACAATGTTACCTTAGAAATATCAGGATGCATTGTAGCTGCTGAGTTGCACTGACTGAAGGATTGATTTAAACAGAAAGGCGGCCATTTACTGAACCCCGGGAAGCAGGATCTTTGCTGATTGTTCACGGGAGAACGAATCGATCGGCAGCTTAGGTAATTCAGTTTCAATAAAGGTAATCAGAGGCTGCATATATTAAAACAAAACAAAAAATATATATATACTGTATATATACAGTTGTGTGAAAAAGAAAGTACACCCTCTTTGAATTCTATGGTTTTACATATCAGGACATAATAACAATCATCTGTTCCTTAGCAGGTCTTAAAATTAGGTAAATACAACCTCAGATGAACAACAACACATGACATATTACACCGCGTCATGATTTATTTAACAAACATAAAGCCAAAATGGAGACGCTGTGTGTGAAAAACTAAGTATACCTTATGATGCAATAGCTATAGAGACTTACCTTGACGTGGTTAGCAGGCTTGGCATTATTTGATCAGAGGATGTAAACCAAAAGTCTCCTTTATCTTATATATATATCTACAAAAACAGAAAAAACAGGCGCACTCATAGCGTAAAATTGTATAACAATAAATTTATGGAATGAGGGATTAAAAGTACACACTCACAAACAAAGCTGATTAGAAAGCATTTTTGAGTACAACTCAGCCCGTTCAGATGCAGGAACCCAATGAGAAGGACTTCGGTGTAATGTCCGCGGTGTGTCCTGCCACAATAGCCCCTCTGTGTCCTGGCAGGGACCGAAAACCACGAGGGACCCCGCCTTCCCCTTGCTCCGGCGCTACACAGAGCATACACTGAACCAAATCTCGCGTGAGCTCGATGACGTCAGTGAGGTTTCAGCCGGAGAAAGTTCACAGTGTAAACAGGGACTCAAAAGTCTGGATGGCTGGTAAAAATGCTAACAGCGCAGCAAAAGTATGATGTAGCAGATGAGTGTCAGTATAAAATATACAAACTGGACAGTAGGCTCCACAGCAATCTCTACGCGTTTCGTCTCGAACGAGACTTCATCAGGAGTAATAGCATAGGCATTGGATACACTTATATAGTACATAAGACCAATCAGAGCATAGAAGACAGAGGATTAGTAATGAGATACATGTGATGAGTATGAGGGTTAGATTAACCCCCATATATGCCAAAACACACATAGATACGAACTAACAGTTTTAATCATAATGACCAAATATATTGATGCATATAGTAATATGCGCTTCAACTAGTGCAATCAATTTGAAAAAATATATCACAAAAATTAAACACAAAAATTAAGTAGAATGTCATAGGTAGATAACTTGCATAGTATCATATAATACATAAAACAGATGTAAATACATGGTAACAATACCCTAAGTATAAAGAGATAACTGAATATCTACTAGATGTAGAAGGAGACAAAGTAGGTGTTAAAGAGATTCAGAGGGATCTAGGTGCAAAAAATGACACAATGGAACTGACAAAAATGCTGAAAAATGCTAAAAAAATACAATAGGGAAAGAAGACGAGGGGGGAAAAGGGAGGGGAGGGAAAGGGAATGACAAAATGAAGAATAAAGTAAAATAATGTGAACGAAATTAAATGGGAATAGAAGAAATATATATAAATAAATAAATGTGAACAATGAAGGATACTGGACCAATGGTGGTCACGCAAGCAAAGTCAATGGTACCCATATAAAAGATATTAATTAGGCCAAGTTCAGAGTGAGTTAATGAATAAGTATATAAATATATAGATATACTGAGCTACTGTGGTGTAATGGTGCCTACACGGAGGGAACGAAATCAATCGCTCAAACCAGACCTCCCTGCTAAGCACCACACCTCACAGTAGACAAAATGGTGTAACTAAACTACTGTACTGATATCTATTGTGTCATTGAGACCCCCCGGAACCAATGTACCAAGTACATATATCCAGTAGGTCTCCCTGACACACAATTTTTTGAACCTATCACCCTCCGAAAGGGAAGGTGGGATGGCCTCGATACCAAAAATGGATAGAGAGCAGGGATCCTTATTATGCATGTTATCAAAGTGTCGTGATAGACAGTGCGACTGGAGACCATGATTGACATTTCTACGATGCTCGAGAAATCTAGTACTAATCGTCCTAGACGTGCGGCCCACATACTGTAGGCCGCAACGACAGGTAATAAGATATATAATGTAGGTACTAAGACAGTAATATGATGTTTGATTTCATGTTCAGAACCATTAGAAAAGGATTTAAAGGTGTTAATTTTACTTAAATGCCCACAAGTAATACATCTAGTTCTACCACAGGGAAAAATACCCTTTTTAGATGTTAAGGGTGGTGATATAGTGATGGGCTTAAGTCCACTTGGGGCAATCATGGTCTTCAGGCATCTTGCTTTTTTAAAAACAATAGGAGCTCGTGTTGGCACCCTGGGCCCTAGAATAGGATTATTCTGAATAATGTTCCAGTGTCTATTGATAATATGTTTGACCTGGTAGGCCAGTCTATTGTACTTAGTAATGAACTTTGGAAAAGAATGCAAAGGATTCCCGCTAGCTCTGTCCACCGCTGGATCAAGGCCAGCATGATCAGATCTGGTCCTGGACCTCTTAAGTAAAGCACTCCTATCAATACTTTTAGCGTCATCAAACGCCCTCTGCACCACCGTTCCATCATAACCCTTTTGGAGAAACTTATTAATTAAAGTCTCTCCTTGGTCACAGAAATCCGAGTTAAGGGAACAATTACGGCGGATCCTGAAGAATTGGCTTCTAGGGATGTTATTCAACCACTTTTTGTAGTGGTTGCTACTGTATTGCAGGTACCCATTGGTGGAGACAGGTTTGAAGTGTGTTTTACTATGTATCCTCATGTCTGACCTATCAATGAACAGCTCAAGATCTAAAAATACCACCGTATCTGGATGTATGGTGTAGGTAAATTTGAGCCCCATAATGTTGTCATTAAATGATTCCAGTATATCTTTCAGTTGGCCCTTATCACCATCCCAAATAATAATAATGTCATCTATGAAACGACCATAGAATACCAGACCCACCACCAGCCGCGCATTACCCCAAACATGGAGGTTCTCCCACAACCCCATGAAGAGGTTCGCATAGCTGGGAGCAAAGCTGGTACCCATGGCCTTTCCACAGGTCTGCAAATAAAAAGTACCATCAAAAGTGAAGTAGTTATGTGTCAAAATAAACTTAATACAGGATAAAATAAAATCTTTTTGTGACACGTGTAAATTTGGATCTGATGATAAAAAATGATTAATGGCTTCTAGGCCCTTAGTGTGATCTATGCAGGTGTTAAGAGAACATAAATCACATGTAGCCCAACAAAACGTGTCTTTCCAAGTGATCTCTGAGGTGGAGTCAATGACGTGCAACGTGTCCTTAATGTAAGATGGTAACAGTTTCACATACGGTTGAAAGAAATAATCGACATATTGGGACACGTTCGACGTCATTGATCCCACCCCCGAGATGATGGGTCTACCAGGGGGATGTGTAGTGTCTTTGTGCAGTTTGGGCAAATGATAAAAAACAGGTGTTCTAGGGTGTCTAATAAACAAAAAAGTGCTCTCTACTTTAGTGATAATACCCATACTAAGTGCATCGTGAATAAGTGTTTGATATGCCAACTGAAAATCTACAACTGGATCTTGGTCCAGTATACGATAGGATGAGCTGTCCATTAAGAGGCGGACCGCTTCGGACACATAGTCCTGTCTATCCTGCAAGACGATAGCCCCTCCTTTGTCAGCTTGTCTTACCACAATATTGGTGTTATCTTTAAGGTTTTTCAAAGCCAATTCTTCCCCCTTGCTCAGATTCCTGTGTGTCAGATGAGTATTATTCTGACATAGCTGTTCAAGGTCCTTCAGAACAATGGTGTAGAAGGTGTCAATGAAGTTCCCCTTAGAATGGTAGGGAAAGTAGGTGGAAACAGGATGAAAGGGTGAGTGCTTGAAGTCCAGGGCCAGATCCGAATCCCGAACCAACTGCTGGGAAGATTCCCCACAATGGTTCAGGAGGCTGGGCTGGGACGCCTGATCAAATATCGGCCTCCCAGTCAAGTCTGGTTCAGAATGGGTAGTAAAGTTGTGTGGTAAAAATGAATCACACATATAATTGATTTGTGTACTAGTAGAAAAATTATCTATAATGTCATTCTCTGCAAGAATAGAGGTAAGTGCACGAATGCATACTTGTTCCTGTGTATTAAAGTTGGTATCTGTAATGTCTACTGACTCTCTATTTTTAGATGAGAAATGTCTCATCAGTGTAAGCTTGCGTATGAACCTGTTAAGATCCACAAACAGCTCAAACTGATTAGGTAAACTGCTAGGTGAGAACGAGAGACCTTTTGCTAGCAATGAAACATGATAGGGTGTAAGTTCATGTGTAGACAGGTTATAGATACCATACTTCACTGGCGTGGCCACCATTAGTCTCTTCTCCTTCTTTCTTTGTCTCTTTTTTCCTCCTCTGATCCCTCTGAATCTCTTTTTCTCCTTTGGGAATTCTGGGCTGGCTCCTGTTTGTCCCATAGGGGATATTTCTTCCCTTTGTCGATGGGTGGGTGTTGGTATCCTTTCTCTAAAAAAGAAATAACAGAAGGAGATGTTTTATTTTTAGGTGAAAAATCCACTGGTTCCAGATTTAACCTAGTTTTTGGTTTTGCTCCTTCATTTTGACTTTTCATAGATAGGTCACTATTAGTAGATACTTATTCTAGATTACGCAGTGGAGAAAATTTGTTAGAGACTGGACAGTTAATGATAGATACTGTGGGCTCAGGTGAATAATCTTTAGATCTTGCCATAGCTTTTTCTCCAGGAATGGACTTAGGTTTAGAACTATCCTGAGAACTTGTTTTCGTGATCTTCTCATATGATCTTGATCTATGTCTATTATAATCCCTGCTATTGCTTCTATATTTTGATCTATTGGATTTCCCATAATTACCAGATTTATAATAGTCACCTTTTTTTCTCCAGTCCCTCACTCTGTCATTTGCGTAATCATCCTTGTCTCTTGCATATTTATTTCTCTTTCTCTCCACTATTTCATCTTCAAATTTAATAACCCTTTTGTTTACATCCTCATCTAATACCACAAATTCCTCTAAATGTTCAAAAGGTTTAATGGAGCACTGGATCTCCTCTATCTCTTTTTTCAGAGTCTTTAATTTGTCCTTCCTATATGTAATCAACATTTTGATTAAAGAGACCGAGCAGGTTTCCAGTGCCTCATTCCAATTTCTGGAAAATTCATCATCTGTTTCAAAAGTGGGCTTCTTAGAAATTCTAAGCCCTCTAGGAATAATATTTTTCTCTAAATAATTTTGTAGAGAAAGCAAGTCTAACCAATGACGCATTTCATCCTTGGTCAATTTTTCTAATACATCAAAATTATTTTTCAAGTCAACATCATTCTCTCTTTCAACAACTGGTATGACATCTACATTAAATGTAATCCTCTGTCTTCTAGCTACTCTTTCTTCACAATTTTTCATCATAGTGAATATGTAATGGTAAAAACTATACAGTGTATAGGGATATAATATACAGAGCAGGGGCAGCCAAAGATGGGTAATACAGATAACACAACAAAAGAAAAAACTGGCGCCAACCTAACACTGTATATATCCTATATAAAAATAAAGATATAAATATAAAAACCTATGCTATGCACAGTGGAATGAATAAAAATAAAAAACTAATTTAATAAAACAATAAAATACATAAAAAATACACCAAAAAAGAAAATGTCCAGAAAAATATATATATAAAAAATATACAAATCCCAAAATTTTCCAATTGCTATCCAAAAGAGTCTCTGCAGCCCGAATGAAGGGAACACCACTTCCTTGAAGATATCTACAAAAACACAGAAAAAACAGGCGCACTCATAGCGTACAATTGTATAACAATAAATTTATGGAATGAGGGATTAAAAGTACACACTCACAAACAAAGCTGATTAGAAAGCATTTTTGAGTACAACTCAGCCCGTTCAGACGCAGGAACCCAATGAGAAGGACTTCGGTGTAATGTCCGCGGTGTGTCCTGCCACAATAGCCCCTCTGTGTCCTGGCAGGGACCGAAAACCACGAGGGACGCCGCCTTCCCCTTGCTCCGGCGCTACACAGAGCATACACTGAACCAAATCTCGCGTGAGCTCGATGACGTCAGTGAGGTTTCAGCCGGAGAAAGTTCACAGTGTAAACAGGGACTCAAAAGTCTGGATGGCTGGTAAAAATGCTAACAGCGCAGCAAAAGTATGATGTAGCAGATGAGTGTCAGTATAAAATATACAAACTGGACAGTAGGCTCCACAGCAATCTCTACGCGTTTCGTCTCGAACGAGACTTCATCAGGAGTAATAGCATAGGCATTGGATACACTTATATAGTACATAAGACCAATCAGAGCATAGAAGACAGAGGATTAGTAATGAGATACATGTGATGAGTATGAGGGTTAGATTAACCCCCATATATGCCAAAACACACATAGATACGAACTAACAGTTTTAATCATAATGACCAAATATATTGATGCATATAGTAATATGCGCTTCAACTAGTGCAATCAATTTGAAAAAATATATCACAAAAATTAAACACAAAAATTAAGTAGAATGTCATAGGTAGATAACTTGCATAGTATCATATAATACATAAAACAGATGTAAATACATGGTAACAATACCCTAAGTATAAAGAGATAACTGAATATCTACTAGATGTAGAAGGAGACAAAGTACTGTAGGTGTTAAAGAGATTCAGAGGGATCTAGGTGCAAAAAATGACACAATGGAACTGACAAAAATGCTGAAAAATGCTAAAAAAATACAATAGGGAAAGAAGACGAGGGGGGAAAAGGGAGGGGAGGGAAAGGGAATGACAAAATGAAGAATAAAGTAAAATAATGTGAACGAAATTAAATGGGAATAGAAGAAATATATATAAATAAATAAATGTGAACAATGAAGGATACTGGACCAATGGTGGTCACGCAAGCAAAGTCAATGGTACCCATATAAAAGATATTAATTAGGCCAAGTTCAGAGTGAGTTAATGAATAAGTATATAAATATATAGATATACTGAGCCACTGTGGTGTAATGGTGCCTACACGGAGGGAACGAAATCAATCGCTCAAACCAGACCTCCCTGCTAAGCACCACACCTCACAGTAGACAAAATGGTGTAACTAAACTACTGTACTGATATCTATTGTGTCATTGAGACCCCCCGGAACCAATGTACCAAGTACATATATCCAGTAGGTCTCCCTGACACACAATTTTTTGAACCTATCACCCTCCGAAAGGGAAGGTGGGATGGCCTCGATACCAAAAATGGATAGAGAGCAGGGATCCTTATTATGCATGTTATCAAAGTGTCGTGATAGACAGTGCGACTGGAGACCATGATTGACATTTCTACGATGCTCGAGAAATCTAGTACTAATCGTCCTAGACGTGCGGCCCACATACTGTAGGCCGCAACGACAGGTAATAAGATATATAATGTAGGTACTAAGACAGTAATATGATGTTTGATTTCATGTTCAGAACCATTAGAAAAGGATTTAAAGGTGTTAATTTTACTTAAATGCCCACAAGTAATACATCTACTGCACCGACACACTTTATTCGAGCAAATACCCAGTATGTACCTGGCAGATACCTGGAATGTGCCGCTCCTAACCTCTGACAAGCCCCGTTGCATTTGCCTTCCCAGCCTGGGTTCATGCCTGGCTGATGGGCGGCTGATCTGTTAAATGATAATGATTAGGATTTAATAGGCTGCAATGCTTCGCGTGTCTACCAGATGGCATAAATTCATGAATTGTAATGCAGTTTATATATATATACTGTGCAGTATTGCAGCCAGCGGGAATAAAATGCTTCAATCCCTGCTTGGAAAATAACTCAATGCACTCGGGCAGAAAACAGTCACAAACCTCAATACACCCGGGTATACCCGAATTCGTGGGACTAGCTAAGCTCGAATAAAGTGTGTCGCCAGTGTAGTTCTACCACAGGGAAAATTACCCTTTTTAGATGTTAAGGGTGGTGATATAGTGATGGGCTTAAGTCCACTTGGGGCAATCATGGTCTTCAGGCATCTTGCTTTTTTAAAAACAATAGGAGCTCGTGTTGGCACCCTGGGCCCTAGAATAGGATTATTCTGAATAATGTTCCAGTGTCTATTGATAATATGTTTGACCTGGTAGGCCAGTCTATTGTACTTAGTAATGAACTTTGGAAAAGAATGCAAAGGATTCCCGCTAGCTCTGTCCACCACTGGATCAAGGCCAGCATGATCAGATCTGGTCCTGGACCTCTTAAGTAAAGCACTCCTATCAATACTTTTAGCGTCATCAAACGCCCTCTGCACCACCGTTCCATCATAACCCTTTTGGAGAAACTTATTAATTAAAGTCTCTCCTTGGTCACAGAAATCCGAGTTAAGGGAACAATTACGGCGGATCCTGAAGAATTGGCTTCTAGGGATGTTATTCAACCACTTTTTGTAGTGGTTGCTACTGTATTGCAGGTACCCATTGGTGGAGACAGGTTTGAAGTGTGTTTTACTATGTATCCTCATGTCTGACCTATCAATGAACAGCTCAAGATCTAAAAATACCACCGTATCTGGATGTATGGTGTAGGTAAATTTGAGCCCCATAATGTTGTCATAAAATGATTCCAGTATATCTTTCAGTTGGCCCTTATCACCATCCCAAATAATAATAATGTCATCTATGAAACGACCATAGAATACCAGACCCACCACCAGCCGCGCATTACCCCAAACATGGAGGTTCTCCCACAACCCCATGAAGAGGTTCGCATAGCTGGGAGCAAAGCTGGTACCCATGGCCTTTCCACAGGTCTGCAAATAAAAAGTACCATCAAAAGTGAAGTAGTTATGTGTCAAAATAAACTTAATACAGGATAAAATAAAATCTTTTTGTGACACGTGTAAATTTGGATCTGATGATAAAAAATGATTAATGGCTTCTAGGCCCTTAGTGTGATCTATGCAGGTGTAAAGAGAACATACATCACATGTAGCCCAACAAAACGTGTCTTTCCAAGTGATCTCTGAGGTGGAGTCAATGACGTGCAACGTGTCCTTAATGTAAGATGGTAACAGTTTCACATACGGTTGAAAGAAATAATCGACATATTGGGACACGTTCGACGTCATTGATCCCACCCCCGAGATGATGGGTCTACCAGTGGGATGTGTAGTGTCTTTGTGCAGTTTGGGCAAATGATAAAAAACAGGTGTTCTAGGGTGTCTAATAAACAAAAAAGTGCTCTCTACTTTAGTGATAATACCCATACTAAGTGCATCGTGAATAAGTGTTTGATATGCCAACTGAAAATCTACAACTGGATCTTGGTCCAGTATACGATAGGATGAGCTGTCCATTAAGAGGCGGACCGCTTCGGACACATAGTCCTGTCTATCCTGCAAGACGATAGCCCCTCCTTTGTCAGCTTGTCTTACCACAATATTGGTGTTATCTTTAAGGTTTTTCAAAGCCAATTCTTCCCCCTTGCTCAGATTCCTGTGTGTCAGATGAGTATTATTCTGACATAGCTGTTCAAGGTCCTTCAGAACAATGGTGTAGAAGGTGTCAATGAAGTTCCCCTTAGAATGGTAGGGAAAGTAGGTGGAAACAGGATGAAAGGGTGAGTGCTTGAAGTCCAGGGCCAGATCCGAATCCCGAACCAACTGCTGGGAAGATTCCCCACAATGGTTCAGGAGGCTGGGCTGGGACGCCTGATCAAATATCGGCCTCCCAGTCAAGTCTGGTTCAGAATGGGTAGTAAAGTTGTGTGGTAAAAATGAATCACACATATAATTGATTTGTGTACTAGTAGAAAAATTATCTATAATGTCATTCTCTGCAAGAATAGAGGTAAGTGCACGAATGCATACTTGTTCCTGTGTATTAAAGTTGGTATCTGTAATGTCTACTGACTCTCTATTTTTAGATGAGAAATGTCTCATCAGTGTAAGCTTGCGTATGAACCTGTTAAGATCCACAAACAGCTCAAACTGATTAGGTAAACTGCTAGGTGAGAACGAGAGACCTTTTGCTAGCAATGAAACATGATAGGGTGTAAGTTCATGTGTAGACAGGTTATAGATACCATACTTCACTGGCGTGGCCACCATTAGTCTCTTCTCCTTCTTTCTTTGTCTCTTTTTTCCTCCTCTGATCCCTCTGAATCTCTTTTTCTCCTTTGGGAATTCTGGGCTGGCTCCTGTTTGTCCCATAGGGGATATTTCTTCCCTTTGTCGATGGGTGGGTGTTGGTATCCTTTCTCTAAAAAAGAAATAACAGAAGGAGATGTTTTATTTTTAGGTGAAAAATCCACTGGTTCCAGATTTAACCTAGTTTTTGGTTTTGCTCCTTCATTTTGACTTTTCATAGATAGGTCACTATTAGTAGATACTTATTCTAGATTACGCAGTGGAGAAAATTTGTTAGAGACTGGACAGTTAATGATAGATACTGTGGGCTCAGGTGAATAATCTTTAGATCTTGCCATAGCTTTTTCTCCAGGAATGGACTTAGGTTTAGAACTATCCTGAGAACTTGTTTTCGTGATCTTCTCATATGATCTTGATCTATGTCTATTATAATCCCTGCTATTGCTTCTATATTTTGATCTATTGGATTTCCCATAATTACCAGATTTATAATAGTCACCTTTTTTTCTCCAGTCCCTCACTCTGTCATTTGCGTAATCATCCTTGTCTCTTGCATATTTATTTCTCTTTCTCTCCACTATTTCATCTTCAAATTTAATAACCCTTTTGTTTACATCCTCATCTAATACCACAAATTCCTCTAAATGTTCAAAAGGTTTAATGGAGCACTGGATCTCCTCTATCTCTTTTTTCAGAGTCTTTAATTTGTCCTTCCTATATGTAATCAACATTTTGATTAAAGAGACCGAGCAGGTTTCCAGTGCCTCATTCCAATTTCTGGAAAATTCATCATCTGTTTCAAAAGTGGGCTTCTTAGAAATTCTAAGCCCTCTAGGAATAATATTTTTCTCTAAATAATTTTGTAGAGAAAGCAAGTCTAACCAATGACGCATTTCATCCTTGGTCAATTTTTCTAATACATCAAAATTATTTTTCAAGTCAACATCATTCTCTCTTTCAACAACTGGTATGACATCTACATTAAATGTAATCCTCTGTCTTCTAGCTACTCTTTCTTCACAATTTTTCATCATAGTGAATATGTAATGGTAAAAACTATACAGTGTATAGGGATATAATATACAGAGCAGGGGCAGCCAAAGATGGGTAATACAGATAACACAACAAAAGAAAAAACTGGCGCCAACCTAACACTGTATATATCCTATATAAAAATAAAGATATAAATATAAAAACCTATGCTATGCACAGTGGAATGAATAAAAATAAAAAACTAATTTAATAAAACAATAAAATACATAAAAAATACACCAAAAAAGAAAATGTCCAGAAAAATATATATATAAAAAATATACAAATCCCAAAATTTTCCAATTGCTATCCAAAAGAGTCTCTGCAGCCCGAATGAAGGGAACACCACTTCCTTGAAGATATCTACAAAAACACAGAAAAAACAGGCGCACTCATAGCGTACAATTGTATAACAATAAATTTATGGAATGAGGGATTAAAAGTACACACTCACAAACAAAGCTGATTAGAAAGCATTTTTGAGTACAACTCAGCCCGTTCAGACGCAGGAACCCAATGAGAAGGACTTCGGTGTAATGTCCGCGGTGTGTCCTGCCACAATAGCCCCTCTGTGTCCTGGCAGGGACCGAAAACCACGAGGGACGCCGCCTTCCCCTTGCTCCGGCGCTACACAGAGCATACACTGAACCAAATCTTGCGTGAGCTCGATGACGTCAGTGAGGTTTCAGCCGGAGAAAGTTCACAGTGTAAACAGGGACTCAAAAGTCTGGATGGCTGGTAAAAATGCTAACAGCGCAGCAAAAGTATGATGTAGCAGATGAGTGTCAGTATAAAATATACAAACTGGACAGTAGGCTCCACAGCAATCTCTACGCGTTTCGTCTCGAACGAGACTTCATCAGGAGTAATAGCATAGGCATTGGATACACTTATATAGTACATAAGACCAATCAGAGCATAGAAGACAGAGGATTAGTAATGAGATACATGTGATGAGTATGAGGGTTAGATTAACCCCCATATATGCCAAAACACACATAGATACGAACTAACAGTTTTAATCATAATGACCAAATATATTGATGCATATAGTAATATGCGCTTCAACTAGTGCAATCAATTTGAAAAAATATATCACAAAAATTAAACACAAAAATTAAGTAGAATGTCATAGGTAGATAACTTGCATAGTATCATATAATACATAAAACAGATGTAAATACATGGTAACAATACCCTAAGTATAAAGAGATAACTGAATATCTACTAGATGTAGAAGGAGACAAAGTACTGTAGGTGTTAAAGAGATTCAGAGGGATCTAGGTGCAAAAAATGACACAATGGAACTGACAAAAATGCTGAAAAATGCTAAAAAAATACAATAGGGAAAGAAGACGAGGGGGGAAAAGGGAGGGGAGGGAAAGGGAATGACAAAATGAAGAATAAAGTAAAATAATGTGAACGAAATTAAATGGGAATAGAAGAAATATATATAAATAAATAAATGTGAACAATGAAGGATACTGGACCAATGGTGGTCACGCAAGCAAAGTCAATGGTACCCATATAAAAGATATTAATTAGGCCAAGTTCAGAGTGAGTTAATGAATAAGTATATAAATATATAGATATACTGAGCCACTGTGGTGTAATGGTGCCTACACGGAGGGAACGAAATCAATCGCTCAAACCAGACCTCCCTGCTAAGCACCACACCTCACAGTAGACAAAATGGTGTAACTAAACTACTGTACTGATATCTATTGTGTCATTGAGACCCCCCGGAACCAATGTACCAAGTACATATATCCAGTAGGTCTCCCTGACACACAATTTTTTGAACCTATCACCCTCCGAAAGGGAAGGTGGGATGGCCTCGATACCAAAAATGGATAGAGAGCAGGGATCCTTATTATGCATGTTATCAAAGTGTCGTGATAGACAGTGCGACTGGAGACCATGATTGACATTTCTACGATGCTCGAGAAATCTAGTACTAATCGTCCTAGACGTGCGGCCCACATACTGTAGGCCGCAACGACAGGTAATAAGATATATAATGTAGGTACTAAGACAGTAATATGATGTTTGATTTCATGTTCAGAACCATTAGAAAAGGATTTAAAGGTGTTAATTTTACTTAAATGCCCACAAGTAATACATCTACTGCACCGACACACTTTATTCGAGCAAATACCCAGTATGTACCTGGCAGATACCTGGAATGTGCCGCTCCTAACCTCTGACAAGCCCCGTTGCATTTGCCTTCCCAGCCTGGGTTCATGCCTGGCTGATGGGCGGCTGATCTGTTAAATGATAATGATTAGGATTTAATAGGCTGCAATGCTTCGCGTGTCTACCAGATGGCATAAATTCATGAATTGTAATGCAGTTTATATATATATACTGTGCAGTATTGCAGCCAGCGGGAATAAAATGCTTCAATCCCTGCTTGGAAAATAACTCAATGCACTCGGGCAGAAAACAGTCACAAACCTCAATACACCCGGGTATACCCGAATTCGTGGGACTAGCTAAGCTCGAATAAAGTGTGTCGCCAGTGTAGTTCTACCACAGGGAAAATTACCCTTTTTAGATGTTAAGGGTGGTGATATAGTGATGGGCTTAAGTCCACTTGGGGCAATCATGGTCTTCAGGCATCTTGCTTTTTTAAAAACAATAGGAGCTCGTGTTGGCACCCTGGGCCCTAGAATAGGATTATTCTGAATAATGTTCCAGTGTCTATTGATAATATGTTTGACCTGGTAGGCCAGTCTATTGTACTTAGTAATGAACTTTGGAAAAGAATGCAAAGGATTCCCGCTAGCTCTGTCCACCACTGGATCAAGGCCAGCATGATCAGATCTGGTCCTGGACCTCTTAAGTAAAGCACTCCTATCAATACTTTTAGCGTCATCAAACGCCCTCTGCACCACCGTTCCATCATAACCCTTTTGGAGAAACTTATTAATTAAAGTCTCTCCTTGGTCACAGAAATCCGAGTTAAGGGAACAATTACGGCGGATCCTGAAGAATTGGCTTCTAGGGATGTTATTCAACCACTTTTTGTAGTGGTTGCTACTGTATTGCAGGTACCCATTGGTGGAGACAGGTTTGAAGTGTGTTTTACTATGTATCCTCATGTCTGACCTATCAATGAACAGCTCAAGATCTAAAAATACCACCGTATCTGGATGTATGGTGTAGGTAAATTTGAGCCCCATAATGTTGTCATAAAATGATTCCAGTATATCTTTCAGTTGGCCCTTATCACCATCCCAAATAATAATAATGTCATCTATGAAACGACCATAGAATACCAGACCCACCACCAGCCGCGCATTACCCCAAACATGGAGGTTCTCCCACAACCCCATGAAGAGGTTCGCATAGCTGGGAGCAAAGCTGGTACCCATGGCCTTTCCACAGGTCTGCAAATAAAAAGTACCATCAAAAGTGAAGTAGTTATGTGTCAAAATAAACTTAATACAGGATAAAATAAAATCTTTTTGTGACACGTGTAAATTTGGATCTGATGATAAAAAATGATTAATGGCTTCTAGGCCCTTAGTGTGATCTATGCAGGTGTAAAGAGAACATACATCACATGTAGCCCAACAAAACGTGTCTTTCCAAGTGATCTCTGAGGTGGAGTCAATGACGTGCAACGTGTCCTTAATGTAAGATGGTAACAGTTTCACATACGGTTGAAAGAAATAATCGACATATTGGGACACGTTCGACGTCATTGATCCCACCCCCGAGATGATGGGTCTACCAGGGGGATGTGTAGTGTCTTTGTGCAGTTTGGGCAAATGATAAAAAACAGGTGTTCTAGGGTGTCTAATAAACAAAAAAGTGCTCTCTACTTTAGTGATAATACCCATACTAAGTGCATCGTGAATAAGTGTTTGATATGCCAACTGAAAATCTACAACTGGATCTTGGTCCAGTATACGATAGGATGAGCTGTCCATTAAGAGGCGGACCGCTTCGGACACATAGTCCTGTCTATCCTGCAAGACGATAGCCCCTCCTTTGTCAGCTTGTCTTACCACAATATTGGTGTTATCTTTAAGGTTTTTCAAAGCCAATTCTTCCCCCTTGCTCAGATTCCTGTGTGTCAGATGAGTATTATTCTGACATAGCTGTTCAAGGTCCTTCAGAACAATGGTGTAGAAGGTGTCAATGAAGTTCCCCTTAGAATGGTAGGGAAAGTAGGTGGAAACAGGATGAAAGGGTGAGTGCTTGAAGTCCAGGGCCAGATCCGAATCCCGAACCAACTGCTGGGAAGATTCCCCACAATGGTTCAGGAGGCTGGGCTGGGACGCCTGATCAAATATCGGCCTCCCAGTCAAGTCTGGTTCAGAATGGGTAGTAAAGTTGTGTGGTAAAAATGAATCACACATATAATTGATTTGTGTACTAGTAGAAAAATTATCTATAATGTCATTCTCTGCAAGAATAGAGGTAAGTGCACGAATGCATACTTGTTCCTGTGTATTAAAGTTGGTATCTGTAATGTCTACTGACTCTCTATTTTTAGATGAGAAATGTCTCATCAGTGTAAGCTTGCGTATGAACCTGTTAAGATCCACAAACAGCTCAAACTGATTAGGTAAACTGCTAGGTGAGAACGAGAGACCTTTTGCTAGCAATGAAACATGATAGGGTGTAAGTTCATGTGTAGACAGGTTATAGATACCATACTTCACTGGCGTGGCCACCATTAGTCTCTTCTCCTTCTTTCTTTGTCTCTTTTTTCCTCCTCTGATCCCTCTGAATCTCTTTTTCTCCTTTGGGAATTCTGGGCTGGCTCCTGTTTGTCCCATAGGGGATATTTCTTCCCTTTGTCGATGGGTGGGTGTTGGTATCCTTTCTCTAAAAAAGAAATAACAGAAGGAGATGTTTTATTTTTAGGTGAAAAATCCACTGGTTCCAGATTTAACCTAGTTTTTGGTTTTGCTCCTTCATTTTGACTTTTCATAGATAGGTCACTATTAGTAGATACTTATTCTAGATTACGCAGTGGAGAAAATTTGTTAGAGACTGGACAGTTAATGATAGATACTGTGGGCTCAGGTGAATAATCTTTAGATCTTGCCATAGCTTTTTCTCCAGGAATGGACTTAGGTTTAGAACTATCCTGAGAACTTGTTTTCGTGATCTTCTCATATGATCTTGATCTATGTCTATTATAATCCCTGCTATTGCTTCTATATTTTGATCTATTGGATTTCCCATAATTACCAGATTTATAATAGTCACCTTTTTTTCTCCAGTCCCTCACTCTGTCATTTGCGTAATCATCCTTGTCTCTTGCATATTTATTTCTCTTTCTCTCCACTATTTCATCTTCAAATTTAATAACCCTTTTGTTTACATCCTCATCTAATACCACAAATTCCTCTAAATGTTCAAAAGGTTTAATGGAGCACTGGATCTCCTCTATCTCTTTTTTCAGAGTCTTTAATTTGTCCTTCCTATATGTAATCAACATTTTGATTAAAGAGACCGAGCAGGTTTCCAGTGCCTCATTCCAATTTCTGGAAAATTCATCATCTGTTTCAAAAGTGGGCTTCTTAGAAATTCTAAGCCCTCTAGGAATAATATTTTTCTCTAAATAATTTTGTAGAGAAAGCAAGTCTAACCAATAACGCATTTCATCCTTGGTCAATTTTTCTAATACATCAAAATTATTTTTCAAGTCAACATCATTCTCTCTTTCAACAACTGGTATGACATCTACATTAAATGTAATCCTCTGTCTTCTAGCTACTCTTTCTTCACAATTTTTCATCATAGTGAATATGTAATGGTAAAAACTATACAGTGTATAGGGATATAATATACAGAGCAGGGGCAGCCAAAGATGGGTAATACAGATAACACAACAAAAGAAAAAACTGGCGCCAACCTAACACTGTATATATCCTATATAAAAATAAAGATATAAATATAAAAACCTATGCTATGCACAGTGGAATGAATAAAAATAAAAAACTAATTTAATAAAACAATAAAATACATAAAAAATACACCAAAAAAGAAAATGTCCAGAAAAATATATATATAAAAAATATACAAATCCCAAAATTTTCCAATTGCTATCCAAAAGAGTCTCTGCAGCCCGAATGAAGGGAACACCACTTCCTTGAAGATATCTACAAAAACACAGAAAAAACAGGCGCACTCATAGCGTACAATTGTATAACAATAAATTTATGGAATGAGGGATTAAAAGTACACACTCACAAACAAAGCTGATTAGAAAGCATTTTTGAGTACAACTCAGCCCGTTCAGACGCAGGAACCCAATGAGAAGGACTTCGGTGTAATGTCCGCGGTGTGTCCTGCCACAATAGCCCCTCTGTGTCCTGGCAGGGACCGAAAACCATGAGGGACGCCGCCTTCCCCTTGCTCCGGCGCTACACAGAGCATACACTGAACCAAATCTCGCGTGAGCTCGATGACGTCAGTGAGGTTTCAGCCGGAGAAAGTTCACAGTGTAAACAGGGACTCAAAAGTCTGGATGGCTGGTAAAAATGCTAACAGCACAGCAAAAGTATGATGTAGCAGATGAGTGTCAGTATAAAATATACAAACTGGACAGTAGGCTCCACAGCAATCTCTACGCGTTTCGTCTCGAACGAGACTTCATCAGGAGTTAATAGCATAGGCATTGGCTACACTTATATAGTACATAAGACCAATCAGAGCATAGAAGACAGAGGATTAGTAATGAGATACATGTGATGAGTATGAGGGTTAGATTAACCCCCATATATGCCAAAACACACATAGATACGAACTAACAGTTTTAATCATAATGACCAAATATATTGATGCATATAGTAATATGTGCTTCAACTAGTGCAATCAATTTGAAAAAATTCAACCTGACCTGTGTTCCACAGAAAATTTAAAGGGTTGTAGGCTTAGGAACCACCTGGTCACTCTAGCATTCTTTTCCCTGTTTTGACACATCCAGGTAAGGGGTGCATGATCTGTGACCAACCGGAATTTTCTCCCCAACAGGTAGTATTTGAGCGTCTCTACAGCCCACTTTATTGCGAGACACTCTTTCTCTACTATGGAGTAATTTTTCTCCTGGGGATTTAGTTTCCTACTTAAATAAAGGATGGGGTGCTCCTCACCTTGAGACTCCTGGGAGAGTACCGCCCCCAGCCCTACCTCAGATGCGTCGGTTTGGACTACGAACTCTTTGGAGAAGTCAGGTGTGACCAACACTGGTTGGGCACAGAGAGCTTCTTTCAGGCTTCTAAAGGCCTGTTCGGTTTCGGGGGACCACTTTACCATTAGCGGTCCTCTTGCTTTTGTGAGGTCAGTTAGTGGGGTTGCCTTAGTTGCAAAATTGGGAATAAACCTTCTATAGTACCCAATTAAGCCCCAAAAGGTCCTTACTTGTTTTTTTGTAACTGGCCTTGGCCAATTTTGTATCGCCTCCACTTTGAGTGTTTGGGGTTTGAGTAAACCTCTGCCAATAGAATATCCCAGATACTTGGCCTCCTCCAGACCAATAGTGCATTTAGCGGGGTTAGCAGTTAGTCCAGCAGACCGGACTGCGTCAAGCACAGCTTGGACCTTTGGAAGGTGGGATTGCCAATCTTCACTATGGATTACCACATCATCCAGGTAGGCGGCAGCATACCGAGCATGTGGTTTTAAAATTTTATCCATCATTCTTTGGAATGTGGCGGGAGCTCCATGTAAGCCAAAAGGCAACACCTTATACTGAAAGAGGCCGTCTGGGGTTGAGAAGGCTGTCTTTTCTTTTGCCCTTTCTGTGAGGGGAACCTGCCAGTACCCTTTTGTTAGGTCTAGGGTTGTGAGATATCGGGCTTTGCCCAGTCTCTCTACAAGTTCATCTACCCTGGGCATAGGATAAGTATCAAATTTTGACACCGCGTTTAGTTTCCGGTAGTCATTACAAAACCTTGTTGTACCATCTGGCTTTGGGACTAAGACTATAGGGCTGTTCCACCCACTTTGGGATTCCTCAATTACACCTAGTTTTAGCATTTTTTTTAACCTCTAAACTTATAGCCTTTCTTTTGGCCTCTGGGATTCGGTACGGTTTAAGGTTAACTCGGACCCCCGGTTCAGAGACTAAGTCATGTTCAATTACGCTAGTTCTACCTGGCCGTATAGAGAAGATTTCTTTGTTTCTTTTCACTAAATTCTGAACCTCTCGTTTCTGATGAACAGACAGTGTTTCAGCTATGCTAACCTCTGGGTCAGTTTCTTGATTCTCTGACGGACCTGGGGGTACTAGGGTTAACAAGACTTCTCTATCTTTCCAGGGCTTGAGTAGGTTTATATGGTAAATTTGCTCAGGTTTCCTCCTACCTGGCTGTCTTACCTTATAATTTACTTCTCCCACTCTTTCCAAGACCTCATATGGCCCATGCCATTTAGCAAGGAATTTACTCTCCACGGTGGGAACCAGAACTAGTACCCTATCACCTGGAGAAAAAATTCTGACCCTAGCACCCTTATTATATGTATTCCTCTGTGCTTCTTGAGCTTTCTCCATGTGTTCCCTCACTATGGGTAGGACTGCAGCAATGCGGTCCTGCATCTGGGCAACATGCTCTATTACACTTCTGTAAGGGGTAACCTCGTGTTCCCAAGTCTCTTTGGCTATATCCAGTAAGCCCCTTGGGTGTCGGCCATACAATAGTTCAAACGGGGAGAAGCCTGTGGATGATTGGGGAACTTCCCTAATGGCAAATAACAGGTATGGTAACAAACAATCCCAGTTTTTCCCATCTTTATCAACCGCCCGCCGTAACATGCTCTTTAAGGTTTTATTGAACCTTTCCACTAAACCATCTGTTTGTGGATGATAGACTGAGGTTCTGAGATGCTTGATTTTTAGGAGTTTACATAGCTCTTTTGTTACTTGGGACATAAATGGTGTTCCCTGGTCAGATAGAATCTCTTTAGGAATCCCGACCCGGGAAAACAGAACTACTAACTCTTTTGCTATGTTTTTAGCTGAGGTGCTACGTAGGGGAACTGCCTCCGGATATCGGGTGGCATAATCTAATATTACCAATATATGCTGATGTCCCCTAGCAGACTTTATTAGGGGTCCTACTAGATCCATAGCAATCCGGTCAAATGGTACCTCTATTATGGGAAGGGGTACCAATGGGCTGCGGTACGCCTTGAACGGGGCGGTGATCTGACATTCTGGGCATGAGGAACAATAATTCGTAATTTCTACCAGAACCCCAGGCCAATAGAAGCTTCGGAGAACCTTTTCTTTTGTCTTTTCCACCCCTAGGTGTCCCCCCAATGGATGACTATGTGCGAGGTGTAATACTACGTTACGGAATGTCTGTGGTACCAACAATTGTTTAGTTGTAACTGATTTCCTTTTATCAACCCGATATACTAGGTCGTTCTCTACCTCGAAGTAGGGGTAAGCAAGTGACCTATCTGGTTGGCCAGGAGTACTATTCTGGTCCCGTATATTTCCCCTTGCTACCGCTAATGTGGGGTCCTCCCACTGGGCCTTCTTAAAACTCCCAGGACTGACCTCTAGGTCAGCGAGGGTCTTATCCAGTTCTGGGGTGGTAAGTGTCTGCTCAACATCTTGATTTGGGGTATTCCCTACCAAAGTAGTGATGGGGAAGGGAATTTTACAGCACTCCTCCTTTTCCCCCTTCTTATTTGGGCCCTCGTCAACCTCCATTTCTGAAAAAGGGAAAGGATTTGTTTCTTCTAATACTTCGTTATGGTCCGCTATTGAACTCTGGGCGCTATTCTGAGCGGGGGACCACATTTTTAGAAAATGGGGAAAGTCGGTCCCTATTAACACATCATGTGCCAGTTTGGGTACAATACCCACCTTGAAATCTAAAGAACCAAACTCTGTTTCAAAAAAAACATCAACAGTGGAATATTCATGATTATCCCCATGTATACAACAAATTTCCACTCTTTGTGAACTGTTTCCCTGTTTCTTCTTAATGGGCAAGAGGTATTCGGACACTAGTGTGACCATGCTCCCAGAGTCAAGAAGTGCCCGAACCCTCTTACCATTAACCTTTACAAATGCCCACAGATGGTTATTCAAGGGGTCCTCTGGGCTAGGGCCCATACATTGGGACAACAGCGAATAAGGTTCCACGCTGTTGCATTGCATGGGCTCATAATTTAGTGGGCAGATTTTTGCTGTGTGGCCCCTCTCATGACAATTTACACATTTAGGTACATAGTCTGTGTCCCACTTAGAGCCTTTTCCCGGCTCCCCATGTTGGCTATTGCCCTTAGTGTGCGAACCACTGTTGCTGGTGCTGCGTGAAGGTGGTCGCCGCTCTTCAGCGCCCCTTAACCCCGGTACCCTTTTACCGTCTCTGGAAGAGTCCTGGAACCTCGGGTAGTGGGGTTGCTCCACGACTGTGGGTTGCGGGTGCTCTTCTGCTGCATTGTACCTTTCTACGAGGGCCACAAGCTCATCCGCATTGTGGGGGTCACTCCGACTGACCCAACGGCGTAAGGCAGAGGGAAGTTTCCTCAAGAACTGGTCCATGACCAACCGTTCCACGATGTGGCTGGCTGAGTTGATCTCGGGTTGTAGCCACTTCCGGGCGAGGTGGATGAGGTCATACATCTGGCTTCGGGTGGCTTTATCCATCGTGAAGGACCATGCGTGAAACCTTTGGGCGCGAACAGCCGTGGTTACGCCGAGGCGGGCGAGGATCTCGAACTTCAATTTTGCATAGACGTTAGCTTCGGCTGGCTCTAGATCAAAGTAAGCCTTCTGGGGTTCGCCGCTTAGGAAGGGTGCGATTAGACCAGCCCACTCAGCTTCTGGCCATCCCTCTCTCTGTGCCGTGCGTTCAAACGTGAGAAGATAGGCTTCCACATCATCCGAGGGTCCCATCTTCTGAAGGTAGTGGCTTGCCCTGGTCATTTTCGGAACTGGGGCTGCCGCTGCCAGTGGAAGGTTACTGATAGTCCCCCTCAGGATCTCGAGTTCCTGCTGTAAGCCCTGAGCGAACCGCTGTTGCTCCTCTCTCAGCAAGCGGTTTGTCTCTTGCTGGTTTGCATTCGCGTTTTGCAGGGCTTCATTCGTCTGTTGCTGGTTTGCATTCGCCTGTTGCTGGTTGGCATTCGCCTGTTGCTGGTTGGCATTAATCTCTTGCTGGGCTATTAGCAGCTGTTGATGGGCTGCATTCGTCTGCTGCTGGTTTGCATTAGTTTCTTGCTGGGCTATTAACAGCTGTTGCTGGGTTTCATTCGCGTCTTTCTGGGCAGCGACATTGCGTACCAGCGCACCCACCACGTCTTCCATCTTGTTTGCAGAGGATGAAAAAAACTTTTTTTTTTTTTTTTTTCTTTCAAAGTTCTTCAACCCGCAGACCCCCTAGTGCTCTGCCCGCATTCTCCACCATATGTGACAAACGGCTTACTCCGGGGCTCCATCGTTTGTCCGGGACTGTTTAGAACACGGTCTTTTAGGGTAGGTTAAATGATGAGGCGTCACGTACTGTTCCTTTAAACAGGCTATGCCTGGTTTATTCAGTCCCAGGCACTGAGACTGCCACAGTGCATACAACAGAAAACAGATCAAAACAAAAGCTGCTCACCTGAGCGATAACTTAACTTAGATATCCCTGACTCAGGGTTGGAAGTGGCTTTTCCACTTCCAACATCAAAACACGGTACTTTTGCAGTCTTACACAAATGAACAGAAAGATTGAACCTGTTTGGGGAAGAGGCTTCTCCCCTCTGTAGTTCAGCAGCCTTCCAGCCTCCTGGCTCTTGTGGGGAGACCAGAGCAAACAGGAAATCAGTCTTTCATACCTGATTCCTAATTAGCATGACAGGTGACAGAAATCAGGCAGCAGACAAACTCTGGTCTGGATCTCTCATCCCTCAGTTCCAGCGCTTGCCAAACTGTGGGATGGAGTGTATGTATTATAAGGCTGCACTCCCAGGCCAAACAGGATAGAAACTGTCTAGTATCCTGGGAGCCCTATATACGGAATTTATTACCATCCCCTGGTTTCTGTCACAATATATATATATATATATATTCCCCATTTATTGCTATCCCAAAGGGAGAAGCGCAGTGATTCACTGTCTGTTTTTCTGTTATGACTGAGCATGCCTTCCCCAGTCCCCAGAGGAAATCCTTCTCCTAAGCCCCTCCCTTTCTGGCATCGCCAATCCCATTATGGCCGCCGCAACACAGAGTTCCATTGATTTACATGCGGCCCAATCCCGATGTAGCCAGGTCCCCCCTTGCGCACTCACCCCCTCCTTCTGGTACGCGAGCCGCGCGTTGTTTGTAGTTGCGGCCGGTTGCCAGGGACGCGGTCGGGCCGGTTGCCGGGGACGCGAGCGGGCCGGTTGCCGGGGACGCGATCGGGCCGGTTGCCGAGGCCGCGATCGCGTTGCTGGGGTCTCGGCGGTCCGCGGAGCAGGGTGCCGCCATTGAAAGACAGCTCGCGCATGTGCAGTTAGAGCAGGTGCGGGAGAACGCCAGTCAGCTCGTGCATGCGCAGAGGTAAGCCCGCGAAGCCCTAGCCTACCAGGGAAGGTATTGGCCAGGGAAAAGGGAGACCAAAAAGCGCACCAGCACAAACGGAGCAGGAAGAACCCAGGACAAAAAAATGATTAAAAGGGCACTTTAATGTGACAAAAGACCCATCCAATGCATTTCGAACGTCGCAGAGTTCTTTTTCAAGTATAAAACACAATGTGATAACATCCATTATATACCCTCTTACCTGTGGGCCGTTTCGCGCCAAAAATCAGAACCTGATGACGTCATAACAGAGCGACTCAGTGCCGATCTAAGGGCAAAAGGAAGTACAGTAGCGACATCTTTTATTGCACTGAATGCCGCCGGCAAGCCGGGATCTACCCCAGCTGCCGCCAGTAACAACCGCGCGCCGCCGCGTTTCCCCCACGCACCCCCCCTCCACTTCGCGCGCAATTTAAATCCCTTCCCGACCCCGTACAAGGCTCCTGCTATGCCGCTCTGCTTCCCCGCACCCCCGCTTACCTTCATTTGATCTCCAGGGGTGTCGGGGAAGCCTGCGGAAGCCGGGGAAGACGGGGAAGCCGGGCGCGCATGTTACTGTGACGTCACAGTGCGCCGCCACGCGCCGCGGCTACCCGCTTCCCAGACGCATGCAGCCGGCGGCTTTTACTCGAATAAAAGCTGCCGCTGCTGTACCAAAGGCAGTGTGGCCATCTTGGATGTGGGCAAACATAGGAACACAATAACAAAGCTTTATTGACCATTCCAGCAGAACAAAATACATTGCTGCTAACTGGACAAGCATATTTAAACGAAATAAAGCTATATTAAACTAAACTAATGCTTAATAAATGGTACTATTATATCAAGAAAAAACATGAACAAGGTGGATTAAAAAACTAGCTGTGTTGCAACTAAATTATATACAAAAAAAAGTTAAAATTAAAAACCTCTAGACATGATTAAAAAAATGTGCAAGAAAAGTAAATTTAAAGACATATTACACATATATACTGCATAACACAGATTGTGTACCTAAATCATAGGAACCAGGGAAATACAACCATTATAAAATATAAAGTATTATCCACAAAATACATCAAAGAACAATTTAAGCTTACATATTGGCATAATATTTGCATGATAAGGCTTAGGTTCAAAGGTTATAATGATAAGAATATAATGTCCAATATAATGACAATTGTCTTATTTAATCTGTATTACCAACTAATTACACCATAATACGTCTATCACAAAAATGTTTACAAAAAATGTGTTAGTTGCCAGTCAATGTTCAAGCCCATAGGGAAGCGCGTTTGGAGAGTGAAGATCCAATACGCCTCCCTACGGTCCAGAAGGTTGATATGATCACCTCCTCTAGATTTAGAAATAACTGATTCAATCCCCAAAAAGGAAAAATTATTAATTCCTCCCTGACCACATTCAGTGAAATGTTTTGAGACTGGATGATTAGTGTCTCTCAATTTTATGAGCCTTAAATGCTCTAACATCCTGACCTTAAGGGCTCTAGTCGTCCTCCCCACATACCTCTTGCCACAACCACATGTTATTAGATAAATCACAAATTGACTTTTACAATTTATAAAACTGTTAATCTTAAATTCCTTATTTGGTAATATATTCACACCATGTGGCGGTGGTAAGGCAAACTGGAAAAAACTTTTGGCAGGCTTCATGTGTTTACATGCACTACAAGAGCCACATTTGAAGGAACCCCTAGTGATAAAAGGTTTTTTGAGACCAGAAGATTTGAGTTCACTTGGTGAAACATGAGATCCAATTGTTCTCGCTCTACGATATACAAAAGTAGGACCAGAATCCACATATTTTTTAAGGACAGGGTCCATGGATAAGACATTCCAATGTTTTGAAATTATAGAGTTTACTTTTCCACTTTGTTTACTAAATTGTGAAATAAAAAGAGGACATTTGTTTTTTAATTCTGTCAGTCCATGTGAGTCCTGTTTAATACCAATTGTCTTAACATTGTTAGCAAGGCGAGAATCTCCAATTGGATGTGTGGGCAACAATGATGCTCTCTCTGTATGTAATGCATTTTCAAATGCAATTGCTAAATGTGATTTGGGGTATCCCCTTTCCAAAAATCTCCTTGTAAGTTCCTCAGACTGAGAAAGGAAACCACTCATAGTGGAACAATTCCTTCTCAGTCTGAGGAACTGTCCCCTTGGTATGGCCTTTATGACATGGGATGGGTGGCAGCTGTCCGCCCTAAGAAAGGTGTTCCTGGCATTTTGCTTCCTATAAACATCCGTTTGGATTTTTTTTTCTATGTCTACAAATAATTGTAGATCCAGAAATTCAATGTGATGGAAATGAAAATTTAATGTAAATCTTAGATTATAAAGATTATTATTAAGATAAGATACAAAAGTGTGAAGTGTAGTGACATCCCCCCTCCAAATAATAATTAGGTCGTCCACAAATCTTTTATAAAAAACAATATTGTGACGAAATAAATTAGTGCTCGAATAAATAAAAAGTGCTTCCCACCATCCCATAAATAAGTTCGCAAAAGAAGGAGCAAAACTTGTACCCATAGCAGTGCCAATAAGTTGCAAATAAAACTTACCATTAAATGTGAAAAAGTTGTGCGTGAGTAAAAAGTGTATAGCGTCCAAAATAAAAGCCGATTGAAAAATTGATATTTCTGGTATCTCAATAAATTGGCGGACCGCTGCCAAACCATGGTCATGTTGTATAACAGAATACAGAGAGGTAACATCAAGTGTTACCCACAGGTAATCATTACCCCATTTAACATTTTTGATCTGATCAAGAAGATCACCAGAGTCCCGTATAAATGAGGGCAATTTCCTAACAAATGGCTGAAGAAAACCATTAACATATCTTGACAGACCATCTCCCAAAGATCCAATACTAGAGACAATGGGACGACCTGGAGGGTCGACCAATGTCTTGTGGATATCCTATCGTGTACTATCCGCCGACCCCACACCGCAATTCTTGGAGTTCCTTGTAGAACTGGTTGACTCAGGTGTTATTATGGAAGTTCTGTCGAAGGACGAGGTTAAATTCATTATTCCATCTCATCCCATTATTCCTATCTTCCACCATCTCCCAAAGATCCACAAGACATTGGTCGACCCTCCAGGTCGTCCCATTGTCTCTAGTATTGGATCTTTGGGAGATGGTCTGTCAAGATATGTTAATGGTTTTCTTCAGCCATTTGTTAGGAAATTGCCCTCATTTATACGGGAAATTTATAAGGAATTGTTCCACTATGAGTGGTTTCCTTTCTCAGTCTGAGGAACTTACAAGGAGATTTTTGGAAAGGGGATACCCCAAATCACATTTAGCAATTGCATTTGAAAATGCATTACATACAGAGAGAGCATCATTGTTGCCCACACATCCAATTGGAGATTCTCGCCTTGTTAACAATGTTAAGACAATTGGTATTAAACAGGACTCACATGGACTGACAGAATTAAAAAACAAATGTCCTCTTTTTATTTCACAATTTAGTAAACAAAGTGGAAAAGTAAACTCTATAATTTCAAAACATTGGAATGTCTTATCCATGGACCCTGTCCTTAAAAAATATGTGGATTCTGGTCCTACTTTTGTATATCGTAGAGCGAGAACAATTGGATCTCATGTTTCACCAAGTGAACTCAAATCTTCTGGTCTCAAAAAACCTTTTATCACTAGGGGTTCCTTCAAATGTGGCTCTTGTAGTGCATGTAAACACATGAAGCCTGCCAAAAGTTTTTTCCAGTTTGCCTTACCACCGCCACATGGTGTGAATATATTACCAAATAAGGAATTTAAGATTAACAGTTTTATAAATTGTAAAAGTCAATTTGTGATTTATCTAATAACATGTGGTTGTGGCAAGAGGTATGTGGGGAGGACGACTAGAGCCCTTAAGGTCAGGATGTTAGAGCATTTAAGGCTCATAAAATTGAGAGACACTAATCATCCAGTCTCAAAACATTTCACTGAATGTGGTCAGGGAGGAATTAATAATTTTTCCTTTTTGGGGATTGAATCAGTTATTTCTAAATCTAGAGGAGGTGATCATATCAACCTTCTGGACCGTAGGGAGGCGTATTGGATCTTCACTCTCCAAACGCGCTTCCCTATGGGCTTGAACATTGACTGGCAACTAACACATTTTTTGTAAACATTTTTGTGATAGACGTATTATGGTGTAATTAGTTGGTAATACAGATTAAATAAGACAATTGTCATTATATTGGACATTATATTTTTATCATTATAACCTTTGAACCTAAGCCTTATCATGCAAATATTATGCCAATATGTAAGCTTAAATTGTTCTTTGATGTATCTTGTGGATAATACTTTATATTTTATAATGGTTGTATTTCCCTGGTTCCTATGATTTAGGTACACAATCTGTGTTATGCAGTATATATGTGTAATATGTCTTTAAATTTACTTTTCTTGCACATTTTTTTAATCATGTCTAGAGGTTTTTAATTTTAACTTTTTTTGTATATAACTTAGTTGCAACACAGCTAGTTTTTTAATCCACCTTGTTCATGTTTTTTCTTGATATAATAGTACCATTTATTAAGCATTAGTTTAGTTTAATATAGCTTTATTTCGTTTAAATATGCTTGTCCAGTTAGCAGCAATGTATTTTGTTCTGCTGGAATGGTCAATAAAGCTTTGTTATTGTGTTCCTATGTTTGCCCACATCCAAGATGGCCACACTGCCTTTGGTACTTCCTTTTGCCCTTAGATCGGCACTGAGTCGCTCTGTTATGACGTCATCAGGTTCTGATTTTTGGCGCGAAACGGCCCACAGGTAAGAGGGTATATAATGGATGTTATCACATTGTGTTTTATCCTTGAAAAAGAACGCTGCGACGTTCGAAATGCATTGGATGGGTCTTTTGTCACATTAAAGTGCCCTTTTAATCATTTTTTTGTCCTGGGTTCTTCCTGCTCCGTTTGTGCTGGTGCGCTTTTTGGTCTCCCTTTTCCCTGTATTGCATTGAGTAGCTGCACAGCCTGCCTGCCTGCCCTACCAGGATGTGAGTACTTGTATATTTTTCAGGGGAACCTGCCAATGAGACTGATGGTGAGTGGGTTGCACCACACACCACCTGTCTTCAGGAGGATAGTACCCGACACAATAGGTACTATATCAATTGTTAGTACCCTGGTACAGTGGTCTGGCTTATTATCATTTTGAGATATACCTGCATTTGAGCGCTTCAGCTATTTTCTATAAGGTATTGGCCAGGGACTACAGATCCCATGAGCCTTAGGGAACCCCATGTGACGCCAGGGAGCCAATAGGGCTGCAGGAGCTCCCTGCTGGCAGGGAATGGATACATTTTGCGTTTTTTTTGCACACAGCAGTTGGTGACTGGAGCAGCTAAGGGAAGGAGGTAGGGTGCAGGGGTCAGTGACTCTCTGCACTAGGCCAGCAATCCCCTAGGCCCCAGATAGCCCTGAGTCATCCTAGCTGAGTATTGTAGGGACAGGCCCTAGGTTAGGGACTCTGCCCCATTATCTATTTATTAGTTAGTGAGTAAAGCATATTGATTGTTGCTAAGAGGGAGCTGGACTATCTCCACGGAGATCACGCTAGCAGTGACTGCGGCCTGCTGGCAGCAGACAGACCCTAGCCAAAGTACAGACGGTGCGGAGCTGTGGTGATATTATCCACGCCGGAATTCACCCCACGCGTAGGAGGATATCCCGGCGACTCAACCCCAGTGGTATAGCAGCACCCGTGGCTGGAGCCAGGGCAGGTAACCCACAAACTCACGTGCACCAACAAGGCCTATCACCAGACATAGTGGCTGCGCAGTCACACACACATTGGTATATGACTTGGGAGTGCGAGACATTGGGTTGGGGTTACTGGACACGGGGTGGGATCACTCTTTGGAAGGTTAGCGTCCACCGTGACGCATAAGGTTAGCGTCCGCCGTGACGCATAAGGTTAGCGTCCACCGTGACGCATAAGGTTTGCGTCCGCTGTGACGCATAGGTTAGCGTCCAGCGAGACGCCGTAGTCAGGTTGCCCTTAGCGAGGGACACCTGTTGTTATGTGTTGATGTTATCTGTTTTCTATGAATGTTAGTAAAGGTATTAGTCTTTATCAATTCCGTTGTACGTGGTTATTGTGTAGTGTCCTGCGAGGAACCACTCCCCCTCTGGTGGGAGCCATCGCAGGTGGAGGCGCTGTACCGAGTAAGTGGTCATCCACAGTATTGTAATTACCCCAGGTTCCCGGTGGCGGAAGCTGAGCCCTCCTGTGAGCCAACAGGTAATGCACCACACCTATGGTAACATTGTATGTTCCCTGTATCCCCACACTGTATCTGCGATTGGTGGGGGGAATACCCGTTACATTTGGAGGCGCTGCTGAGATCAGACCTGGGGTGCCCTATTCACAACAGTATCACCAAAGATCAGCAACATGGTAATTCCCTCACGTCAAGAGGTCCACGCGTGGGCTACCACCGTCCGTGAACCACCTAAACACGTTGTTGCCGTAGGGAACGTCCCGGTGTTAGTGGCGGACACTGCCATCCGAGACTCACTGAGAAAGCTCTTAGGGCCAGATAGAATATGGTACCGTGGCAGGGTGTTCGACTCTACTTGTCATTGGAGTGCCCTACTATTCACCGTGGGGCGGGACATATGCCCAGAAGCGGCCCCGAACACTCTAGTAGCCCCCGAGTGCCCGCCAGAAGGATACCCCCTTATATACTCGGACTTACCAGTAATAAGGGAAATGTTCTCACTGAGAGCACCTCCTCAAGATCCAGACGAACCGTCCACCAGTACTTGGACACCACTTGCACCCGTGTCAAGTACCCCAAACCGGGTTGACCGTCCCCAACCCAAAGTGTCCTTTACCCCAAGCGCCCTCACGGAAGCCAATAGTTGGGCTGACAGTCCGCCCTCTCCACCCGACCCCGTACCCCACGAGGTACACCCCAGGCATATCAGAGAGAGTGTAAAGAACGAAGGTTTCATAATGGGGGTGACGCTACATCAATTCGTAGAAGCCTTCACCCTGGCCTCCCAGTCTCAAGGCTGCCGGAAACGTAAGGCCTTCTCGGGAGTACTTCCAATACCCCAGGGGGAGGAGGGGATAGACCTTTGGAGGGAGAATTCGGTAAAAGTCGTAGAGGAATGGTCGTGCACTGACACAGTAAAGCGGCAGCGTATCATGGAGTGTCTTAGGCCTCCCGCCTCTACCATTGTGACCATCCACAGGGACCAACACCCAGAGTTGACAGCGTTGGAAATGGTGGCGTTCCTGTTGGAAGCGTACGGGCTAGCAGAAGACGAAGGAGCGATCTGGACGAGATACTTCCATCTTTATCAGAAGGAGGGAGAGGACTTGTCGGCTTTTATTCACCGCCTGTAGCTGGTCTTGGGAATCCTCCTCAATCGTAAGCTGATTCCCGCCTCTGGGATGGATGAAGCGCTCCATAAGCAGTATCTGCGGGGATCAAGCCCCACTCACCCCATAGCCAACATGCTCCGCAGCAAGATAATAGACGGGGGCCCCTATAAGTTCACCGAGTTGCTGCGGCAAGTTAAAATACAGGAGGCTCATGTTATGCTACACGCTACCGCTAAACCTAAGAGCCCCTCTGCCTCCAAGGGAAAGGGCTCTACGGAAAAGAAGGAAGAGTCGGCTGCCTCGTCCAAGGGGTACAAACCAAGACCCCCCGACCGACCACCTTCCCCGTCCACGAGTCGTCCGGAAAGCCGCCCGGTTGTGTGCTATAACTGCGGTAAGAAGGGTCACGTCCTCCGTAACTGTCCAGAAAGAGAAGGTCATCCAGAGGAACACCCTTCCGATAGAGGGAAATCAGCCCGATCAATGGTCTGCAGTGTACCTGTGGCCGAAGCTGACCCCGAACTCCCTCATTCTGGAACCACGGATGCCCCTTCTGACTCTGGCCCCAGTGATGACGCCTCACCCTGTGAAGCTTACAGTCAAGTGGGCCCTGCGGCCATCGTGCCCGTTGTACTGGAAGGGATATACGCATCGGCCCTACTGGACACAGGGTCACAAGTAACCATAATATACTGCAAGTTCTATGACCTGCACCTTCAACACTGCCCCCTGAGGCCGGCCGAACATATGAAGGTTAGGGGGTTAAGTAATGAAGACTACCCCATCGATGGGATTGTAAGGGTCCAGCTGGAAATACTCCAACTGAACACCGGCAAGAAGCACCCCATGCAGGTAGCGGCCATGGTATGCCCGGAGCCCCAAGACCATTGCAAGTACCCAATCATCTTGGGAACCAATGCGGACATAGTACAAGCTATAATCCGAGCCTACTTGAAAGAGACCAATGAATTGCTGTTGGCCGATTCGCTCCTAGACCCCATCTTACGAGAAGAGTGCCACCGGGTATATGCCTTGGAGCGTCATGGGGACCTCTACAATCGTCAACGCGGACTGATGACCATATTACCAGGGGGAGTGCAAAAGATGGCCGTCTGGTGTTGTTATCCCGACCGAGACGAGAACGACCAACTGTTCTCGCTGGCGAGTGCGCCTGAAGAAGAGGAGGTTCATAGAGGGTATAGAGTACTACCCGAAGTGAGGGAATGGACGGCTAAGATCCCTCTTCGAACCCACGTGTATGTGCAGAATCTCTCCCCCTTTCCGATGGAATTTGATGTCGATCAGAAGTTGGGATGCATATATCCGGTCAGCCCGGTGGGAGCCACGCCTCAGGTGAAGGCGGCGGCCGCGCATGAGCGGGTAGTCGATCTGGACTTCAACTTCGGCGAGTCGACGCTGTCCACCGAGTGGAAAGAACGGTTGACAACCCAGCTGCTTCAACGACGACATGTGTTCGCCACGAGTGAGATGGATGTGGGGTGCAGCCGCAGTGCCCAACATACCATTCGAATGAGTGATGCCACTCCGTTCCGGGAACGTTCTCGTCGCATCGCCCCTCGGGATGTGGACGATGTGAGGAACGCCATACAAGATATGGAAACCGCTGGGATTGTGACGGAATCTCGAGGACCGTACGCGTCGCCCATAGTGGTGGTGCGGAAAAGAACGGGTCCGTACGACTGTGTGTCGACTATCGAACTCTGAACAATCGCACGATCCCGGATCAGTACAACCTCCCGCGCATTGAAGAGATCCTGAATGCGCTGAATGGAAGTCACTGGTTTAGCGTGCTCGATCTCCGATCGGGGTACTATCAGGTGCCTATGAATGCGGAAGACCAGGAGAAAACAGCTTTCGTCTGCCCCTTGGGATTCTACCAATTTACACGTATGCCCCAAGGTATATGTGGGGCGCCTGCTACCTTCCAACGGCTGATGGAGAAGACTATCGGAGACATGAACCCGCGGGAGTGTCTGGTATACCTGGATGACATCATTGTCTTCGGAAGAACTCTAGAGGAGCACGAAGAACGGTTGCTGAAAGTGATAGACCGTCTGGGGAAAGAAGGGTTGAAATTGTCCCTTGACAAGTGCCGGTTTTGCCATACCTCGGTGACCTACGTGGGACACATTGTGTCCGCCCAAGGGATAGCCACCGACCCCGCCAAGGTAGACGCAGTTGTGAATTGGCCTCGTCCCGAGAATGTCACGGAACTGCGATCCTTCCTGGGATTCTGTGGGTACTACCGTCGTTTTGTGGAAGGGTACTCTAGTAGGGCGAAACCTCTGAACAATCTGTTGAAGATATCCAACAAGGGGGAACCGGTAGGAAGGCTGTATCTGCTCGCCAACCGTTTGGTGATAAATGGACGTCTGAGTGTGAACAGGCCTTCTTGAAATTAAGAAATGTCTGACCGAAGCGCCGGTGCTTGCGTATGCTGATCCTGAACAGCCCTATGTTCTGCACGTGGATGCCAGTCTCAATGGACTGGGCGCCGTCCTGCACCAGAAGCACCCCGAGGGCCTTAGGCCCGTCGCCTATATCAGTCGCAGTCTGACCCCCAGTCAACAGAGGTACCCCGTCCACAAGTTGGAGTTTCTGGCTCTCAAGTGGGCAATCACCGAGAAGCTCCACGATTACCTGTACGGTGTCACCTTCGAGGTAAGGATGGATAAAAATCCCCTCACATACATCAATACGTCGGCCAAATTAGATGCAGCAGGCCACCGATGGCAGGCCGCCCTCAGCAACTACAGCTTCTCCTTGAAGTATAAGCCGGGACCATTGAATATCGGGGCGGACGCCCTCTCCCGAAGGCCAGGACTACTTGCTACCCCAGATGATGAGAAATGGGAAGAACTTCCAGGACCCAGAGTGCGGGCTATGTGTAAAACTGCCGCCATAGTTAATGACCAAGTGGCCTTCTCAGAATTACGAGTGGCCGATTCCTTGGGATGCCAGTCGCAGGCTGTCCCAGCCGCCTACTGTGACCCAAAAGGGATGCACCTCACGCACGACAAGGTGTTCCGGTGGAAAGATCTGGTAGACTACCAAATACGAGATCCGGTCGTTAGTATCATATGGCACGCCGTTGAAAAGAAGAACCCAGCCCTTCTGAAACGCGCGCCCAATGACTTGGTGGCCTTGCTCATGCGGGAATGGGACAAATTCGAAATAGACAATTGCTTGCTCTATCGGGTGGTGCAATACCACAACCACCCGGATAGGCAACAACTAGTCCTCCCTAAAAACTTACAATACCTGGTGTTGAAGTCCCTACATGATGATCATGGACATCTTGGTATAGACAAGACTTTTGGGTTAGTCAGAGATCGCTTTTTCTGGCCCAAGATGCGAGAGGCCCTTGAACATCACTGTCGCCGCTGTACTAGGTGTATACAGCGCAAGACCCTGCCTACCCGAGCCGCCCCCAAGGGCCATCTAAAAAGTTCTGGTCCTATGGACCTCGTGTGTATGGACTTTCTGTGTATTGAGCCTGATAACCGGGGAATATGCAACGTGCTGGTCATCACAGACCATTACACTCGGTATGCTCAAGCCTTCCCTACTAAAGACCAGAAAGCCATCACCGTGGCGAAGATATTATGGGAAAAGTACTTTGTACATTACGTCCTTCCCAACCGCCTTCACTCTGACCAAGGACGGGATTTCGAGAGTACATTGATCAGGGAACTGCTCAAAATGCTGAACATTGCCAAATCCCGAACGACCCCGTATCACCCCGAAGGGGATGCCCTACCCGAACGTTTTAATCGGACCTTGCTAGACATGTTCGGAACACTACAGAGTGCTCAGAAATCGGAGTGGAGTCGACACGTGGAGGCCTTGGTGCATGCGTACAATTGCACCAGACACGAGTCAACTGGATTCTCCCCATACTTCCTCATGTTTGGGCGAGAGGCGAGATTGCCAGTGGATGTGCGTCTTAGAGTCTCAACGGATGGGATACATAATGCTACCCATTTCAAATATGTGCAACGACTCAAAGACAGCTTGCAGCAGGCGTACCAGCAGGCAGAGAAATCCACCACTAAGCTAAATGCTGACAATAAGAGGCGATACGACCATAAGGTCAGATATCGAGAACTTCGGCCTGGGGATGCTGTGTTGCTTCGCAATCTCGGAGTCCCGGGAAAACACAAATTGGCCGACCGATGGAGAGACGGAGTGTATGAAATAGAATCCCAGATGCCTGGCCTCCCGGTCTATCGCATCAAAGACACTGACGGCCGGGTAAAGGTATGGCACCATAATCATCTTCTCCCCATTCCACAAGTGGAAGATGAAGAGACAGAGATACTGACCACACCGCTCAACGGTGAGCCCGACGTATCAGAGCTGGGTCAAGAGACTGTCAATAACGAGACCCACTCTGAAACTTCTGAAGATCCTATGGAAGGACCCTCTCAAAGGGACTGCTCCACAGAAGGGGCATCTCCCGGAGGAGCTACGGGTAAAGGGACCCGTAGGCCAACGCCTACTAAGGTGGCACCAACAGGCCAGCCTTTGGATCCACAGAGCCCGAGCTTTGTGCCTAACAGAGACTGTGCAGAGACATTTCTCCCCTCAAGGGAAGAGGCTGAGCCTCAGGACTGTGTTTATTACTCCCCCGAGGGAGTTGCAGAAGAACAGCTCCGACGGAGCCAAAGAGTCAGGTACCCTCCAAATCGGGTAACCTATGATCAAGTTGGGGCACCCCATTATGAGGCTCAGCAGTGGGCTCGCAGCAAAGTACAGTCAGTTATTGTGATGTTCACTGAAAAGTACAATCTGATTTAGAGCTGATAATAGTGGAATCACGGTTGGTTGTGGAAATTTTCATTATATAAGTTTTGTTACGCCATTTTCATTATATAACTTTTGTATATAGTTGTATTTCATGGTGTCCCAAGCGAGGACGTTGGGGATTTTACCAGGGGGAGGATGTAGCCAGGTCCCCCCTTGCGCACTCACCCCCTCCTTCTGGTACGCGAGCCGCGCGTTGTTTGTAGTTGCGGCCGGTTGCCAGGGACGCGGTCGGGCCGGTTGCCGGGGATGCGAGCGGGCCGGTTGCCGGGGACGCGATCGGGCCGGTTGCCGAGGCCGCGATCGCGTTGCTGGGGTCTCGGCGGTCCGCGGAGCAGGGCGCCGCCATTGAAAGACAGCTCGCGCATGCGCAGTTAGAGCAGGTGCGGGAGAACGCCAGTCAGCTCACGCATGCGCAGAGGTAAGCCCGCGAAGCCCTAGCCTACCAGGGAAGGTATTGGCCAGGGACTACAGATCCCATGAGCCTTAGGGAACCCCATGTGACGCCAGGGAGCCAATAGGGCTGCAGGAGCTCACTGCTTGCAGGGAATGGATACATTTCGCGGGGTTTTTGCACACAGCAGTTGGTGACTGGAGCAGCTAGGGGAAGGAGGTAGGGTGCAGGGGTCAGTGACTCTCTGCACTAGGCCAGCAATCCCCTAGGCCCCAGATAGCCCTGAGTCATCCTAGCTGAGTATTGTAGGTACAGGCCCTAGGTTAGGGACTCTGCCCCATTATCTATTTATTAGTTAGTGAGTAAAGCATATTGATTGTTGCTAAGAGGGAGCTGGACTATCTCCACGGAGACCATGCTAGCAGTGACTGCGTGGTGTATGTGGGGTGTTTAACCAAAAATGGCGCTCATATACATTTACAACAGACAGTGATATAATCAATAAAATAGTGATAAAGTGATACTTAAACAAACACAATGGTTGATTGCAGCTGTGACCTGGTGTAGGATTTCTTTCTCAATCCTCGTTTGAAGAAGTGGCAAGTGGATCATCAGGAAGCGCATACCATGTGGGAACACATAAAAAATGCTTATGGTGCAATATTGTGCAAACAATGTTGAAAGAAATTGTCTAGCCCAAAAATGTGTACACAGAATACTCACAAATGTGAGGTAGGATACAGACACATAAAGGTATCTTTACGAACTGGTGTCAGTCTGTCAAGTGTGTTGTTGCCAGAGGAGTGTGGTTCTCAGCTGACCTTAGGGTAGGAAAACACTGGACATAGCGTAGACTGTATGACAATTTAATAAATGAAGTAGTTATATTCCAATCTACTCACATGATGCAAGATAAAAAACAGCATTTTAGATCTCAATGATCTCTGCAAATTTCGCTCTGTGCTGCCACCGGATGGAATCTCTCTCTCGGATCTTTCTCCTTCTCTGCTGTGCGTGTCACGGGTGCGTGTCAGCGACCGGAAGTGACGTCATCAGCATCCGAGGCTTCCGGTGGGTAGAGACAGCGTCACTCTACGCGTTTCACCTATTCTAGTCGTCCTCAGGAGTGACGTTGTGAGCAGTGTAGCTAGTATATATACACCCGCTAATTGGCATTAAATTAATTAACTGAGAAAAGCTGGTAGACACTTTACAATGGCTCAGATAACTTCTCTGATGTATAGCTTGAGTGATTGAACACGCGATCATGCAGGGCAGTCAGTGGGACTTTAATACTGAATGCCTGTCCATTTATATATTGGGCAAATGTGTTCTGCAGATCGCGATCTCTCAAAAACCCTTGCCATATCTGACTTGTGCATAAACATTATTAAATACCAGGATATGTAAACTGGCCAAGTCGTATATCTAAGCATGAACAATTATGTAACACATGAGCATGATGTCTAAAATACATCATATCCAATTTGGTCAGATATATCTTAGTGATAATCTTTAAAGTACTTAGTGCATAATAATCTTGGCATTAAAAATAGAGGTATTATATTGCCACATGTGTTGGGCAATACATGGGAAAAATTATACAATTTGGTTAACCTCTGTATCTAACATATGCAGAGTTCAAAAAACCTATAATAAAACAACTTAAACTAATCCTAATTTCTGGTGATCATATGATCTATCTTTAATGCAATTGATCAAAATAAAATAAAATATAAAATATCCTGGGGGGGGGAATAGAAACAAATGGTTAATGCAGGAAATATACGATTGAACTTATAAAATTATTAAAAAATCTTATAAAAACTTATAAAAAAGGTTTGATGTCAAATTCTAAATTAAGGCCCGAGGGGGACATGGTATTTAATTCGAACATCCAGAAGGATTCTCTCTTTAAGAGAGCTGAACGTCTATTGCCACCCCTCCAATGTGGCATCACTTGTTCTATGGCCTTAAAAGTTAACCCTATTGGGTCTGAGTTATGCTTTAACAGGAAATGATTGGAAACACTATGAGTGGTAAGTTTCCTCCTAATGTTTCCAATATGTTCCAGTATACGTGTCTTCAATGGGCGAATGGTTTTCCCCACATATTGAAGACCGCAACTGCACTCAATGAGATATATTACAAAGTTTGATCTACAATTGAGATGCTGTTTTATATTGTACATTTTCTTAGTAGCATAAGACGTAAAATTATTGGTCACTTTGGACCTAAAATTGCAGGCTGTACACATTTTACAGCCATAAAAACCATATGTCGGATTCAGCCAGCCAGAGTTATTAGCAATATTTTTTTCTTTGAGTGCACTAGGGGCCACAATGTTTTTGATATTTGGTGCTTTCCTATAAACCATTTTCACCTTATCTGGTAGGTGTTTCCCAATGATTGGATCATTTTTTAGGATAGACCAATGTGAGTTAATGATGTTATTAATTTTAAATGCATCCTTGTTATATTGTGTGATGAATGGCACATTAATATTCATACAATGTTTATCTTTCGGTTTAGGTGCTAACATAGATTCTCTAGATGTATTGGCCGTTCTTTCTAGAGCATTGTGGATGACATCTTCTCTGTATCTCCTTTCCCTGAACTTCCTCGACAAGACCACTGATTGTTCCTGAAATACATCATTATCAGAGCAGTTGCGCTTCAGACGTCTATACTGTCCA
This sequence comes from Ascaphus truei, assembly GCF_040206685.1. Classification (NCBI taxonomy): domain Eukaryota; kingdom Metazoa; phylum Chordata; class Amphibia; order Anura; family Ascaphidae; genus Ascaphus; species Ascaphus truei. Next base: position 213,278 of record NW_027455525.1, read on the forward strand.
TATGGAATGTTGGTGATCCATCTATTAAGATGGCAGCTTGACCGTAGAATATAATTATTTGCGTCAACATCCTTAAAATAATTTTTTGTTTTGATGATGTTGTTATCTAAGTATATGGTGAGGTCGAGGAAGTTCACCGTGGAGGTACTAGAAATGGAGGTGAATTTAAGATTAAATTCGTTATTGTCTAGATTTTTTAGAAATATATCTAAATCTTCCTGTGGACCCTTCCACACAAAGAGAATGTCATCTATATACCTGCGCCATGTGACCAAACTTGCGCTCTGACCTGCCCATGACCATATGTATTGATCTTCCCACATGGCCATGAGGAGGTTCGCGTAACTGGGCGCAAATTTGGTCCCCATGGCGGTTCCACATAATTGGAGGAAACATTCATCGCAAAACCAGAAGAAATTCCTACTGAGGACAAATTCTATGCATTTAATTAGAAATTCTATTTGGTTAATGGGCATAATTCCCTCCTTTTCCAAAAACAGCTTGGCGGCTCTGCATCCATCTTCATGTCTTATGGATGTGTACAGAGCCGTCACGTCTGTAGTGACCAGTATAAAGTTTTTTTCCAATTGGATATCCCTTAGCATTAAGATCACATCGGTGGTGTCTTTTAAGTAAGATTTTTGTTTTTTCACAATCTCTTGAAGATAGTGATCTATGTATTCCGATAAGTTTGCTGTAAGGGATCCTATACCGGAGATTATTGGTCTCCCTGGGGGTTGCGTCAAATTCTTGTGGATCTTTGGTAGGAAATAGAAGACGGGGAATATCGGATCCTGTACATTAAGAAATAGGAATTCATATTCCTCCAATATTCCCCGTCCTCTACCATCCTCCAGAAGGGACTGCAATTCCTCCTTAAATTCAGCTGTTGGATTGCTATCTAGTTTCCGATATGTCCCCTAGGATCCTATTGGCCTCCCTAATATAATAATTGTGATCCATGATGAGCACACCCCCTCCTTTGTCTGCCGGCTTTATTATAATAGATTTGTCCAGTTTTAGTTCTTCTAACGCTATTTTTTCATCTTTTGTCAGATTCGTATGCTGGTCACTTCTCCTGTATGGGAGAGCCTCCAGATCTTTGGTCACTAGTTGGAAGAAGACATCCAAGTGATTCCCCTTTGCAAATGTGGGAAAAAACTTGGATCTAGATCTACAATTTGAATGAATGTATTCAGAGTCTCTAGAATCTGAAGTGTTAGGACTGTCTGCTTTATTATTTTGTGTTGTAGTCCAATTTCTGGTTTCTGCATCTTTGCTCAAGAAAAATCCCTCTGACATGCGTCTTTTGTTTCTTTGTTTTACGCTTGTACTGGGAGTCGCCAGGGGGTGAAATGGGTTCCTGGTCTCCCATGAACTCATACACCCCCTGGTTGCTAAAAAAGGTTGCTGTTCCTTTTGGTGACCTGCTTTTAAATTTTCTTTATCAGAGATCTTAATAATGTCATTCACTTCCAAATGTTTTGTTTTTTCTTTCGCTTTCCCCCCTTTTTGCGGGATTTCTGCCTTTTTTGTTAGAACTTGGGGCAGAAATCCAGCATGATTTTTTGGATAATTATCCGTAAATCTTCCTCTGTATGAGGTATCCATTTTAGAGGTAAAACAAAGAAACAAAAGACGCATGTCAGAGGGAGACGAGGGGGTGGAACACGGAAAAATAAGGAAATTTCAATAAAAAGTAACATTTTTAATATTAGTAGTAAAGTTCTTACAACAAGCCAAAATAAAGTTATTAGCAAGGGACTAACATTTGCTCCCACCATTGGACCAAATAAATTTGGTCTTTATGTAGATGCACACAAATTTCTTAGATCTCTCACTTTAAAGAGATTTTTCTTGAGCAAAGATGCAGAAACCAGAAATTGGACTACAACACAAAATAATAAAGCAGACAGTCCTAACACTTCAGATTCTAGAGACTCTGAATACATTCATTCAAATTGTAGATCTAGATCCAAGTTTTTTCCCACATTTGCAAAGGGGAATCACTTGGATGTCTTCTTCCAACTAGTGACCAAAGATCTGGAGGCTCTCCCATACAGGAGAAGTGACCAGCATACGAATCTGACAAAAGATGAAAAAATAGCGTTAGAAGAACTAAAACTGGACAAATCTATTATAATAAAGCCGGCAGACAAAGGAGGGGGTGTGGTCATCATGGATCACAATTATTATATTAGGGAGGCCAATAGGATCCTAGGGGACAATACTACATATCGGAAACTAGATAGCAATCCAACAGCTGAATTTAAGGAGGAATTGCAGTCCCTTCTGGAGGATGGTAGAGGACGGGGAATATTGGAGGAATATGAATTCCTATTTCTTAATGTACAGGATCCGATTTTCCCCGTCTTCTATTTCCTACCAAAGATCCACAAGAATTTGACGCAACCCCCAGGGAGACCAATAATCTCCGGTATAGGATCCCTTACAGCAAACTTATCGGAATACATAGATCACTATCTTCAAGAGATTGTGAAAAAACAAAAATCTTACTTAAAAGACACCACCGATGTGATCTTAATGCTAAGGGATATCCAATGGGAAAAAAAACTTTATACTGGTCACTACAGACGTGACGGCTCTGTACACATCCATAAGACATGGATGCAGAGCCGCCAAGCTGTTTTTGGAAAAGGAGGGAATTATGCCCATTAACCAAATAGAATTTCTAATTAAATGCATAGAATTTGTCCTCAGTAGGAATTTCTTCTGGTTTTGCGATGAATTTTTCCTCCAATTATGTGGAACCGCCATGGGGACCAAATTTGCGCCCAGTTACGCGAACCTCCTCATGGCCATGTGGGAAGATCAATACATATGGTCATGGGCAGGTCAGAGCGCAAGTTTGGTCACATGGCGCAGGTATATTGATGACATTCTCTTTGTGTGGAAGGGTCCACAGGAAGATTTAGATATATTTCTAAAAAATCTAGACAATAACGAATTTAATCTTAAATTCACCTCCATTTCTAGTACCTCCACGGTGAACTTCCTCGACCTCACCATATACTTAGATAACAACATCATCAAAACAAAAAATTATTTTAAGGATGTTGACGCAAATAATTATATTCTACGGTCAAGCTGCCATCTTAATAGATGGATCACCAACATTCCATATGGACAGTATAGACGTCTGAAGCGCAACTGCTCTGATAATGATGTATTTCAGGAACAATCAGTGGTCTTGTCGAGGAAGTTCAGGGAAAGGAGATACAGAGAGGATGTCATCCACAATGCTCTAGAAAGAACGGCCAATACATCTAGAGAATCTATGTTAGCACCTAAACCGAAAGATAAACATTGTATGAATATTAATGTGCCATTCATCACACAATATAACAAGGATGCATTTAAAATTAATAACATCATTAACTCACATTGGTCTATCCTAAAAAATGATCCAATCATTGGGAAACACCTACCGGATAAGGTGAAAATGGTTTATAGGAAAGCACCAAATATCAAAAACATTGTGGCCCCTAGTGCACTCAAAGAAAAAAATATTGCTAATAACTCTGGCTGGCTGAATCCGACATATGGTTTTTATGGCTGTAAAATGTGTACAGCCTGCAATTTTAGGTCCAAAGTGACCAATAATTTTACGTCTTATGCTACTAAGAAAATGTACAATATAAAACAGCATCTCAATTGTAGATCAAACTTTGTAATATATCTCATTGAGTGCAGTTGCGGTCTTCAATATGTGGGGAAAACCATTCGCCCATTGAAGACACGTATACTGGAACATATTGGAAACATTAGGAGGAAACTTACCACTCATAGTGTTTCCAATCATTTCCTGTTAAAGCATAACTCAGACCCAATAGGGTTAACTTTTAAGGCCATAGAACAAGTGATGCCACATTGGAGGGGTGGCAATAGACATTCAGCTCTCTTAAAGAGAGAATCCTTCTGGATGTTCGAATTAAATACCATGTCCCCCTCGGCCCTTAATTTAGAATTTGACATCAAACCTTTTTTATAAGTTTTTATAAGATTTTTTAATAATTTTATAAGTTCAATCGTATATTTCCTGCATTAACCATTTGTTTCTATCCCCCCCCCAGGATATTTTATATTTTATTTTATTTTGATCAATTGCATTAAAGATAGATCATATGATCACCAGAAATTAGGATTAGTTTAAGTTGTTTTATTATAGGTTTTTTGAACTCTGCATATGTTAGATACAGAGGTTAACCAAATTGTATAATTTTTCCCATGTATTGCCCAACACATGTGGCAATATAATACCTCTATTTTTAATGCCAAGATTATTATGCACTAAGTACTTTAAAGATTATCACTAAGATATATCTGACCAAATTGGATATGATGTATTTTAGACATCATGCTCATGTGTTACATAATTGTTCATGCTTAGATATACGACTTGGCCAGTTTACATATCCTGGTATTTAATAATGTTTATGCACAAGTCAGATATGGCAAGGGTTTTTGAGCGATCGCGATCTGCAGAACACATTTGCCCAATATATAAACGGACAGGCATTCAGTATTAAAGTCCCACTGACTGCCCTGCATGATCGCGTGTTCAATCACTCAAGCTATACATCAGAGAAGTTATCTGAGCCATTGTAAAGTGTCTACCAGCTTTTCTCAGTTAATTAATTTAATGCCAATTAGAGGGTGTATATATACTAGCTACACTGCTCACAACGTCACTCCTGAGGACGCCTAGAATAGGTGAAACGCGTAGAGTGACGCTGTCTCTACCCACCGGAAGCCTCGGATGCTGATGACGTCACTTCCGGTCGCTGACACGCACCCGTGACACGCACAGCAGAGAAGGAGAAAGATCCGAGAGAGAGATTCCATCCGGTGGCAGCACAGAGCGAAATTTGCAGAGATCATTGAGATCTAAAATGCTGTTTTTTATCTTGCACCATGTGAGTAGATTGGAATATAACTACTTCATTTATTAAATTGTCATACAGTCTACGCTATGTCCAGTGTTTTCCTACCCTAAGGTCAGCTGAGAACCACACTCCTCTGGCAACAACACACTTGACAGACTGACACCAGTTCGTAAAGATACCTTTATGTGTCTGTATCCTACCTCACATTTGTGAGTATTCTGTGTACACATTTTTGGGCTAGACAATTTCTTTCAACATTGTTTGCACAATATTGCACCATAAGCATTTTTTATGTGTTCCCACATGGTATGCGCTTCCTGATGATCCACTTGCCACTTCTTCAAACGAGGATTGAGAAAGAAATCCTACACCAGGTCACAGCTGCAATCAACCATTGTGTTTGTTTAAGTATCACTTTATCACTATTTTATTGATTATATCACTGTCTGTTGTAAATGTATATGAGCGCCATTTTTGGTTAAACACCCCACATACACCATTCACTCTTTATTTTTCCAAGGCTGCACCATTGCATTTGTATATCACTTAGTATTATTTGTATACTATGGCTAGCCCTAATGTTTTCCAAAATAGGACAAATAGAAATTTAAATCTTGACACATATTTTAAAGATGCTAATTTGTCATTTAGAGAGGATCAAGACAAGATCAATACCACATGTATCAAACTAGAACGTACATTGTTACGTGATACAAAAAAGTGGCTTGACCTTCTCTTTTTAAAAAAATATGTTGAATATAAAATAATACCCAGAGGACTAAGGGTTCAAAAAAATCCTTCAATGGATCTCAGTGATGAGGATTTCATTGCAAATTGGAACAGTGCCCAAGATGCATGCTCCTTTGCTTTGATAAAATTAATTATGTCTCAACAAGAGAAACATCTATTAACACTGGACAAAGAGATAGAAGATCTAAGGTTGGAACTAGGTTCCCCTGAAAACATTAAAGATTATACTGAACGAGATGCTAAAATTCAGAAAAATGTAGACACATTTAAAAAAGAGGTAATAGAAATCAAACTAAGAAAATTTAGGAGGGATCAGGATGACTATGCACAAGGCATAGAGAGAACCTGGAATAAGGGAAAGAAAGGGCACAAATCATCCCCTAATCCTGACCCCTCCCAAACAAATTCCTCACCCACCTCTAAAATGGATACCTCATACAGAGGAAGATTTACGGATAATTATCCAAAAAATCATGCTGGATTTCTGCCCCAAGTTCTAACAAAAAAAGCAGAAATCCCGCAAAACAGGGGGGAAAGCGAAAGAAAAAACAAAACATTTGGAAGTGAATGACATTATTAAGATCTCTGATAAAGAAAATTTAAAAGCAGGTCACCAAAAGGAACAGCAACCTTTTTTAGCAACCAGGGGGTGTATGAGTTCATGGGAGACCAGGAACCCATTTCACCCCCTGGCGACTCCCAGTACAAGCGTAAAACAAAGAAACAAAAGACGCATGTCAGAGGGAGACGAGGGGGTGGAACACGGAAAAATAAGGAAATTTTAATAAAAAGTAACATTTTTAATATTAGTAGTAAAGTTCTTACAACAAGCCAAAATAAAGTTATTAGCAAGGGACTAACATTTGCTCCCACCATTGGACCAAATAAATTTGGTCTTTATGTAGATGCACACAAATTTCTTAGATCTCTCACTTTAAAGAGATTTTTCTTGAGCAAAGATGCAGAAACCAGAAATTGGACTACAACACAAAATAATAAAGCAGACAGTCCTAACACTTCAGATTCTAGAGACTCTGAATACATTCATTCAAATTGTAGATCTAGATCCAAGTTTTTTCCCACATTTGCAAAGGGGAATCACTTGGATGTCTTCTTCCAACTAGTGACCAAAGATCTGGAGGCTCTCCCATACAGGAGAAGTGACCAGCATACGAATCTGACAAAAGATGAAAAAATAGCGTTAGAAGAACTAAAACTGGACAAATCTATTATAATAAAGCTGGCAGACAAAGGAGGGGGTGTGCTCATCATGGATCACAATTATTATATTAGGGAGGCCAATAGGATCCTAGGGGACAATACTACATATCGGAAACTAGATAGCAATCCAACAGCTGAATTTAAGGAGGAATTGCAGTCCCTTCTGGAGGATGGTAGAGGACGGGGAATATTGGAGGAATATGAATTCCTATTTCTTAATGTACAGGATCCGATTTTCCCCGTCTTCTATTTCCTACCAAAGATCCACAAGAATTTGACGCAACCCCCAGGTAGACCAATAATCTCCGGTATAGGATCCCTTACAGCAAACTTATCGGAATACATAGATCACTATCTTCAAGAGATTGTGAAAAAACAAAAATCTTACTTAAAAGACACCACCGATGTGATCTTAATGCTAAGGGATATCCAATGGGAAAAAAACTTTATACTTGTCACTACAGACGTGACGGCTCTGTACACATCCATAAGACATGAAGATGGATGCAGAGCCGCCAAGCTGTTTTTGGAAAAGGAGGGAATTATGCCCATTAACCAAATAGAATTTCTAATTAAATGCATAGAATTTGTCCTCAGTAGGAATTTCTTCTGGTTTTGCGATGAATTTTTCCTCCAATTATGTGGAACCGCCATGGGGACCAAATTTGCGCCCAGTTACGCGAACCTCCTCATGGCCATGTGGGAAGATCAATACATATGGTCATGGGCAGGTCAGAGCGCAAGTTTGGTCACATGGCGCAGGTATATTGATGACATTCTCTTTGTGTGGAAGGGTCCACAGGAAGATTTAGATATATTTCTAAAAAATCTAGACAATAACGAATTTAATCTTAAATTCACCTCCATTTCTAGTACCTCCACGGTGAACTTCCTCGACCTCACCATATACTTAGATAACAACATCATCAAAACAAAAAATTATTTTAAGGATGTTGACGCAAATAATTATATTCTACGGTCAAGCTGCCATCTTAATAGATGGATCACCAACATTCCATATGGACAGTATAGACGTCTGAAGCGCAACTGCTCTGATAATGATGTATTTCAGGAACAATCAGTGGTCTTGTCGAGGAAGTTCAGGGAAAGGAGATACAGAGAGGATGTCATCCACAATGCTCTAGAAAGAACGGCCAATACATCTAGAGAATCTATGTTAGCACCTAAACCGAAAGATAAACATTGTATGAATATTAATGTGCCATTCATCACACAATATAACAAGGATGCATTTAAAATTAATAATATCATTAACTCACATTGGTCTATCCTAAAAAATGATCCAATCATTGGGAAACACCTACCGGATAAGGTGAAAATGGTTTATAGGAAAGCACCAAATATCAAAAACATTGTGGCCCCTAGTGCACTCAAAGAAAAAAATATTGCTAATAACTCTGGCTGGCTGAATCCGACATATGGTTTTTATGGCTGTAAAATGTGTACAGCCTGCAATTTTAGGTCCAAAGTGACCAATAATTTTACGTCTTATGCTACTAAGAAAATGTACAATATAAAACAGCATCTCAATTGTAGATCAAACTTTGTAATATATCTCATTGAGTGCAGTTGCGGTCTTCAATATGTGGGGAAAACCATTCGCCCATTGAAGACACGTATACTGGAACATATTGGAAACATTAGGAGGAAACTTACCACTCATAGTGTTTCCAATCATTTCCTGTTAAAGCATAACTCAGACCCAATAGGGTTAACTTTTAAGGCCATAGAACAAGTGATGCCACATTGGAGGGGTGGCAATAGACATTCAGCTCTCTTAAAGAGAGAATCCTTCTGGATGTTCGAATTAAATACCATGTCCCCCTCGGCCCTTAATTTAGAATTTGACATCAAACCTTTTTTATAAGTTTTTATAAGATTTTTTAATAATTTTATAAGTTCAATCGTATATTTCCTGCATTAACCATTTGTTTCTATCCCCCCCCCAGGATATTTTATATTTTATTTTATTTTGATCAATTGCATTAAAGATAGATCATATGATCACCAGAAATTAGGATTAGTTTAAGTTGTTTTATTATAGGTTTTTTGAACTCTGCATATGTTAGATACAGAGGTTAACCAAATTGTATAATTTTTCCCATGTATTGCCCAACACATTTGGCAATATAATACCTCTATTTTTAATGCCAAGATTATTATGCACTAAGTACTTTAAAGATTATCACTAAGATATATCTGACCAAATTGGATATGATGTATTTTAGACATCATGCTCATGTGTTACATAATTGTTCATGCTTAGATATACGACTTGGCCAGTTTACATATCCTGGTATTTAATAATGTTTATGCACAAGTCAGATATGGCAAGGGTTTTTGAGCGATCGCGATCTGCAGAACACATTTGCCCAATATATAAACGGACAGGCATTCAGTATTAAAGTCCCACTGACTGCCCTGCATGATCGCGTGTTCAATCACTCAAGCTATACATCAGAGAAGTTATCTGAGCCATTGTAAAGTGTCTACCAGCTTTTCTCAGTTAATTAATTTAATGCCAATTAGAGGGTGTATATATACTAGCTACACTGCTCACAACGTCACTCCTGAGGACGCCTAGAATAGGTGAAACGCGTAGAGTGACGCTGTCTCTACCCACCGGAAGCCTCGGATGCTGATGACGTCACTTCCGGTCGCTGACACGCACCCGTGACACGCACAGCAGAGAAGGAGAAAGATCCGAGAGAGAGATTCCATCCGGTGGCAGCACAGAGCGAAATTTGCAGAGATCATTGAGATCTAAAATGCTGTTTTTTATCTTGCACCATGTGAGTAGATTGGAATATAACTACTTCATTTATTAAATTGTCATACAGTCTACGCTATGTCCAGTGTTTTCCTACCCTAAGGTCAGCTGAGAACCACACTCCTCTGGCAACAACACACTTGACAGACTGACACCAGTTCGTAAAGATACCTTTATGTGTCTGTATCCTACCTCACATTTGTGAGTATTCTGTGTACACATTTTTGGGCTAGACAATTTCTTTCAACATTGTTTGCACAATATTGCACCATAAGCATTTTTTATGTGTTCCCACATGGTATGCGCTTCCTGATGATCCACTTGCCACTTCTTCAAACGAGGATTGAGAAAGAAATCCTACACCAGGTCACAGCTGCAATCAACCATTGTGTTTGTTTAAGTATCACTTTATCACTATTTTATTGATTATATCACTGTCTGTTGTAAATGTATATGAGCGCCATTTTTGGTTAAACACCCCACATACACCATTCACTCTTTATTTTTCCAAGGCTGCACCATTGCATTTGTATATCACTTAGTATTATTTGTATACTATGGCTAGCCCTAATGTTTTCCAAAATAGGACAAATAGAAATTTAAATCTTGACACATATTTTAAAGATGCTAATTTGTCATTTAGAGAGGATCAAGACAAGATCAATACCACATGTATCAAACTAGAACGTACATTGTTACGTGATACAAAAAAGTGGCTTGACCTTCTCTTTTTAAAAAAATATGTTGAATATAAAATAATACCCAGAGGACTAAGGGTTCAAAAAAATCCTTCAATGGATCTCAGTGATGAGGATTTCATTGCAAATTGGAACAGTGCCCAAGATGCATGCTCCTTTGCTTTGATAAAATTAATTATGTCTCAACAAGAGAAACATCTATTAACACTGGACAAAGAGATAGAAGATCTAAGGTTGGAACTAGGTTCCCCTGAAAACATTAAAGATTATACTGAACGAGATGCTAAAATTCAGAAAAATGTAGACACATTTAAAAAAGAGGTAATAGAAATCAAACTAAGAAAATTTAGGAGGGATCAGGATGACTATGCACAAGGCATAGAGAGAACCTGGAATAAGGGAAAGAAAGGGCACAAATCATCCCCTAATCCTGACCCCTCCCAAACAAATTCCTCACCCACCTCTAAAATGGATACCTCATACAGAGGAAGATTTACGGATAATTATCCAAAAAATCATGCTGGATTTCTGCCCCAAGTTCTAACAAAAAAGGCAGAAATCCCGCAAAACAGGGGGGAAAGCGAAAGAAAAAACAAAACATTTGGAAGTGAATGACATTATTAAGATCTCTGATAAAGAAAATTTAAAAGCAGGTCACCAAAAGGAACAGCAACCTTTTTTAGCAACCAGGGGGTGTATGAGTTCATGGGAGACCAGGAACCCATTTCACCCCCTGGCGACTCCCAGTACAAGCGTAAAACAAAGAAACAAAAGACGCATGTCAGAGGGAGACGAGGGGGTGGAACACGGAAAAATAAGGAAATTTTAATAAAAAGTAACATTTTTAATATTAGTAGTAAAGTTCTTACAACAAGCCAAAATAAAGTTATTAGCAAGGGACTAACATTTGCTCCCACCATTGGACCAAATAAATTTGGTCTTTATGTAGATGCACACAAATTTCTTAGATCTCTCACTTTAAAGAGATTTTTCTTGAGCAAAGATGCAGAAACCAGAAATTGGACTACAACACAAAATAATAAAGCAGACAGTCCTAACACTTCAGATTCTAGAGACTCTGAATACATTCATTCAAATTGTAGATCTAGATCCAAGTTTTTTCCCACATTTGCAAAGGGGAATCACTTGGATGTCTTCTTCCAACTAGTGACCAAAGATCTGGAGGCTCTCCCATACAGGAGAAGTGACCAGCATACGAATCTGACAAAAGATGAAAAAATAGCGTTAGAAGAACTAAAACTGGACAAATCTATTATAATAAAGCCGGCAGACAAAGGAGGGGGTGTGCTCATCATGGATCACAATTATTATATTAGGGAGGCCAATAGGATCCTAGGGGACAATACTACATATCGGAAACTTGATAGCAATCCAACAGCTGAATTTAAGGAGGAATTGCAGTCCCTTCTGGAGGATGGTAGAGGACGGGGAATATTGGAGGAATATGAATTCCTATTTCTTAATGTACAGGATCCGATTTTCCCCGTCTTCTATTTCCTACCAAAGATCCACAAGAATTTGACGCAACCCCCAGGGAGACCAATAATCTCCGGTATAGGATCCCTTACAGCAAATTTATCGGAATACATAGATCACTATCTTCAAGAGATTGTGAAAAAACAAAAATCTTACTTAAAAGACACCACCGATGTGATCTTAATGCTAAGGGATATCCAATGGGAAAAAAAACTTTATACTGGTCACTACAGACGTGACGGCTCTGTACACATCCATAAGACATGGATGCAGAGCCGCCAAGCTGTTTTTGGAAAAGGAGGGAATTATGCCCATTAACCAAATAGAATTTCTAATTAAATGCATAGAATTTGTCCTCAGTAGGAATTTCTTCTGGTTTTGCGATGAATTTTTCCTCCAATTATGTGGAACCGCCATGGGGACCAAATTTGCGCCCAGTTACGCGAACCTCCTCATGGCCATGTGGGAAGATCAATACATATGGTCATGGGCAGGTCAGAGCGCAAGTTTGGTCACATGGCGCAGGTATATTGATGACATTCTCTTTGTGTGGAAGGGTCCACAGGAAGATTTAGATATATTTCTAAAAAATCTAGACAATAACGAATTTAATCTTAAATTCACCTCCATTTCTAGTACCTCCACGGTGAACTTCCTCGACCTCACCATATACTTAGATAACAACATCATCAAAACAAAAAATTATTTTAAGGATGTTGACGCAAATAATTATATTCTACGGTCAAGCTGCCATCTTAATAGATGGATCACCAACATTCCATATGGACAGTATAGACGTCTGAAGCGCAACTGCTCTGATAATGATGTATTTCAGGAACAATCAGTGGTCTTGTCGAGGAAGTTCAGGGAAAGGAGATACAGAGAGGATGTCATCCACAATGCTCTAGAAAGAACGGCCAATACATCTAGAGAATCTATGTTAGCACCTAAACCGAAAGATAAACATTGTATGAATATTAATGTGCCATTCATCACACAATATAACAAGGATGCATTTAAAATTAATAACATCATTAACTCACATTGGTCTATCCTAAAAAATGATCCAATCATTGGGAAACACCTACCGGATAAGGTGAAAATGGTTTATAGGAAAGCACCAAATATCAAAAACATTGTGGCCCCTAGTGCACTCAAAGAAAAAAATATTGCTAATAACTCTGGCTGGCTGAATCCGACATATGGTTTTTATGGCTGTAAAATGTGTACAGCCTGCAATTTTAGGTCCAAAGTGACCAATAATTTTACGTCTTATGCTACTAAGAAAATGTACAATATAAAACAGCATCTCAATTGTAGATCAAACTTTGTAATATATCTCATTGAGTGCAGTTGCGGTCTTCAATATGTGGGGAAAACCATTCGCCCATTGAAGACACGTATACTGGAACATATTGGAAACATTAGGAGGAAACTTACCACTCATAGTGTTTCCAATCATTTCCTGTTAAAGCATAACTCAGACCCAATAGGGTTAACTTTTAAGGCCATAGAACAAGTGATGCCACATTGGAGGGGTGGCAATAGACATTCAGCTCTCTTAAAGAGAGAATCCTTCTGGATGTTCGAATTAAATACCATGTCCCCCTCGGCCCTTAATTTAGAATTTGACATCAAACCTTTTTTATAAGTTTTTATAAGATTTTTTAATAATTTTATAAGTTCAATCGTATATTTCCTGCATTAACCATTTGTTTCTATCCCCCCCCCCAGGATATTTTATATTTTATTTTATTTTGATCAATTGCATTAAAGATAGATCATATGATCACCAGAAATTAGGATTAGTTTAAGTTGTTTTATTATAGGTTTTTTGAACTCTGCATATGTTAGATACAGAGGTTAACCAAATTGTATAATTTTTCCCATGTATTGCCCAACACATGTGGCAATATAATACCTCTATTTTTAATGCCAAGATTATTATGCACTAAGTACTTTAAAGATTATCACTAAGATATATCTGACCAAATTGGATATGATGTATTTTAGACATCATGCTCATGTGTTACATAATTGTTCATGCTTAGATATACGACTTGGCCAGTTTACATATCCTGGTATTTAATAATGTTTATGCACAAGTCAGATATGGCAAGGGTTTTTGAGCGATCGCGATCTGCAGAACACATTTGCCCAATATATAAACGGACAGGCATTCAGTATTAAAGTCCCACTGACTGCCCTGCATGATCGCGTGTTCAATCACTCAAGCTATACATCAGAGAAGTTATCTGAGCCATTGTAAAGTGTCTACCAGCTTTTCTCAGTTAATTAATTTAATGCCAATTAGAGGGTGTATATATACTAGCTACACTGCTCACAACGTCACTCCTGAGGACGCCTAGAATAGGTGAAACGCGTAGAGTGACGCTGTCTCTACCCACCGGAAGCCTCGGATGCTGATGACGTCACTTCCGGTCGCTGACACGCACCCGTGACACGCACAGCAGAGAAGGAGAAAGATCCGAGAGAGAGATTCCATCCGGTGGCAGCACAGAGCGAAATTTGCAGAGATCATTGAGATCTAAAATGCTGTTTTTTATCTTGCACCATGTGAGTAGATTGGAATATAACTACTTCATTTATTAAATTGTCATACAGTCTACGCTATGTCCAGTGTTTTCCTACCCTAAGGTCAGCTGAGAACCACACTCCTCTGGCAACAACACACTTGACAGACTGACACCAGTTCGTAAAGATACCTTTATGTGTCTGTATCCTACCTCACATTTGTGAGTATTCTGTGTACACATTTTTGGGCTAGACAATTTCTTTCAACATTGTTTGCACAATATTGCACCATAAGCATTTTTTATGTGTTCCCACATGGTATGCGCTTCCTGATGATCCACTTGCCACTTCTTCAAACGAGGATTGAGAAAGAAATCCTACACCAGGTCACAGCTGCAATCAACCATTGGGTTTGTTTAAGTATCACTTTATCACTATTTTATTGATTATATCACTGTCTGTTGTAAATGTATATGAGCGCCATTTTTGGTTAAACACCCCACATACACCATTCACTCTTTATTTTTCCAAGGCTGCACCATTGCATTTGTATATCACTTAGTATTATTTGTATACTATGGCTAGCCCTAATGTTTTCCAAAATAGGACAAATAGAAATTTAAATCTTGACACATATTTTAAAGATGCTAATTTGTCATTTAGAGAGGATCAAGACAAGATCAATACCACATGTATCAAACTAGAACGTACATTGTTACGTGATACAAAAAAGTGGCTTGACCTTCTCTTTTTAAAAAAATATGTTGAATATAAAATAATACCCAGAGGACTAAGGGTTCAAAAAAATCCTTCAATGGATCTCAGTGATGAGGATTTCATTGCAAATTGGAACAGTGCCCAAGATGCATGCTCCTTTGCTTTGATAAAATTAATTATGTCTCAACAAGAGAAACATCTATTAACACTGGACAAAGAGATAGAAGATCTAAGGTTGGAACTAGGTTCCCCTGAAAACATTAAAGATTATACTGAACGAGATGCTAAAATTCAGAAAAATGTAGACACATTTAAAAAAGAGGTAATAGAAATCAAACTAAGAAAATTTAGGAGGGATCAGGATGACTATGCACAAGGCATAGAGAGAACCTGGAATAAGGGAAAGAAAGGGCACAAATCATCCCCTAATCCTGACCCCTCCCAAACAAATTCCTCACCCACCACTAAAATGGATACCTCATACAGAGGAAGATTTACGGATAATTATCCAAAAAATCATGCTGGATTTCTGCCCCAAGTTCTAACAAAAAAAGCAGAAATCCCGCAAAACAGGGGGGAAAGCGAAAGAAAAAACAAAACATTTGGAAGTGAATGACATTATTAAGATCTCTGATAAAGAAAATTTAAAAGCAGGTCACCAAAAGGAACAGCAACCTTTTTTAGCAACCAGGGGGTGTATGAGTTCATGGGAGACCAGGAACCCATTTCACCCCCTGGCGACTCCCAGTACAAGCGTAAAACAAAGAAACAAAAGACGCATGTCAGAGGGAGACGAGGGGGTGGAACACGGAAAAATAAGGAAATTTTAATAAAAAGTAACATTTTTAATATTAGTAGTAAAGTTCTTACAACAAGCCAAAATAAAGTTATTAGCAAGGGACTAACATTTGCTCCCACCATTGGACCAAATAAATTTGGTCTTTATGTAGATGCACACAAATTTCTTAGATCTCTCACTTTAAAGAGATTTTTCTTGAGCAAAGATGCAGAAACCAGAAATTGGACTACAACACAAAATAATAAAGCAGATAGTCCTAACAATTCAGATTCTAGAGACTCTGAATACATTCATTCAAATTGTAGATCTAGATCCAAGTTTTTTCCCACATTTGCAAAGGGGAATCACTTGGATGTCTTCTTCCAACTAGTGACCAAAGATCTGGAGGCTCTCCCATACAGGAGAAGTGACCAGCATACGAATCTGACAAAAGATGAAAAAATAGCGTTAGAAGAACTAAAACTGGACAAATCTATTATAATAAAGCTGGCAGACAAAGGAGGGGGTGTGCTCATCATGGATCACAATTATTATATTAGGGAGGCCAATAGGATCCTAGGGGACAATACTACATATCGGAAACTAGATAGCAATCCAACAGCTGAATTTAAGGAGGAATTGCAGTCCCTTCTGGAGGATGGTAGAGGACGGGGAATATTGGAGGAATATGAATTCCTATTTCTTAATGTACAGGATCCGATTTTCCCCGTCTTCTATTTCCTACCAAAGATCCACAAGAATTTGACGCAACCCCCAGGTAGACCAATAATCTCCGGTATAGGATCCCTTACAGCAAACTTATCGGAATACATAGATCACTATCTTCAAGAGATTGTGAAAAAACAAAAATCTTACTTAAAAGACACCACCGATGTGATCTTAATGCTAAGGGATATCCAATGGGAAAAAAACTTTATACTTGTCACTACAGACGTGACGGCTCTGTACACATCCATAAGACATGAAGATGGATGCAGAGCCGCCAAGCTGTTTTTGGAAAAGGAGGGAATTATGCCCATTAACCAAATAGAATTTCTAATTAAATGCATAGAATTTGTCCTCAGTAGGAATTTCTTCTGGTTTTGCGATGAATTTTTCCTCCAATTATGTGGAACCGCCATGGGGACCAAATTTGCGCCCAGTTACGCGAACCTCCTCATGGCCATGTGGGAAGATCAATACATATGGTCATGGGCAGGTCAGAGCGCAAGTTTGGTCACATGGCGCAGGTATATTGATGACATTCTCTTTGTGTGGAAGGGTCCACAGGAAGATTTAGATATATTTCTAAAAAATCTAGACAATAACGAATTTAATCTTAAATTCACCTCCATTTCTAGTACCTCCACGGTGAACTTCCTCGACCTCACCATATACTTAGATAACAACATCATCAAAACAAAAAATTATTTTAAGGATGTTGACGCAAATAATTATGTTCTACGGTCAAGCTGCCATCTTAATAGATGGATCACCAACATTCCATATGGACAGTATAGACGTCTGAAGCGCAACTGCTCTGATAATGATGTATTTCAGGAACAATCAGTGGTCTTGTCGAGGAAGTTCAGGGAAAGGAGATACAGAGAGGATGTCATCCACAATGCTCTAGAAAGAACGGCCAATACATCTAGAGAATCTATGTTAGCACCTAAACCGAAAGATAAACATTGTATGAATATTAATGTGCCATTCATCACACAATATAACAAGGATGCATTTAAAATTAATAACATCATTAACTCACATTGGTCTATCCTAAAAAATGATCCAATCATTGGGAAACACCTACCGGATAAGGTGAAAATGGTTTATAGGAAAGCACCAAATATCAAAAACATTGTGGCCCCTAGTGCACTCAAAGAAAAAAATATTGCTAATAACTCTGGCTGGCTGAATCCGACATATGGTTTTTATGGCTGTAAAATGTGTACAGCCTGCAATTTTAGGTCCAAAGTGACCAATAATTTTACGTCTTATGCTACTAAGAAAATGTACAATATAAAACAGCATCTCAATTGTAGATCAAACTTTGTAATATATCTCATTGAGTGCAGTTGCGGTCTTCAATATGTGGGGAAAACCATTCGCCCATTGAAGACACGTATACTGGAACATATTGGAAACATTAGGAGGAAACTTACCACTCATAGTGTTTCCAATCATTTCCTGTTAAAGCATAACTCAGACCCAATAGGGTTAACTTTTAAGGCCATAGAACAAGTGATGCCACATTGGAGGGGTGGCAATAGACATTCAGCTCTCTTAAAGAGAGAATCCTTCTGGATGTTCGAATTAAATACCATGTCCCCCTCGGCCCTTAATTTAGAATTTGACATCAAACCTTTTTTATAAGTTTTTATAAGATTTTTTAATAATTTTATAAGTTCAATCGTATATTTCCTGCATTAACCATTTGTTTCTATCCCCCCCCCAGGATATTTTATATTTTATTTTATTTTGATCAATTGCATTAAAGATAGATCATATGATCACCAGAAATTAGGATTAGTTTAAGTTGTTTTATTATAGGTTTTTTGAACTCTGCATATGTTAGATACAGAGGTTAACCAAATTGTATAATTTTTCCCATGTATTGCCCAACACATGTGGCAATATAATACCTCTATTTTTAATGCCAAGATTATTATGCACTAAGTACTTTAAAGATTATCACTAAGATATATCTGACCAAATTGGATATGATGTATTTTAGACATCATGCTCATGTGTTACATAATTGTTCATGCTTAGATATACGACTTGGCCAGTTTACATATCCTGGTATTTAATAATGTTTATGCACAAGTCAGATATGGCAAGGGTTTTTGAGCGATCGCGATCTGCAGAACACATTTGCCCAATATATAAACGGACAGGCATTCAGTATTAAAGTCCCACTGACTGCCCTGCATGATCGCGTGTTCAATCACTCAAGCTATACATCAGAGAAGTTATCTGAGCCATTGTAAAGTGTCTACCAGCTTTTCTCAGTTAATTAATTTAATGCCAATTAGAGGGTGTATATATACTAGCTACACTGCTCACAACGTCACTCCTGAGGACGCCTAGAATAGGTGAAACGCGTAGAGTGACGCTGTCTCTACCCACCGGAAGCCTCGGATGCTGATGACGTCACTTCCGGTCGCTGACACGCACCCGTGACACGCACAGCAGAGAAGGAGAAAGATCCGAGAGAGAGATTCCATCCGGTGGCAGCACAGAGCGAAATTTGCAGAGATCATTGAGATCTAAAATGCTGTTTTTTATCTTGCACCATGTGAGTAGATTGGAATATAACTACTTCATTTATTAAATTGTCATACAGTCTACGCTATGTCCAGTGTTTTCCTACCCTAAGGTCAGCTGAGAACCACACTCCTCTGGCAACAACACACTTGACAGACTGACACCAGTTCGTAAAGATACCTTTATGTGTCTGTATCCTACCTCACATTTGTGAGTATTCTGTGTACACATTTTTGGGCTAGACAATTTCTTTCAACATTGTTTGCACAATATTGCACCATAAGCATTTTTTATGTGTTCCCACATGGTATGCGCTTCCTGATGATCCACTTGCCACTTCTTCAAACGAGGATTGAGAAAGAAATCCTACACCAGGTCACAGCTGCAATCAACCATTGTGTTTGTTTAAGTATCACTTTATCACTATTTTATTGATTATATCACTGTCTGTTGTAAATGTATATGAGCGCCATTTTTGGTTAAACACCCCACATACACCATTCACTCTTTATTTTTCCAAGGCTGCACCATTGCATTTGTATATCACTTAGTATTATTTGTATACTATGGCTAGCCCTAATGTTTTCCAAAATAGGACAAATAGAAATTTAAATCTTGACACATATTTTAAAGATGCTAATTTGTCATTTAGAGAGGATCAAGACAAGATCAATACCACATGTATCAAACTAGAACGTACATTGTTACGTGATACAAAAAAGTGGCTTGACCTTCTCTTTTTAAAAAAATATGTTGAATATAAAATAATACCCAGAGGACTAAGGGTTCAAAAAAATCCTTCAATGGATCTCAGTGATGAGGATTTCATTGCAAATTGGAACAGTGCCCAAGATGCATGCTCCTTTGCTTTGATAAAATTAATTATGTCTCAACAAGAGAAACATCTATTAACACTGGACAAAGAGATAGAAGATCTAAGGTTGGAACTAGGTTCCCCTGAAAACATTAAAGATTATACTGAACGAGATGCTAAAATTCAGAAAAATGTAGACACATTTAAAAAAGAGGTAATAGAAATCAAACTAAGAAAATTTAGGAGGGATCAGGATGACTATGCACAAGGCATAGAGAGAACCTGGAATAAGGGAAAGAAAGGGCACAAATCATCCCCTAATCCTGACCCCTCCCAAACAAATTCCTCACCCACCTCTAAAATGGATACCTCATACAGAGGAAGATTTACGGATAATTATCCAAAAAATCATGCTGGATTTCTGCCCCAAGTTCTAACAAAAAAGGCAGAAATCCCGCAAAACAGGGGGGAAAGCGAAAGAAAAAACAAAACATTTGGAAGTGAATGACATTATTAAGATCTCTGATAAAGAAAATTTAAAAGCAGGTCACCAAAAGGAACAGCAACCTTTTTTAGCAACCAGGGGGTGTATGAGTTCATGGGAGACCAGGAACCCATTTCACCCCCTGGCGACTCCCAGTACAAGCGTAAAACAAAGAAACAAAAGACGCATGTCAGAGGGAGACGAGGGGGTGGAACACGGAAAAATAAGGAAATTTTAATAAAAAGTAACATTTTTAATATTAGTAGTAAAGTTCTTACAACAAGCCAAAATAAAGTTATTAGCAAGGGACTAACATTTGCTCCCACCATTGGACCAAATAAATTTGGTCTTTATGTAGATGCACACAAATTTCTTAGATCTCTCACTTTAAAGAGATTTTTCTTGAGCAAAGATGCAGAAACCAGAAATTGGACTACAACACAAAATAATAAAGCAGACAGTCCTAACACTTCAGATTCTAGAGACTCTGAATACATTCATTCAAATTGTAGATCTAGATCCAAGTTTTTTCCCACATTTGCAAAGGGGAATCACTTGGATGTCTTCTTCCAACTAGTGACCAAAGATCTGGAGGCTCTCCCATACAGGAGAAGTGACCAGCATACGAATCTGACAAAAGATGAAAAAATAGCGTTAGAAGAATTAAACTGGACAAATCTATTATAATAAAGCCGGCAGACAAAGGAGGGGGTGTGCTCATCATGGATCACAATTATTATATTAGGGAGGCCAATAGGATCCTAGGGGACAATACTACATATCGGAAACTAGATAGCAATCCAACAGCTGAATTTAAGGAGGAATTGCAGTCCCTTCTGGAGGATGGTAGAGGACGGGGAATATTGGAGGAATATGAATTCCTATTTCTTAATGTACAGGATCCGATTTTCCCCATCTTCTATTTCCTACCAAAGATCCACAAGAATTTGACGCAACCCCCAGGTAGACCAATAATCTCCGGTATAGGATCCCTTACAGCAAACTTATCGGAATACATAGATCACTATCTTCAAGAGATTGTGAAAAAACAAAAATCTTACTTAAAAGACACCACCGATGTGATCTTAATGCTAAGGGATATCCAATGGGAAAAAAACTTTATACTTGTCACTACAGACGTGACGGCTCTGTACACATCCATAAGACATGAAGATGGATGCAGAGCCGCCAAGCTGTTTTTGGAAAAGGAGGGAATTATGCCCATTAACCAAATAGAATTTCTAATTAAATGCATAGAATTTGTCCTCAGTAGGAATTTCTTCTGGTTTTGCGATGAATTTTTCCTCCAATTATGTGGAACCGCCATGGGGACCAAATTTGCGCCCAGTTACGCGAACCTCCTCATGGCCATGTGGGAAGATCAATACATATGGTCATGGGCAGGTCAGAGCGCAAGTTTGGTCACATGGCGCAGGTATATTGATGACATTCTCTTTGTGTGGAAGGGTCCACAGGAAGATTTAGATATATTTCTAAAAAATCTAGACAATAACGAATTTAATCTTAAATTCACCTCCATTTCTAGTACCTCCACGGTGAACTTCCTCGACCTCACCATATACTTAGATAACAACATCATCAAAACAAAAAATTATTTTAAGGATGTTGACGCAAATAATTATGTTCTACGGTCAAGCTGCCATCTTAATAGATGGATCACCAACATTCCATATGGACAGTATAGACGTCTGAAGCGCAACTGCTCTGATAATGATGTATTTCAGGAACAATCAGTGGTCTTGTCGAGGAAGTTCAGGGAAAGGAGATACAGAGAGGATGTCATCCACAATGCTCTAGAAAGAACGGCCAATACATCTAGAGAATCTATGTTAGCACCTAAACCGAAAGATAAACATTGTATGAATATTAATGTGCCATTCATCACACAATATAACAAGGATGCATTTAAAATTAATAACATCATTAACTCACATTGGTCTATCCTAAAAAATGATCCAATCATTGGGAAACACCTACCGGATAAGGTGAAAATGGTTTATAGGAAAGCACCAAATATCAAAAACATTGTGGCCTCTAGTGCACTCAAAGAAAAAAATATTGCTAATAACTCTGGCTGGCTGAATCCGACATATGGTTTTTATGGCTGTAAAATGTGTACAGCCTGCAATTTTAGGTCCAAAGTGACCAATAATTTTACGTCTTATGCTACTAAGAAAATGTACAATATAAAACAGCATCTCAATTGTAGATCAAACTTTGTAATATATCTCATTGAGTGCAGTTGCGGTCTTCAATATGTGGGGAAAACCATTCGCCCATTGAAGACACGTATACTGGAACATATTGGAAACATTAGGAGGAAACTTACCACTCATAGGGCCTCATGCAGTAAGCGTCGATTATGTGAAATCGGCAATCTTACCGATTAGTCATGTTATTGGCGTTTTTTCCTCTCCGTATGCAGTAAGTGCCGAATACATTCAAAATCAACCCGAAAACAAATCCGCCCACTCTCACGATGATTAGCCGATCACACACAGGTGTATCGGCGTGCGTGGCGCGGTGCTGATAGGTTGCCCAATCACAAATCTTGCTGAATCAGGCGAAACAAGCATGTTTTGGATTGCGCGCCATATTTAAAGGCAACGTGTACTGCTAATCATTCTCTGTGTTGTTGGGAGTGAGAGAGAGAGAGACGCACAGAGCTGGCTGTTTGAAGATTTGCATATTGACTGAGAGACTTGTTGTGTATTGGGTGAGCTTTGTCCATTGTTGTTTTGTTTACATCTTTGTCTTGTTTTATATGTGGAAGTGTTTCGTGTGATTGGCTGTACATTTATTGTCTGTTTTTTGTGAGTGCTGGAAGTATGCCCGCAAAGCGTGGGAAGAGTGATGCTGGTGGGAGTGGGAGTGCTACTCGTGGGAGTACGCGTCGGAGTGAACGTACTGTTCAGGGGAGTGATGTTGCTGAGAGTGAGAGTGGTGTTGCAGGGAGTGGGAGTGCTGGTGCTGCGAGTGGTGTTGCTGGGAGTGGGAGTGCTGTTGCTGGGAGTGGGAGTGCTGTTGCTGGGAGTGGGAGTGCTGTTGCTGGGAGTGGGAGTGCTGTTGCTGGGAGTGGGAGTGCTGGTGCTGGGAGTGGGAGTGCTGTTGCTGGGAGTGGGAGTGCTGGTGCTGGGAGTGCTGGTGCTAGGAGTGTGAGTGCTGGTGCTAGGAGTGTGAGTGCTGGTGCTAGGAGTGGGAGTGCTGGTGCTAGGAGTGTGAGTGCTGGTGCTAGGAGTGGGAGTGCTGGTGCTGGGAGTGCTGCTGGTGGCGCAGTTGCTGATGGGGTGGATGGTGGTGGCGTGCTTGCTGGTGGGCAGCTTTTGGAGGCTCTTCCATTGGAAGAAGGAGAGTCCAGTCAGCACCAGCCAAGCTCTGACCCTAAACCTGCTCGGAAGAAACGTGTGGAGAAGCCACGTAATCCTCGCTTCAATGACCAGGAAAATACAGCTCTTGTCACTGGCATTCTGGAGCACTATGACAGTATATATGGACATTTACTAGGTAAGTGTACATTTACATTTATTATTCAAATACATGTGATCCTAGGTCATCTGAGTTTTGTTCATATGCAAATATGGCTTCACAATATCTTTCTATGTTAATTAGTCTGGAAACACAGCTTTTTAGCATGCCTTACAAGGACAACTAAACACAGGCGGTCAATTTGCCATAACTGCATACAATATGAATGCAACCTTGCTTACATGTATAGGTTTAGTAGTGAATGCTCATGTGCTTCACATATTACACATAAAACAGCATGTTTGCTATCTCTTGGAACAGCTAGCAGTGTAGGAAACTGGTGCTTATATTATTATTCATTTACCTCATATATTTGATATGTTTTTCAAGGGCGGACAAGTTCAGCAAGCAGAAAAGAAATGTGGGACACAATAGTCATTGGTGTCAATGCGTGTGGGAATCATGTGAGGGACAAGCGGAATTGTCACAAGAGATTTGATGATATTAGGTCCAAATTGAATAAGAAAATACAACACCAACGCGTGCATGCTACTGGCACTGGAGGTGGGCCCACACCACAACGTCTCATATTAAGTCCATTGGAGGAGCTGCTTCGGGCAAAATTACTTCCCGTCGTCGTGGAAGGCTTACCTGGTGACCGTGATATAGGAATTTACCCCTCACAATTTCCACCAGGTGAGAAATATTACTGTACTACAGTGGCGACACACTTTATTCGAGCTCGGCTAGTCCCACGAATTCGGGTATACCCGGGTGTATTGAGGTTTGTGACTGTTTTCTGCCCGAGTGCATTGAGTTATTTTCCGGCAGGGATTGAAGCATTTTATTCCCGTTGGCTGCAATACTGCACAGTACATATATATATACTGCATTACAATTCATGAATTTATGCCATCTGGTAGACACGCGAAGCATTGCAGCCTATTAAATCCTAATCATTATCATTTAACAGATCAGCCGCCCATCAGCCAGGCATGAACCCAGGCTGGGAAGGCAAATGCAACGGGGCTTGTCAGAGGTGAGGAGCGGCGCATTCCAGGTATCTGCCAGGTACATACCGGGTATTTGCTCGAATAAAGTGTGTCGGTGCAGTAGGCGTGTCGTTGCTTACAGTTATTTTGCATAGTTACACTGCTTTTTATACTGTCTTCACAATATAAGCATACCTGCATCTATATATGTATATGTCTGATTCTGTATATATATATATATCTAAATAGACATATATGTTGTAGTCCTACTAAAAGCAGTAACTAATATAGCACGTGCCATTGCGTGCTCATTTACATGTGAATTCCCAAAATGCATTGCTGCAGTGGAAGCAATTGATGGTGGGCGAAGATGGGGAACAACAGGGTAGTACACGTGTAACACATGTTAATCAGAAATTATTACTAGCTACAGGTACAGAACAGAAATATGTAGAATATTATTGTGTATTTATTTATTTTACTCCGACAAACATGACATTACTGCCTATTTTAAGCATGCATCAAATATATTGCATGCAACGGCCTACAAACATCACTTGCACTAACACATCTATAGTTGTTTATGAAAAGGTCCATTTTTGCTTTAAGTCCTATACAGACAGCATAATGAGGCACACGTATCATATTTTATGTCATTGTTTTCATAACTTCAAAACTGCACACGACTATTTAGCTCATCTACCATTGTGTTAAAGCAGCTGCAATTAATATCTCATCACAGCATACACTTCAACAGAGGGGGTGGGGTTCAGCACACACACTAATTACAGCCTCATTTTAGGGGCAACTTAGTTCACACCATTTTCACCTGTTTCAAGTAATTGAAAGGTGTGGCTCATTAGGCTTTTTGGGGAAGGGAAAACCGTTCTTACAACCTCACTAGCACAACTGAAGTTAATCACACTCATTTGAAAGCTTCACTTTAGCTACTAAATGCCCCAACAACTCATTACTTATCAAACCGTACGTCACACATTAGTTCACTCATATCTATAGTTGAACTACTATCAACGACACATTATCACACACTGCATGTCTTGTCTTGTTTAGTCACAGCCACATTCATGTGTGCCACATCTTATATTAATGTACCACACATATCCTCTACCAAAAACAACACTTTTTGCAATATGACCACCTTCATGATAACCATTGTGAATGGTCATCTCATGATAGTTATGTACATTATGATACTGATATCACTACACAACATATGATTTTTATGTACTAATTTAATGTATTTTTCCTCACGCATTACTGCAGAACCATAGTATGTTGTATGTTAGGGAACTCAAAACTTCTAAGTACACAGGCATGTACATTGTTATTACAACTATTTATGTTCACTTTCACACACACACATTTTGGGTTAAGGAAATGATGCTGTTAGATACTCATAAATACAGAACATACAATAACTGTTTGTTCAATATTTACACATGTAAATGTAAAACTTATGTTATTGTTATATATAGTTGCCCCTGAAGGACATGTGTCACCTGAGACTGAACAAGTGTCTTCACCTGGGTCAGCCAGCTCAACACACCTAGAAGGTGAGTGTATCAGTTGGTGGCCATATAATATGTGCTCTTCTATATGTTATGTTGTCATGTTCATTATTTGTTTTGCACATCTTCTTTAAATAGGATTACTTAGTGTCAGTGAAAATGAAGTGTAAGGCAACTTGTATTGTGTTAGTGATGTTAACTATCATGTAGGAGTTTTGAGTTTACAGCAAGTTTTCATTCACTCATATTTCATACTGAGTCCAAACATTATTCTTAAGTCAAGGTAGTTTTTAATGTGAGGTTATAAAACGTATGGAAACATGTTAGTTGTTACTTATGACACAGTACAATTACATAGTAACACAGCAGAGATTAACATGACATTTAATAATTTGTACATTTATTTGTAGAACATGATGAAGAGGATTATGATGATGATGATGATGACGCCACCGCCATACACACACAAATAGAAGCAAGTGACCATGAAGACGTTCCAATTGAAACTGTTTTACCGGCAAATTGTCCAGCAAATACGACATACGATGCAATTGTAGCTTCTGAGGGAAAAATTGTGGAAGCAGAAAATCGTCGCCATTCTGACTTCATGACAGTGCTGGAAAGGATGATTGCACTGCAGGAAGAAACAGTTTCACAATTGGCACATCTCCACAGAGTCTTCATTGAAGTGCCGAAACAGTTGCAAAAAATCAACACCTCATTCGAAGCATTAGTTGTTCAGCAAACACAAGCTAATTACTGGAGAATGACTAATGTACCACAATTCAACACCTCCCAGCCAGGATCTGTTCATGCAGGTCAGTTTTCACCACATTCATCTGATATTCATTCTCCAGGCCCAAATGTTACCGGTCAAGTAGCAGAGATTGCTGTGCAGGTTCCTGACGACATACTACCACTGCCATCTGTACAAAATCAGCAGCTGACACCTACAAAGGAGCCCACAAAAACAAAATACAAGCAGTTACTACTGACCAGTTTTTGGTCAAAAACAACAAAAGACACACATGAAACAGACCAACCATCACTTGTGCAGTGTCTACCAACTTGCTCACAGTCACTACCCAAAAGCCCTGTAGGTGAATCACTGCCCAAAAGCCCTGTAGGTGAATCACTGCCCAAAAGCCCTGTAGGTGAATCACTGGCCACAAGCCCTGTAGGTGAGTCACTGGCCACAAGCCCCGTAGGTGAACAGTCACTGCCCAAAAGCCCTGTAGGTGAGTCACTGCCCACAAGCCCTGCCCGTGAAGTGCCAGAGGCCACTCAAAGTGGCTCTGCTGTGCCTAAAGTTGGTGGCAAAAGAAAAAGGAAAATTCAAGAGACAACAAGCAGGCCTGTTACTCGCTCGCAAAAGGAACAAAAAAAATAAATGTTATAATTCAGAAAATATGTCTTTGGCCTTGTTTTGTTGACTTCACATTATCTAATTACTATTGTATGTATGCTGAAGACTGTGTTGTTTCCAAACTTTCAAGTATGTTCTTGTACACGTGAAGTTTTGGAAATGTTAACACTCAATTAATGAATAGTGTTATAAATATTTATGTATTAATCGTCTGTTCAGTAATGGTCCACCTGGAACCAGTTGCAAAGTTTAGAGAAGCTGCCATTGACTTTGCAGCAAAACATTGCATTTGGGTGTGTTAATTGATGTAAGAATTGCATATGCATATTAGTCACATGCATTTATAAAAACACCTAAGTAACTGCAAACATCTTTCTTGTACGTGTACAGCAGGATTATGTGTAAATTATTACTTACCTTTGCCTTGCTTGGGCATTCTAATTTTGTCCTTTAATCATTTGTGTGTTCTTGTTTCAATAACATCTCAGAATGTATAAAAATATATATACACACACTGAGTGTGTGTGTGTGTGTGTGTGTGTGTGTGTGTGTGTGTGTATATCTATATCTATATATATATATATATATATATATATATATATATAGTACTATATAAACTGGTATACATGTATTTTACAAACTAATACACTTCATGCTTCCTTGTGAAAGCACACTATTTTAATAAAATGTTTGAGAAATATCCTAAGTATGAGACTCTAACAGTATTGTGCTTAAACAAATGTTTATTACTTCATTCAATCATGTTTCTCACCATTTAAATAGGTTTCATACAAGGTATACTTACTGCCATCAATGTTGTGTGTACTCCTGCAATATTAAAAAAAATAAAATATAATATATAAATATATATATTTTTATAAGAGAGATATATTTAGATATATATATATACACACGTATTTAAACTCATGCAGACAGGGAGTTAACCAGACTTTCACATACACACAGAAATGTAAGCGGGGAAAAAACATTTCTTTTTGCAGATGTGTGTTTGTACTGATATGCCTGGCTAAGAAATATTTTCACACAGTGGTCTTTGTTAGTGTTCAAAAAAACACTATGTGAACGCATTCAAATTCTAGGGATGTTTTTCACAAACGAGATAAAAGAAGGAGAAATGTTTCTCCCACAGTCCCATATCACAAACCACAACTGTTAACCCAATTAGACAAACAAATCCAATTGGCGTTTGAAATAAGGAGTCAAAGTAGTTAGTTTTGTTGACCTTGACAAGGAAAAACAGGAGTTTGTTAGCCATTCAGCACATTCATTTTGATGAGCAAATAACACAGACCTGCACACAGCTTTTGTGCTACTCAGACATGGCTGATGAATTCGTTAACAATATTAATCCCCTTTTAGGGTATAAGTACATGATCTGTGAAGCCATCTTGAACAGTCGCGGACAGAAAGCAAGCACACGCCAAATCGATGATTTCATTCGAGCAAAATATCCTTATTACCAAGACCGTAAGCATGCACGGAATTTTAATTCCTCAATAAGATTCACTTTATCAAGTAATGACTTTTTTGAACGTGACCAGGATAAGCTACAACACACCTATGGTTTCTGGAAGATTGCCCCGGAAAAACAATTTCTCCTGAAAGACGGCACTTATATTGTCGTGAAAGGCATATTTATTCCTAATGGCAATAGCAATGTATCCGCTACTACTGATCCGTTTGAATCGATACGTGCTGCAATATCTGCAGCCTCCATTCCTGAAACCCACATTGTACAAGAACAAAAGTACTATGATTATGTACCAAGCCTTTCAGCTGAAAATGCATTGGAATGGGAACCCGAAGAAATGAACCTACCTCCCGACCAATTATTTGAAGAAAGCAGTGGCGATTCCTACGAGCGCATCCTGGAGGAGATATGTGTCATACTGGATTCAGCGGTTGGGTCAAGCGTGGATGAAAATGCCTTGCATTTCTGGAGCGACCAGTTGCAGCCAGGCGAAGAGTTAATTCTAGAAGAATGGTAAATATAACAATCGTTATGCGTTGACTCTGCGTTTAAATTTTTTTTTTTTTTGTAACCACCATTTTCACTTTCAATGCGTGGATACAGCGTAACATTGCAGACTGCATAACATGTAGCGATCACAAACAAATTGTTTCCTAATACAATATAGTAGAACCTGAAAGAGTAGTACACATTGCTGACGGTATACATATACGTACTTTCCTATCCCTTTAAACATATTAGCAACATTTTTCCATAACTCTAACACATACCTGTTTTGTTATCATGCAACATCTACAACATTGAAAACCGGGTCCACCACGTATGACGTGGGACCCTTGTCATGGGCCAAGGCGTCCTTAAAAAGGATTACGGATGTAAGTCCCGCCCCCAAGCGACGTGCGCGCCTCAAAGCCTATTGGCTGTCATGTTTTGTTATAGTAACGGTAACTGCAGTGTGTGATGCGTGCGGCTCAGTGTTTGTAGGCGTACCCTGGGCGTTAGCCGAATGTTAATTGAGTGGGAGGAGTGTTAGCGTGCGTTTCACGCTGGCTTAACATGACGTCACACGTATTGCATTTGCGCATTGTGTTATCGGCCGTCCTTTCTGTCCAAACACGTCTGGTTTAAAAGAATACAGATGTACTCGTTTAGAATGATTTTAGTTTCATCTTCATTGTATTTGAAATAAAGATGTGATGTTTACTGGTATTTTCTACATGTATTGAACGCACAACGTTCGCTTTGTTTTGCGCATGCGCTAACAGTTAGTGGAGCCAAGCGTGAAGTGCGTGCGCACACTAAGATGTGCGCGCACATTTTTCAGTATACAGGCAACGTTCACTTCATATACATAGTTATGGCTGCTACAAATGATAATAAAAATTACATACTGATGTACACTTGTAGTTGTAACATATAAATGAGTGACGTGTGTATGTACACAATCATATAGAGCTGTGTAACGCGTTGTCACGGATACATATATAGTAAGGTGCCATATTTGACCATCATGTGTTTGCTGTATTTCAGAGATGTCGGGGAAGATACAATCGGATCAATGTATGATTTCAGAAGAGTCTACCTTTATATGAGATGATTGTGAGGAGGAGCCACCGACTACTATACTACATATGGAACTAATTTTATATTGCTTGCAGCGCTTATTAACAAACAATTAAAAAAGTGATACCCTTATGCCTATATTGCATAAGCACTTAATTAACATAATGATGTTGCAAAATAGTGCCTCTTGAATTTTTCTTGAGTGTTCTTTAATGACTACTAACATTTTATGACATGGTGTGTTTTTTATATAACAACCATTCCCACTCTGCTAACACATTTGTGTATTCTATTGTGTAATGGAACGTATGACTGTCGAAACTATGTAACAATAATAATAATAATAATATGAGCATGTTCATGTATAGGGCTGCTAGTTGTACGCAGCGATTTACAGACACATGTTTCAGGCTGAGGTCCCTGGCCCGTGGAACGTACAAATGTTTTTTTGCCGCATGAGGCACAGGGAGATAAAGTGACTTGGCCAAGGTCACAAGGAGCCCACACCGGGAATTGAACCAGACTCCCCTGCTTCAAACTATCAGTGCCAGTGTGTGTCTTTACTCACTGAGCCACTCCTTCTCCCAATGTAAAGGACACTTACAACCAAGTAGCCATTTATATTTAAAATCTCTTGTTACATGGGTATGTAGATAAAATGGTTTGGGACTGTAGCAAATAATGTTACTGGCCAGATGTTATGGTCCCCTCCAATGCATGATGTTCTGAATATGACATCACCATCATGTTATGAAGTACGTTTCTGTGTATATTTCATTAACCTAACTAACTATAGTTTACGGTGTTTATTAATCGTTTAAAAATACATAGTATAGTCAATATGATGATATAAGCTACCATAATAAAGCTGGTGTTATCATTTGTCGGTGTTATACATGGATCCTACACCAATTGATAGAGACACAAACAGTTGTCTTAAAAAGTGTGTCTATGCTAGTGATGAATGTGCTCCCGTAAGTAAACAAATAAGTACAGTTATCCCCTTTTCTCCAAACACCTCTATATTACATTAATGGAAATTATAAGGAAACATACATAAAATGTGATGAAATGTGAGTAATCATTTTGTAATACAATGCACATGATACCTCAAGAGTAGCTAAATGCATATACATGATACAGAAAGTACATATATGTAACATTTGTGTTTAAACCAATATGTTGGGTTTTTAGTTCAAATAATTATAGGAAGATTGAGGTAGGCACATCTTATGAGAGATGTCAGCAAATATACATACCATGATCAGTCATACTGCAAATATACCTATAATGCAAAGGAACAATATATAAATTGCAAACATTGACATGCCATCTTCAGTACCGTAAACAACACATCAAAGTGTGTATTTGGTGTTAAATGTGCAACACCATGTATATTTAATGACATTCAAAATGTAAATGAGCCTGGTGTACACATCATATGGATGTACATGTTACACTGCACCAATAACATTGTATGTAAGCATACTAGAAGCATGAATGAGTATGGGCATAATATGTGTATTGTGTTAGCATAAGGAACAACACAATGCTAAAATATTAGTGCTTTGTTACCCCAGTTGTATTCACATACACACAACTAAAGTACAATTGAAGAGGGATTATATAACCTGTGCAACAATAACATACCGGTGCCACATCCCTTTGTGCACACAGCAGAGAAAAGAAAGGTGTGCAACCCATATTCATCTGTGTCCTAACAGAAGGTTATATAAAAAAAAATTATTGTTAAGATAACATAATGTAAGTATAAAAGTAGAACTTGGAACATATCTGTTTTTACTTACAAGAAAAAAATGAATTGATGAGATTCTGTCGTGTCTGGCCACCACTGGCTGTTTGTTCATTTTCAGCAGCTACATGGGTGGGATGCTCGTCTACCAAAGGCTCAGCTAGGTCTGATTGTACATTGTGCCTGAGTGCAACATTGTGCAAAATGCAACAGGCAAGGATAATATCAGAGACTTTTTGAGGCTTGTATAGAAGAGCCCCACCAGTTCTGTCCAGACACCTAAATCTGGTCTTGAGTAGGCCAAATGTCCTCTCTATAACAGATCTTGTAGATATATGGGCTGCATTGTACCTCTCCTCTGCTTCAGTTTGAGGGTTTAGCACCGGAGTCAAGAGCCACGGCCTAATTCCGTATCCTGAGTCACCTATAATGAATGGAGCACACATAAGCTTACATTAGTGATCAAATTCTACAATGCCAACATTCCTAAATAAAAATGTGTTTTGTGTTATAACATGTAAATGTGTACTCACCCAGCAGCCAACCATATTCAAAAGGTCCCTCTTCGAACGCATGGAAGACTGAAGAGTTCCTCAGGATAGAGGAATCGTGACTGGAACCAGGGAATTTGGGTACCACATGCATTATCCTCATCGTGGCATCACATACCACCTGTACATTGAGTGAATGGTAGTGCTTCCGATTGCGGTACACATGCTCACTCTGACTAGGTGCAATCAAAGCAACATGTGTGCAATCGATTGCACCCAGCACACATGGTATCCCTGCTATATTATAAAAGCCAGTCCTGACTTCCAGCCACTCTGTCGCCTCTGTAGGAAAATGAATATAATTCCTAGCGCGTCTATTGAGTGCATAGAGAAACTGGGTCAAGGCCCGCGAGAATGTAGATTGCGAGACCCCGCCCACTATGCCCACAGTTGTCTGGTAAGACGCGGAAGCAAGATAATGTAATGAGCACAGCATTTTAACAAGCCCAGGGACTGCACGACCTCTGGCTGTGAAAAAATCTAAATCTCCCCTTATCTCCTGATAAAGAGCTAAGATTGCTGCTGAACTCAAACGATAGCGACTTACAATCTCCTCCTCACTCATCCCATCTAACAGGGTTCTCTCCCTGTACAGACGCGGACGAGGCACAACTTGTCTCCTCTGTCTTCTCCTCTGATCTCCTGTCCCTCTTCCTGTCCCTCGGCCTGTCCCTCTCCCTGTCCCTGTCGTATCCGCGTCACTGTCCCTGTCACTGTCCCTCGGTGTGTCCCTCCCTTGCCCTATATGATTGTCTTCATCATCAAGCATGTCATAGAAAAGAATGTTCCTCCGTCTCCTAAACAATCTCAACATTTTGAAATGAGTAGCTGTGAATGAGCAGGTAATGGGCGTCCTTTAAATAGGTATAATGATGTCAGGTGACATAGTAAAATGCAAGGTTTTACATGAACATAATAAAGTACTTGTGTGGCAAGCTGTGTGCAGTTGTTGTGTGTATTCTGCAGGGAATGATGATATTTGCCAATGATGTGACGTGATGCTTTGTAGAAACATTGCTTGCAAATAAATAGTTGCATGTGCAATGCATGTAAAACTTGTGAACGCAAGAGTCAGTCATGTAATGAGACAAAAAGGCTGAGATTGATGTGGGAAAAGTTTTGTGTAACATGTGTAATTAGGCATGTTATTGTGACATGTTGCCAACAATGAATAGTCGTGTGCATATGCATGCATTTCTGTAAGGAGGATAGTTGGTATAGAATGAGTTAACAAGGTGTCCCAATGCTGAATTACTGTACATGTGTGTATAAGTTAGGTTGAAGTGCTTGTAATGCTACGGTTATAATGTAAATATGCAATGTGATTGCGCGTCCAATAAGTGACGTCATGAAAATAGGGAGGACCAAACGTAGATGTAAACATGAGAATTTAGATGTACATGAACGTTTAAAGATGCGTGACACATTACAAGCATTGTGTAATGTAAAGGAACATGAATATACGGTGTATGTGTGACATGTGTGACATGTGTAACATCATGTAAACAATTGTCGATCAATGCAGTAAAATGTGTGCTATGATGTGAGGTTCTCCTTTAAGAGTTGAGTATAGTATTTTCCCTTGCCACATCATCACATGATGAGTAATGTGACCCGCAAATGCTGCAAACATGTAAAAGTATAATGTTATGCAAATAATACACGTCAGCCGTGACACAATGCAGGGAATGCCCCCACACTGTAATGCAAATGACGTTTGTATTGTGAGCAATGAAACGTAAACAGTACTATACTGTTATACGTCCCCGCTCCATTGACTCCATTGATGTACAGAAGATTTTTTTTTTATAAGTGCTGTTCCGGCAGCCTTAGCGATCGTTCTCCCGTCCAAACTGCCAACTTTAGTTGGCGGGAGAAATCGGCCATAACATCTCAATTTCGTAGTGCCGATCAGCCCCGATAAGCTGTTTTTTTTTGTTGAATCCAGCCGATTTAAAAAAGTGGCGATCAGTGGCGAAAACAGGCTTATCGGCAGCCGACTGGCCATAACAAAATAATCGGCTCCGAAACCTGGCGAAATCAAGCACTTATCGGCGCTTACTGAATCTCAAACCCAATTTTGGCTATAAAATGGTGATAATTCCCTTATCAACGCTTACTGCATGAGGCCCATAGTGTTTCCAATCATTTCCTGTTAAAGCATAACTCAGACCCAATAGGGTTAACTTTTAAGGCCATAGAACAAGTGATGCCATATTGGAGGGGTGGCAATAGACATTCAGCTCTCTTAAAGAGAGAATCCTTCTGGATGTTCGAATTAAATACCATGTCCCCCTCGGCCCTTAATTTAGAATTTGACATCAAACCTTTTTTATAAGTTTTTATAAGATTTTTTAATAATTTTATAAGTTCAATCGTATATTTCCTGCATTAACCATTTGTTTCTATCCCCCCCCCAGGATATTTTATATTTTATTTTATTTTGATCAATTGCATTAAAGATAGATCATATGATCACCAGAAATTAGGATTAGTTTAAGTTGTTTTATTATAGGTTTTTTGAACTCTGCATATGTTAGATACAGAGGTTAACCAAATTGTATAATTTTTCCCATGTATTGCCCAACACATGTGGCAATATAATACCTCTATTTTTAATGCCAAGATTATTATGCACTAAGTACTTTAAAGATTATCACTAAGATATATCTGACCAAATTGGATATGATGTATTTTAGACATCATGCTCATGTGTTACATAATTGTTCATGCTTAGATATACGACTTGGCCAGTTTACATATCCTGGTATTTAATAATGTTTATGCACAAGTCAGATATGGCAAGGGTTTTTGAGCGATCGCGATCTGCAGAACACATTTGCCCAATATATAAACGGACAGGCATTCAGTATTAAAGTCCCACTGACTGCCCTGCATGATCGCGTGTTCAATCACTCAAGCTATACATCAGAGAAGTTATCTGAGCCATTGTAAAGTGTCTACCAGCTTTTCTCAGTTAATTAATTTAATGCCAATTAGAGGGTGTATATATACTAGCTACACTGCTCACAACGTCACTCCTGAGGACGCCTAGAATAGGTGAAACGCGTAGAGTGACGCTGTCTCTACCCACCGGAAGCCTCGGATGCTGATGACGTCACTTCCGGTCGCTGACACGCACCCGTGACACGCACAGCAGAGAAGGAGAAAGATCCGAGAGAGAGATTCCATCCGGTGGCAGCACAGAGCGAAATTTGCAGAGATCATTGAGATCTAAAATGCTGTTTTTTATCTTGCACCATGTGAGTAGATTGGAATATAACTACTTCATTTATTAAATTGTCATACAGTCTACGCTATGTCCAGTGTTTTCCTACCCTAAGGTCAGCTGAGAACCACACTCCTCTGGCAACAACACACTTGACAGACTGACACCAGTTCGTAAAGATACCTTTATGTGTCTGTATCCTACCTCACATTTGTGAGTATTCTGTGTACACATTTTTGGGCTAGACAATTTCTTTCAACATTGTTTGCACAATATTGCACCATAAGCATTTTTTATGTGTTCCCACATGGTATGCGCTTCCTGATGATCCACTTGCCACTTCTTCAAACGAGGATTGAGAAAGAAATCCTACACCAGGTCACAGCTGCAATCAACCATTGTGTTTGTTTAAGTATCACTTTATCACTATTTTATTGATTATATCACTGTCTGTTGTAAATGTATATGAGCGCCATTTTTGGTTAAACACCCCACATACACCATTCACTCTTTATTTTTCCAAGGCTGCACCATTGCATTTGTATATCACTTAGTATTATTTGTATACTATGGCTAGCCCTAATGTTTTCCAAAATAGGACAAATAGAAATTTAAATCTTGACACATATTTTAAAGATGCTAATTTGTCATTTAGAGAGGATCAAGACAAGATCAATACCACATGTATCAAACTAGAACGTACATTGTTACGTGATACAAAAAAGTGGCTTGACCTTCTCTTTTTAAAAAAATATGTTGAATATAAAATAATACCCAGAGGACTAAGGGTTCAAAAAAATCCTTCAATGGATCTCAGTGATGAGGATTTCATTGCAAATTGGAACAGTGCCCAAGATGCATGCTCCTTTGCTTTGATAAAATTAATTATGTCTCAACAAGAGAAACATCTATTAACACTGGACAAAGAGATAGAAGATCTAAGGTTGGAACTAGGTTCCCCTGAAAACATTAAAGATTATACTGAACGAGATGCTAAAATTCAGAAAAATGTAGACACATTTAAAAAAGAGGTAATAGAAATCAAACTAAGAAAATTTAGGAGGGATCAGGATGACTATGCACAAGGCATAGAGAGAACCTGGAATAAGGGAAAGAAAGGGCACAAATCATCCCCTAATCCTGACCCCTCCCAAACAAATTCCTCACCCACCTCTAAAATGGATACCTCATACAGAGGAAGATTTACGGATAATTATCCAAAAAATCATGCTGGATTTCTGCCCCAAGTTCTAACAAAAAAGGCAGAAATCCCGCAAAAAAGGGGGGAAAGCGAAAGAAAAAACAAAACATTTGGAAGTGAATGACATTATTAAGATCTCTGATAAAGAAAATTTAAAAGCAGGTCACCAAAAGGAACAGCAACCTTTTTTAGCAACCAGGGGGTGTATGAGTTCATGGGAGACCAGGAACCCATTTCACCCCCTGGCGACTCCCAGTACAAGCGTAAAACAAAGAAACAAAAGACGCATGTCAGAGGGAGACGAGGGGGTGGAACACGGAAAAATAAGGAAATTTTAATAAAAAGTAACATTTTTAATATTAGTAGTAAAGTTCTTACAACAAGCCAAAATAAAGTTATTAGCAAGGGACTAACATTTGCTCCCACCATTGGACCAAATAAATTTGGTCTTTATGTAGATGCACACAAATTTCTTAGATCTCTCACTTTAAAGAGATTTTTCTTGAGCAAAGATGCAGAAACCAGAAATTGGACTACAACACAAAATAATAAAGCAGACAGTCCTAACACTTCAGATTCTAGAGACTCTGAATACATTCATTCAAATTGTAGATCTAGATCCAAGTTTTTTCCCACATTTGCAAAGGGGAATCACTTGGATGTCTTCTTCCAACTAGTGACCAAAGATCTGGAGGCTCTCCCATACAGGAGAAGTGACCAGCATACGAATCTGACAAAAGATGAAAAAATAGCGTTAGAAGAACTAAAACTGGACAAATCTATTATAATAAAGCCGGCAGACAAAGGAGGGGGTGTGCTCATCATGGATCACAATTATTATATTAGGGAGGCCAATAGGATCCTAGGGGACAATACTACATATCGGAAACTAGATAGCAATCCAACAGCTGAATTTAAGGAGGAATTGCAGTCCCTTCTGGAGGATGGTAGAGGACGGGGAATATTGGAGGAATATGAATTCCTATTTCTTAATGTACAGGATCCGATTTTCCCCGTCTTCTATTTCCTACCAAAGATCCACAAGAATTTGACGCAACCCCCAGGGAGACCAATAATCTCCGGTATAGGATCCCTTACAGCAAACTTATCGGAATACATAGATCACTATCTTCAAGAGATTGTGAAAAAACAAAAATCTTACTTAAAAGACACCACCGATGTGATCTTAATGCTAAGGGATATCCAATGGGAAAAAAACTTTATACTGGTCACTACAGACGTGACGGCTCTGTACACATCCATAAGACATGAAGATGGATG
Source organism: Ascaphus truei (assembly GCF_040206685.1). NCBI lineage: Eukaryota > Metazoa > Chordata > Amphibia > Anura > Ascaphidae > Ascaphus > Ascaphus truei. Next base: position 252,183 of record NW_027455525.1, read on the forward strand.
CAGAGCCGCCAAGCTGTTTTTGGAAAAGGAGGGAATTATGCCCATTAACCAAATAGAATTTCTAATTAAATGCATAGAATTTGTCCTCAGTAGGAATTTCTTCTGGTTTTGCGATGAATTTTTCCTCCAATTATGTGGAACCGCCATGGGGACCAAATTTGCGCCCAGTTACGCGAACCTCCTCATGGCCATGTGGGAAGATCAATACATATGGTCATGGGCAGGTCAGAGCGCAAGTTTGGTCACATGGCGCAGGTATATTGATGACATTCTCTTTGTGTGGAAGGGTCCACAGGAAGATTTAGATATATTTCTAAAAAATCTAGACAATAACGAATTTAATCTTAAATTCACCTCCATTTCTAGTACCTCCACGGTGAACTTCCTCGACCTCACCATATACTTAGATAACAACATCATCAAAACAAAAAATTATTTTAAGGATGTTGACGCAAATAATTATATTCTACGGTCAAGCTGCCATCTTAATAGATGGATCACCAACATTCCATATGGACAGTATAGACGTCTGAAGCGCAACTGCTCTGATAATGATGTATTTCAGGAACAATCAGTGGTCTTGTCGAGGAAGTTCAGGGAAAGGAGATACAGAGAGGATGTCATCCACAATGCTCTAGAAAGAACGGCCAATACATCTAGAGAATCTATGTTAGCACCTAAACCGAAAGATAAACATTGTATGAATATTAATGTGCCATTCATCACACAATATAACAAGGATGCATTTAAAATTAATAACATCATTAACTCACATTGGTCTATCCTAAAAAATGATCCAATCATTGGGAAACACCTACCGGATAAGGTGAAAATGGTTTATAGGAAAGCACCAAATATCAAAAACATTGTGGCCCCTAGTGCACTCAAAGAAAAAAATATTGCTAATAACTCTGGCTGGCTGAATCCGACATATGGTTTTTATGGCTGTAAAATGTGTACAGCCTGCAATTTTAGGTCCAAAGTGACCAATAATTTTACGTCTTATGCTACTAAGAAAATGTACAATATAAAACAGCATCTCAATTGTAGATCAAACTTTGTAATATATCTCATTGAGTGCAGTTGCGGTCTTCAATATGTGGGGAAAACCATTCGCCCATTGAAGACACGTATACTGGAACATATTGGAAACATTAGGAGGAAACTTACCACTCATAGTGTTTCCAATCATTTCCTGTTAAAGCATAACTCAGACCCAATAGGGTTAACTTTTAAGGCCATAGAACAAGTGATGCCACATTGGAGGGGTGGCAATAGACATTCAGCTCTCTTAAAGAGAGAATCCTTCTGGATGTTCGAATTAAATACCATGTCCCCCTCGGCCCTTAATTTAGAATTTGACATCAAACTTTTTTTATAAGTTTTTATAAGATTTTTTAATAATTTTATAAGTTCAATCGTATATTTCCTGCATTAACCATTTGTTTCTATTCCCCCCCCAGGATATTTTATATTTTATTTTATTTTGATCAATTGCATTAAAGATAGATCATATGATCACCAGAAATTAGGATTAGTTTAAGTTGTTTTATTATAGGTTTTTTGAACTCTGCATATGTTAGATACAGAGGTTAACCAAATTGTATAATTTTTCCCATGTATTGCCCAACACATGTGGCAATATAATACCTCTATTTTTAATGCCAAGATTATTATGCACTAAGTACTTTTAAGATTATCACTAAGATATATCTGACCAAATTGGATATGATGTATTTTAGACATCATGCTCATGTGTTACATAATTGTTCATGCTTAGATATACTGTACGACTTGGCCAGTTTACATATCCTGGTATTTAATAATGTTTATGCACAAGTCAGATATGGCAAGGGTTTTTGAGCGATCGCGATCTGCAGAACACATTTGCCCAATATATAAACGGACAGGCATTCAGTATTAAAGTCCCACTGACTGCCCTGCATGATCGCGTGTTCAATCACTCAAGCTATACATCAGAGAAGTTATCTGAGCCATTGTAAAGTGTCTACCAGCTTTTCTCAGTTAATTAATTTAATGCCAATTAGAGGGTGTATATATACTAGCTACACTGCTCACAATGTCACTCCTGAGGACGCCTAGAATAGGTGAAACGCGTAGAGTGACGCTGTCTCTACCCACCGGAAGCCTCGGATGCTGATGACGTCACTTCCGGTCGCTGACATGCACCCGTGACACGCACAGCAGAGAAGGAGAAAGATCCGAGAGAGAGATTCCATCCGGTGGCAGCACAGAGCGAAATTTGCAGAGATCATTGAGATCTAAAATGCTGTTTTTTATCTTGCACCATGTGAGTAGATTGGAATATAACTACTTCATTTATTAAATTGTCATACAGTCTACGCTATGTCCAGTGTTTTCCTACCCTAAGGTCAGCTGAGAACCACACTCCTCTGGCAACAACACACTTGACAGACTGACACCAGTTCGTAAAGATACCTTTATGTGTCTGTATCCTACCTCACATTTGTGAGTATTCTGTGTACACATTTTTGGGCTAGAGAATTTCTTTCAACATTGTTTGCACAATATTGCACCATAAGCATTTTTTATGTGTTCCCACATGGTATGCGCTTCCTGATGATCCACTTAGCAGTGACTGCGGCCTGCTGGCAGCAGACAGACCCTAGCCAAAGTACAGACGGTGCGGAGCTGCGGTGATATTATCCACGCCGGAATTCACCCCACGCGTAGGAGGATATCCCGGCGACTCAACCCCAGTGGTATAGCAGCACCTATGGCTGGAGCCAGGGCAGGTAACCCACAAACTCACGTGCACCAACAAGGCCTATCACCAGACATAGTGGCTGTGCAGTCACACACATTGGTATATGACTTGGGAGTGCGAGACATTGGGTTGGGGTTACTGGACACGGGGTGGGATCACTCTTTGGAAGGTTAGCGTCTGCCGTGACGCATAAGGTTAGCATCCGCCGTGACGCATAGGTTAGCGTCCAGCGAGACGCCGTAGTCAGGTTGCCCTTAGCGAGGGACACCTGTTGTTATGTGTTGATGTTATCTGTTTTCTATGAATGTTAGTAAAGGTATTAGTCATTATCAATTCCGTTGTATGTGGTTATTGTGTAGTGTCCTGCGAGGAACCACTCCCCCTCTGGTGGGAGCCATCGCAGGTGGAGGCGCTGTACCGAGTAAGTGGTCATCCACAGTATTGTAATTACCCCAGGTTCCCGGTGGCGGAAGCTCAGCCCTCCTGTGAGCCAACAGATAATGCACCACACCTATGGTAACATTGTATGTTCCCTGTATCCCCACACTGTATCTGCGATTGGGGGGGGGAATACCCGTTACACCAATATGGCCACCACAACTTTCCCCCGATCTGATCCGGCGGAGCCTCGAATCTGCGGGGCAATGCGGAGCAGCTCCCCCTCACACAGGCAAGGAGGGGGGACTCCGTTACACATAGGGTTGCCAGGTGTCCGGTATTGAACTGGACTGTCCTATATTTGGATACGCTGTCCAGTAAAAAATGAGAGGTACTGTAATATTGGACATGTATGTGTCCAGTAGTTTCCTCCCTGGACATAGTGACCTGACGCACCTTTCACCATTGAGTCCAGTATTTTTGGAGAAGCCACCTGGCAACCCTAGTTACACACACATACAGTGTATATATATATATAGTTTTTGTCACTTTTTTTACTCACCATAACTTAACTCAGTATTATGGTATAGCCTATCCCATAGCCTCTTATGCATATCCAGTTAAAATCAACCCCACACTGATGAGACCCATCAAGGTCGAAACAGCTGTCTGTGGGTGGTTTTCTGGGTATGCACCTTAACCCTGGGTGCTCAAAGCTGTGACCATGCAGCAAGCTTAAGCCTATAGGGAACCATGTTAAAAATGGTTTTTGAGGCAAAAAGTGACACTGTGTGCTCATTTGCATGTCATTTCCCAGAATCCCTTGCTGCAGTGGAAGTGCTGTATGCTGGGTGATAATGGGGAAAGGCGGGGTTGCAGACCTGCCTAAGACATGCAGATGAGCATACAGTTGTATTTGCATATTTGCTTTCCTGTGGAGGGTTTTTGTCACTTTTTTTACTCACCATAACTTAACTCAGTATTATGGTATAGCCTATCCCATAGCCTCTTATGCATATCCAGTTAAAATCAACCCCACACTGATGAGACCCATCAAGGTCGAAACAGCTGTCTGTGGGTGGTTTTCTGGGTATGCACCTTAACCCTGGGTGCTCAAAGCTGTGACCATGCAGCAAGCTTAAGCCTATAGGGAACCATGTTAAAAATGGTTTTTGAGGCAAAAAGTGACACTGTGTGCTCATTTGCATGTCATTTCCCAGAATCCCTTGCTGCAGTGGAAGTGCTGTATGCTGGGTGATAATGGGGAAAGGCGGGGTTGCAGACCTGCCTAAGACATGCAGATGAGCATACAGTTGTATTTGCATATATATATATATATATATATATATATATATATATATATATATATATATATATATATATATATAAAGCAACTGTAAATATTACTGTATATACCGGTTACATCAAGGGACAGCAAACAGGTAAGTTGATCACAAGTTCTTTGTATTGAAAAAGAGACACAAAAAACGACGTTTCGGTCCCCCAGTGGGACCTTTCTCAAGGTGGTGCAGGTCCCACTGGGGGACCGAAACGTCGGTTTTGTGCCTCTTTTTCAATACAAAGAACTTGTGATCAATTTACCAGCGTGCTGTCCCTTGATGTCGTGCTTCAACCGGTATCGTATGGTCTATTATTGTGCTATGGGATAAGCACCAAACTTTGTTTACTTTCAAGTGGAGTGCCTACTTGCCTCTCTGTGCCTCCCTGCCTCTCTGTGTCTCCCTGCCTCTCCCTGCCTCTCTGCGTCTCCCTGCCTCTCTGCATCTCCTGTGTCTCACTGCCTCTCTGTATCTCCCTGCCTCTCTGTGTCTCCCTGCCTCTCCCTGCCTCTCCCTGCGTCTCCTGTGTCTCCTGTATCTCACTGCCTCTCTGTGTCTCCCTGCCTCTCTGTGTGTCGCCTCTCTGTGTCTCCCTGCCTCTCTGTGCCTCCCTGTGTCTGTCATGGGAGGACCAGCTTATTACAACTTTTAATTACCGGGATCATTGATTGAGCAAGCAGAGAGATAAAAATAAATTGCGTTTATTCACCTAATGAACGCACACAACTATGTTACACAAAAATACAGTAAAAAGACACACTTACTTTGGAAAACTGGGATAACAAAACTAATCTTTCCTAATTGCAAACACACAGCAAAATATTCCAGGCCACTTCTCCGATGGTACTGAATCTCAGGTGAATCACACAAGATGGAACTGATGAAACTCTTAGATGGAACTCTTAGAACTCTTAGAACTGAAGAATCTGACCTGTGTCAGAGCTTTTCAAACCTCTGGTGTCCAGGTCCCAGAAAACCTGCAGCCCAATCAAAACACCTTAGCAACCGCATAACGACCAATCTAAAACATTCATACAGGGTTTCCCACCCCTGAGCCTTTTCCCCGGGCAGGTGAAATAGCCCCCTCTGCCCCTTCGCCCCCCCCCCCCCCACGGTGCAAGGCTCCACAGCGGCTGGCTGTTTAGCAAAGGGTGTTCGGTTGCCTTGTTTCATGCCAGGATATGGGTGCTCTATAATAATCCCAGGGCCCATATGGCCTCACACATAGGCATCTCTGAGCCCTTTCAAGTATGGCCCCTCGACAGACACAACGGAGCCGAGCCTAGTAACCATCTGTGCCTTCCAGAGTCTATAACTTAGAAAGCCGTACAACTCACTAGCCTCATTCCTGGCACACATTAGAAACATACTTTTAAACACTGCAAATCTGCTCAGCTTCATAACCTTAGCGTGAGCACCTTCCTGAACCCCTACTATAGGATCAGGATACCTGGGCATGTACAGTATGTGGGTACCTCTGCTATACTGGGGAGCCCCATGCTATACTAAGGACTATGTGTATACCTGCAGATATCTTTTAACCCCTTCATACCCATTTACCTTATTTGGAAGATGCTGCAGCAGGGACTCTGGCAGTGAGTCGTAAGAGCGTTTTCAGGGTACAAGGTTGGCGAAGTAATGCACTTAGCAGTATCAGAGGATATCACTCAATCTCCGTATACAACTTTTGGGGTATCCCATAACCCGGAACCCCGCTACATAGACACATTCTGCAAAGACTTTCTCCGCCAAACCCACCCTGAAACTTACAGCCTAGAAATCTCCCGATCCCAGCATCCCCGGAGAGGAAATAAAATCACATCATTCTTTAATGTCGCAAAATCAGTATACAGTTGCAGTAATACATTTTTGACATCTGTGTCCCAGAGCTGACACTCTAAGACCCTAACACACGGGTCAGGGTTAACCAAGTGGGCCTGAACTTTATTACAAGCCCAGTTAACCTCTTCCCCGCCACAGTGTCTCCCTGCCTCTCTGTGTCTCACTGCCTCTCCCTGGGTTTCCCTGCCTCTCCGTGGGTCTCCCTGCCTCTCCCTGCGTCTCCCTGCCTCTCCCTGCGTCTCCCTGCCTCTCCGTGCCTCCCTGCCTCTCCGCGCCTCTGTGCGTGTCTCCCTGCGTCTCCCTGCCTCTCTGTGTCTCCCTGCCTCTGTGCCTCGTTGCCTCTCTGTGTCTCCCTGCCTCTCTCTGTCTCCCTGCCTCTCTCTGTCTCCCTGCCTCTCTGTGTCTCCCTGCCTCTCTCTGCGTCTCCCTGCCTCTCTCTGCGTCTCCCTGCCTCTCTCTGCGTCTCCCTGCCTCTCTCTGCGTCTCCCTGCCTCTCTCTGCGTCTCCCTGCCTCTCTCTGTGTCTCCCTGCCTCTCTCTGCGTCTCCATGCCTCTGTGTCTCCCTGCCTCTCTCTGTGCCTCCCTGCCTCTCTCTGTGCCTCCCTGCGTCTCCCTGCCTCTCTCTGCATCTCCCTGCCTCTCTCTGCGTCTCCCTGCCTCTCTCTGCGTCTCCCTGCCTCTCTCTGCGTCTCCCTGCCTCTCTGCGTCTCCCTGCCTCTCCCTGCGTCTCCCTGCCTCTGTGTCTCCCTGCCTCTCTCTGTGTCTCCCTGCCTCTCTCTGTGTCTCACTGCCTCTCTCTGTGCCTCCCTGCCTCTCTCTGCGTCTCCCTGCCTCTCTCTGCGTCTCCCTGCCTCTCTCTGCGTCTCCCTGCCTCTCTCTGCATCTCCCTGCCTCTCTCTGCATCTCCCTGCCTCTCTCTGCATCTCCCTGCCTCTCTCTACGTCTCCCTGCCTCTCTCTACGTCTCCCTGCCTCTCTCTGCGTCTCCCTGTCTCTCTCTGCGTCTCCCTGCCTCTGCGTCTCCCTGCCTCTCTCTGCGTCTCCCTGCCTCTCTCTGCGTCTCCCTGCCTCTCTCTGCGTCTCCCTGCCTCTGTGTCTCCCTGCCTCTCTCTGTGTCTCACTGCCTCTCTCTGTGCCTCCCTGTCTCTCTCTGTGCCTCCCTGTCTCTCTCTGTGCCTCCCTGCCTCTCTCTGTGCCTCCTTGCCTGTCTCTGTGCCTCCCTGTGTCTCCCTGCCTCTCTCTGTGTCTCCCTGCCTCTCTCTGTGCCTCCCTGCCTCTCTCTGTGCCTCCCTGCCTCTCTCTGTGCCTCCCTGCCTCTCTCTGTGCCTCCCTGTGTCTCCCTGCCTCTCTCTGTGTCTCCCTGCCTCTCTCTGTGCCTCCCTGCCTGTCTCTGTGCCTCCCTGTGTCTCCCTGCCTCTCTCTGTGTCTCACTGCCTCTCTCTGTGCCTCCCTGCCTGTCTCTGTGCCTCCCTGTGTCTCCCTACCTCTCTCTGTGTCTCCCTGCCTCTCTCTGTGCCTCCCCGCCTGTCTCTGTGCCTCTCTCTGTGTCTCCCTGCCTCTCTCTCTGTGTCTCCCTGCCTCTCTCTCTGTGTCTCCCTGCATCTCTCTGTGCCTCCCTGCCTCTCTCTGTGTCTCCCTGCCTCTCTCTGTGTCTCCCTGCCTCTCTCTGTCTCCCTGCCTCTCTCTGTGTCTCCCTGCCTCTCTCTGTGCCTCCCTGTGTCTCTCTGCCTCTCTCTGTGTCTTCCTGCCTCTCTCTGTGTCTTCCTGCCTCTCTCTGTGCCTCCCTGCCTCTCTCTGTGCCTCCCTGCCTCTCTCTGTGTCTCACTGCCTCTCTCTGTGCCTCCCTGCCTCTCTCTGTGTCTCCTTGCCTCTCTCTGTGACTCACTGTCTCTCTCTGTTCCTCCCTGCCTCTCTCTGTGTCTCCCTGCCTCTCTCTGTGCCTCCCTGCCTCTCTCTGTGCCTCCCTGCCTCTCTCTGTGTCTCCCTGCCTCTCTCTGTGTCTCCCTGCCTCTCTCTGTGTCTCCCTGCCTCTCTCTGTCTCCCTGCCTCTCTCTGTGTCTCCCTGCCTCTCTCTGTGCCTCCCTGTGTCTCTCTGCCTCTCTCTGTGTCTTCCTGCCTCTCTCTGTGTCTTCCTGCCTCTCTCTGTGCCTCCCTGCCTCTCTCTGTGCCTCCCTGCCTCTCTCTGTGTCTCCCTGCCTCTCTCTGTGTCTCCCTGCCTCTCTCTGTGCCTCCCTGTGTCTCCCTGCGCTCCAGTAGATTAGGTCTAAAACTGGCAGCTACCGCTGTACACAACAGACACGCACGCACATACATGTATACACATACACACGCACATACGCCCACATACGCACATATACATACACACACGTAGACGTTTGTATTCTTACAGGTACGCGAGCACTTGCGGCTTCAGTGTGGTCCGATGGCCGCGACCCCAAAACAGTAACTCTGCGGGGGACCCTGCTTCTGAATGGGACACCCAAAGCATGAATCTCCTGTCTAAAACTAACCTGCCTCTCTCTCACACATACACGCCCAGAGAGGTAATACCGGTATACACGTACACGCCCAGAGAGGTAATACCGCTATACACACACCCAGAGAGGTAATACCGGTATACACATACACACCCAGAGAGGTAATACTGGTATACACATACACGCCCAGAGAGGTAATACCGGTATACACGTACATGCCCAGAGAGGTAATACCGGTATACACGTACACGCCCAGAGAGGTAATACCTGTATACACGTACACGCCCAGAGAGGTAATACCTGTATACACGTACACGCCCAGAGAGGTAATACCTGTATACACGTACACGCCCAGAGAGGTAATACCGCTATACACACACCCAGAGAGGTAATACCGGTATATACATACACGCCTAGAGAGGTAATACCGGTATACACGTACTCAGAGAGGTAATACCGGTATACACATACATGCCCAAAGAGGTAATACCGATATACACGTACATGCCCAGAGAGGTAATATCGGTATACACACACCCAGAGAGGTAATACCGATATACACATACACGCCCAGAGAGGTAATACCGGTATACACGTACACACCCAGAGAGGTAATAACGGTATACACGTACACACCCAGAGAGGTAATACCGGTATACACGTACACACCCAGAGAGGTAATACCGGTATACAGATACACGCCCAGGGAGGTAATACCGGTATACACATACACGCCCAGAGAGGTAATACTGCTATACACATACACGCCAGAGAGGTAATACCGGTATACACGTACACGCCCAGAGAGGTAATACCGGTATACACGTACACACCCAGAGAGGTAATACCGGTATACACATACACGCCCAGAGAGGTAATACCGCTATACACACACCCAGAGAGGTAATACCGGTATACACATACACACCCAGAGAGGTAATACTGGTATACACACACCCAGAGAGGTAATACCGGTATACACATACACGCCCAGAGAGGTAATACCGGTATACACATACACGCCCAGAGAGGTATTACTGCTATACACATACACGCCCAGAGAGGTAATACCGGTATACACGTACACGCCCAGAGAGGTAATACCGGTATACACATACACGCCCAGAGAGGTAATACAGGTATACACATACACGCCCAGAGAGGTAATACTGCTATACACATACACGCCCAGAGAGGTAATACCAGTATACAGTACCGACCAACTTTATTCTCACTTGGCTAGCTCCGCGAATTTCGGAATATCCCGGTGTTGTGCGGCTTTGTGTCGTTTTCTCCCGGGGTGTATTGCGTTATTTTCCCGGCTGTGATTTAAACATTTTATTCCCGCTGGCTGCAATACTGCAATGCCGTGTAAAAACACATGGGGGCGTTTGCGAGCTGTTGTCTTTGAAGTCTAATACCTTCGCGGTTCAACCTACAGTACACAGTCTGTGCGTGCGCGCGCAGTAATAGTAAAATTGCATATTTAATTTATTTTAAAGTACAGTACTGTACTGTACATGCTCGGACCCTGTTGGGGGGAAGTGAGGGGGGTTCCTAACATCTGGGGGCAAAATGAATTTTAATTCTATGGTGAGTACTGTCTTGTTGCCGTATTATTTTGGTGGGGCTGGCTGGGTACTTCTTTAGGGGGCTGACCATTACTGTACATTAAAAATTTTCTTTTTTGCTTTTCCTCAGAAAAGACACCGGCTAATGGGGGGATTTCGATGGATAATATTGTACTCTATGCTGATGTTTTCCGGCCGTACAGTATACAGGCATACCCCGGTTTAAGGACACTCACTTTAAGTACACTCGCGAGTAAGTACATAGCACCCAATATGCAAACAGTAGCTCACGCATGCGCCTGTCATCATGTCCTGAACAGCAATACCGGCTCCCTACCTGTACCGAAGCTGTGCGCAAGCGTGGAGACTATAGAGCCTGTTACAAATGCGTTATTTACATCAGTTATGCACGTATATGACGATTGCAGTACAGTACATGCATTGATTAGTGGGAAAAAGGTAGTGCTTCACTTTAAGTACATTTTCGCTTTACATACATGCTCCGGTCCTATTGCGTATGTTAATGCGGGGTATGCCTGTACTGTGTAATAAACCCAAATAAATAAAACTATGCATTTATTCTACATGTTCAGTATCGTGTCATTATGTGTCTTCTACAGTATACTGTACAGTACTATACAGTGCCTAACATCTATGGGCAAAAAGAATTTTATTTCTAGGTGCCCTAGAACAGAAGTTCCCACGCCAATTGCCCGTGAACTTGACCGCGGCCCTACAGTAAGTAGTTCCCACGCCAATTGTGCGAATATAATGTAAAATAACCCGTTCTGTGGGTCTGAGCGGGTTGAAATTTACCTGTTCCTCATGCGGGAGGACCCTTGCCATAGTGGCAAAATATCAGCCTTGCACGACCCCCGGAACCGGAAGTACCAAAAAACAGTTTAAAAGCACATTACCAAAGTGGCTTTTTTTCTGCCATGCAAGTCAATGGCAGAAACCTGAACTTTAACATCACCCTGACTCCGTTCTGTTGCCACGAGAGGGTCGCAATTTGCCATGCAATCCTGCCGCAACTAGGACTACATGGTGACCGAATTTGAGCCCTCTAGGTCTAACAGAAACGGAGTTGTGGGTTCCTGGTTTCTGCTCATTCTGACTTAGCCGGTTCAAAGCTTTCTCCGCCATTACGCTCAATGGTAGGACCCTCCTCGCCGGCGTGACCCTTTCTCGCCGCCATTACTGCTCGGACCCTGTTGGGGTCAAGTGAGGGGGTTCCTAACATCTAGGGGCAACATGAATTTTATTTCTAGGTGCCCTAGAACAGAAGTTCCCACGCCAATTGATCTAGTTCCCACGCCAATTGCTGTAGTTCCTACGCCAATTGCGCGACCAGGCAGTAAAAAAACAGTGCAGCAAGCCTCTACATTTGTTACACTGTCAAAGGAGCAAATGGAAACAATGTGAGGCAATTCAACATGTTCTTTTATTGGTGGAGTCAGTACAAAAACATTTATTTACAATGTTGAAACATTTAAAGTGCACAGCAATTGTAACCATCAACACACAATAATACATTCTGCAGCCTTTATTAAATTCTTCTGCCACAAAATATTTTTGGTGCATGGGGCAAAGGGAGTTAAAGTGACTTGCTTTTTATGTACTGTATTTGGGGGTTGTCTTTGGGGGTTTATTAATCAAATTATTATGATGAACTGCCTTTTGAAATTACAGTGCTGTTAACTATTTCAGCCACACACCTTCAGAGTTTTTAATCCCTCCCTAGCCAAGCGTCAATCGGCTGATTCACCATAGCCTACCATCCCCCTCTCTCCACTGGGTCGTTGATCTTCTGCATATTGCCATTGTGTTCTTAATCCGCCCATAGCCGAGCTACAAACACCCAGCACGCCTGCGTCTAATAACACAATCCCCCTCCCCCAACCCTTAGAGGCCTGTTGTTTGAATGGTAATGCTTTGAAAATTCCCTCTCAAATTGGAAATGTAAATCTGATGTCCACAGCACTGTGAGAATTGAGAGTACACTGATATTGCACTGTAGGGGTGGTTGTCAATGATTATGATTCGCAGGAAAGTGAATAAATATTTATTTTATTTTATCAGGAACCAAAAAATACAAATATAAAAATAATAATCAGGAATAATATATACAGTAATGCAGTCTTTATTAAGTTCTTTTGGCAGATTGAAATTGGATAACCATTTGGAAAACATTTGGAAAACATGGGGAAACATGAGTAATGCACATTTATAAGAATATTATTTAATACTATATACAGTACTGTAATGTACTTTATAATATATACTGTATACTATATACTGTATACTGTAGTAATATTTTTTCCGTCTTTATCTTTTCCTCATTCTGTCTGCAGTACAGTAGTTCATTGAGAGAGGAGAGGTTTTGTGTACATCATTACTGCTGTTTATATACTGTACATTTGACTGTACAGTACAAGCAGATTAGACTGGACGCAACACCCCCCCCCAGGCCACCCTTTTTACTGAAACGACAAGAAAACAAAAAATTAGTGCAGTTACTGTACTGTACTGTACTGTATGTGCGTACTGTACTGTATTATGGCAGAACTACTGTAGGTGGTTGGTGCAGCTTTCTCTCTGGAAAGAAAAAAATGGAGCAGTTAGTACGCAGTTAGTGTAGTACTGTCAAACTAGTCTACTGTATACTGTAACTACTGTATACTCTGACTACGGTTAAATTCTATGTACTGTACTTGAACCTGATGGCTGGTGCTGCTCTCTCTGTAAAGAATAAACTAACTACTGTAGTGTATACTCTTACTATCTGGAAATAAAAATTCTGTGCCTTACTTACCTGTATCAAACTGTACTTACAAAACTACAGCACAGTACTACTTTCCTGATGCTTGCCCATTACGCGCGATGACAATGGGCAACACAGTGGCAATATGGTCTATATATTTATTGCAGCGTTCCACGGTGAGTACATCGTTCCAAAAACTCAGTATGGCTTTCACCAACTCGTCCTTTTTGGAGGGTTTCGCCACTTTCCGGATATGGTCCTTCAGCTGATGCCAGACCATTTCGATCGGATTGAAGTCTGGCGACCTGTCATTGGAAAGAAAGGACAATTGGTTTAAGAGCTAAAAACAGTGGGGAACAAAAATGGGACACGGTCTACTGCACTTACTCCGCTGGCGTCTTCACCCAGTTGATGCAGCGCTCAAGGATATGCGCCGTTGACGCGGTGTGCTTGGGATCGTTGTCCTGGTAGAAGCTGTGACCATTGGGGAAGTCGCGTGTGATGTATTGCACTATCTCGGGCACAATGTTGTCTTGGAAGAAAGCTTTATTCATGATTCCTATAGCAAGAAAAGAAAAGTGCTCAAAAAACTGCACAATAGTACAGTACAGTGCATACGGTAAGGCAACACTAGTCAAGTACAGTGCATTAGGCGACATTATATTTGATACATTTTACCTTCAAAGATGACAATGCATCCCGGTCCACGCCTAGAGATGGCACCCCACACATGCAGCTTCACAGGGTGTTTTGGCCGCGGCTTCAAAGATATGCGGCCTTTTTTGTGGAACGCAAATCTTGCAAATCTCTCCAGCGGCACAGTAGACTCATCAGTGAAGATGCAATCCTGGAAAGTCTCCCCGCTGTCGATCCATGCCTGGGCCTGGAGCACTCTTTTGATTTTCTTTGCGTCCCGTATCATGGGGTACGCTCTGTAATGACAAGGAATAAAATTTTTTAGCGGCACAGTGCAGTACAGTTTGCTAAACAACAGTTTTACCTCCTGTACTGTCCAGTACTAACCTCACACGACCATATTTCCATCCAATGCTTCGTCTCATCTTCTTTATTCTGGTCTCGGATACAGTCAGAATGTGCTTTTCCTGCAGAGTATTTTTAACCCTTAATGCACTCCTCTCATCATTCTCCTCACTTATTTTGTCCACCAGAACAGTTGTCTCCCTAGAATGTAAAGAAATTAGATTGTTTTATTAATATGCAGCAGTATAAAATGTATACTGTATAAATGTAATGTTGTAATATACATTAAATATAAATATACAAAATAAATATACTGTTGTAATATAAATATAAATATACAGTACATCCTATACAGTATATACCGTTGTAAGATTAATTGAAATATACAAAAAATGTATACTGCTGTACTATAAATATAAATAGACAAACTACTGTACAGTATGTTGTAATATAAATCAACAGATATAACAACAGTATTACAGTAGATACAGAACTGTACTGTACTGTAGATGTACAGTACAGTTTTCTATTTTTTTTTTGTTAAGTTTTATAAATATACTTACGCGTTAGTTACCCTTGGTGCCTTTTTCCGGTCTCTGTTTTTTCCGTGTGCATGATATCTCACGGTGTTTGATGGCACAACGAGGCCAGAAGTAGCTAACCAGCATTGGATAGCAGCAATTCGGTGTCCGCTCGTGTACATGTCCTTAATTCGCATGCTGAGATCCTTTGAAATCTTTTTAACAGGCATTGCTGCGAGTAGAAAGAAATACAAACACAAGATAATATATTCGATGTTTAGTCGATGTGTATTCTATGTGCAGTCAATACACAAAATGGATGGTGTATTTATACGGTAATGACTCACACGCCCACTTTTAACACCTGTACCTGGTTGCCATGCATAAAAGGTCACACACTTTGCATAGCCCACCACTCGCTGATCTTTATCTGAACTTGCCCTTGTCCAGCTTGTCCAGATACTGTACTGCATTGTGCCACCTGCTTCCATGGAGCATCCCCGGTTCTATGGACGCAAGAACCCACTCACCTCTGCCGTGCCTGTCATGCTGAAAAAGCGAAAGGCGGTTGCCGTTTCCACGCCAAGGGCAAAGCGACAGGCTAAGGCCAATAAAGAAAACCTTCTGCTGGCCCCAAAGGCTAAGGGTTTTCTTAGACGTCAGCCTCATTATGTGAAGAAGATATACGGTAATACGCTCTCTACGCAAAACGAATGGCAGCCAACCCATCGGACCCGCAGACCACTTCCTCACATATGCTTCAACGACTCTGCTGTAGCTGTCCCGGAAAACTTCAGCCCGTCTTCTCCACCGCCATCTTCTCCGGTTCCATCTGACGACACTGCCGCCTCTGAAATCCACGGGTCACTTTCTCCTTTGCTCTTAAATGACTCTGCTTCTCGCCCGGAAATCCAAAGGTCACCTTCTCCATCCCTCTTCGACGATGCTGCCGCTTCTCCTCTACCAGGTATCCACAGGTCACCTCCTGCACTCTTCCTCGATGTCGCTTCTGTCCATGGAATCCCCATCTCATCCTCCGTTGCACCCATCCCCCGCAGATGTCCAGACGCCATGCACAAGAAGCAGCTCGTTGGACCGGATGCTGAATGTGATAAGTGTGGATCTCCCCGGGAATTCTATTGTGCTGGCAAAGATAGATCTGCTTCTGGAAACTATGCAAAATGTGGAGCAACGGATGCTACAAATGGAGCAACGGATGGATCAACGGATGGAGAAGATAGAGGCTGACATTGCGGGCATACATTATTTGCTCGGTGCTAATGCCCCTGTTTCCCCGACGCCGGAGCAGGGGGGTGACATGGATGTGATGAATAGGACCTTCGACCCCCTTCCATCACCAAGCGCCCCCCCTCCACCACAAGATGTAGTGTACATGTATACCGTTGAGGAGGACATGACAACCCCGTCAAGACCACGCCAGGAGACAAAACGGCGACCACGACCGGAGGAAAGCTTCCTCCCAGACAACCTACCTACGCCCGTCGCCACAAGCACACCCGCTCCCAAAAGACCTACACCCGCTCGCATCGAAACAGTGCCCGACATCACCCTGTGCGATCTGCCACCGGCGCTCAGGGAGAAGTATAGGGTGATGAGTGCTGGTGTACCCCACAAGTATGCCTTGATCATTTTTTTTTTGTTTCAAATTTTTTTATTAGGCAATTACAACATTTCACATTATTACAGATAATTACAATACGTCGGACTAATTCAGGTTTTTTTCAACTTTTTAACTGGAGAGGGGGTAGAAAGACTCAACGTCCCCCTGACACATCTGTGTCTGCCGGGGAGGCGTGAGTGTGGAAACAGAGAGGGGGGAGAGGGAGGGAGAGAGAGTGGGGGGGATGGGGGGAGGAGGGGTGGCAGGTAAGGGAGATTGTACCCCTTTTCCTCTGCATATGCAGCTCGGGTAGTGTCATGTGGCATTTCGGCTCATAAGAGTCATGTGGGTTTGCCATGACTCCCATATGTCGTTAAAGGAGGAACAGGACCGCCTTAGGAAAGCTGAGAGTCTCTCCATCTCCATCACCTCCTGCACTCTTTTTATTACTGTTCGCTTGGGGGGGGGGACACTCTCTTCCAGGCGGCTGCCACCGCACATCTGGCCGCTGTGAGGATGAAGGAGATTAATTTACCTGTTGGTCGGTCCAGTGTCTCTAGGGGCCTGGCCAACAGGTAGGTCAGCGGGTCAATAGGTATCGTTAGGTCCGTGACCTCTTTTATCAAATTTTGTACGGTTTCCCAATACCTCTGAATTTCCGGGCATGTCCACCAAATGTGGGCCATGTCCCCCTTTTGACCGCAGCCTCTCCAGCATAGGTCGGAGGCCAGAGGGTAGATTTGATTTATTCTAACTGGGGTAAGATACCAGCGAAACAATATTTTGTATATGTTTTCTTTGATTGTGGTACATATAGAGGTCCCTGAGGCATTTCCCCAAATACTTTCCCAGTCCTCTCGGTCTATAACTATGCCCAATTCTGCTGCCCAATGTAGCATATAGTCATGTGTGGGGGCTTCTGTGGCCCTCTCTAGTTCTGCACAAATTTGCGTTATCAGACCTTTCTGGTGAGCTGTTTCTCTGCAGAGCCGCTCGAAACCTGTGAGAGGGGGAAATTCCAACGTTGGGGATAGTGTTTGAATAAAGTGCCGAATTTGTAGGTATTTTAAAGCGTTCAGCCCTACTATTTCATATTTGTTTTGCAAATTTTGATAGCTCAGGAACTCCCCGAAGCTCAAGAGGTCGGCAACCGCTCCAATATTTTTTGCTTTGAATTGATCAAATTGTCTGGGCTCACAGCCAGGAGGGAATTTTGGATTTTTATGAATTGGTGTTAGTTGGGATTGAGGTGTTGTGAGCTTATATTTGAATGTGCTTTTCATCCAGGTCTCCCATGTGTGTCTCATCGATCCTAATTTGAATTTGCTATTCTGCATGTCTTCCCTGCTCAGGGACCAAAGGCAGGCTGGCAGCGAAGGCGTCCCGGCATATTGTGTTTCTATATCTAGCCAACAGTATTGATTTGGGTTAGCGTTCCAGACTACTGCCTGTCGTAGTTGGGCGGCCAGGTAGTATCTTGTGATGTCTGGAACACCAAGTCCTCCTCTCCTCCTTGAGGCCAAGAGAACTGTTCTTGCGACTCTGGGTTTTTTACCCTGCCAGATGAATTGGAGGATTAGTTTTTGTATATTTTTCAACTCTGAGCCAGGGATGTGGACCGGGAGGGTCTGGAAATAGTATAGAAATCTAGGGAGTACGTTCATTTTGACTGAGATCATTCTCCCGATCCATGATATCTGGTATCCTCCCCATTTATCTAAATGTTGTTTAATTTTTTGGAACAGGGTCGGATAATTATGCTTGTACAAGGTTTGGTAGGTCCTCGATATCTTAACTCCCAAGTATTTGATACAGGAGGAGCTCCAACGGTAATTAAAGTTTAGTTTGAGGAGTTTCACCTCTGGCTCTGGCAGGCTTAGATTCAGGGCTTCTGATTTATCGTTATTTATTTTATATCCTGAGATTTTTCCAAAATCCCGGAGTTCCTTTTGAAGATTGGGAAGGGAGATTTGAGGTTTGGAAAGGGTCAAAATAATATCATCCGCGAATAGGGATATTTTATGCTGCCTGTGTCCAATTTCTATTCCTTGGATGTCTACAGTATATTGAGTCGTGTTGCTGATGCCAGTGGTTCTATGGTTAGTGCAAAGAGGAGAGGAGATAGGGGGCATCCCTGACGAGTTCCATTTGTAATCTCGAATCTCTGGTTATTGCCCCCTGAAAGTTTTACCGTTGCTGATGGGTTTTGATATAATCTACGGACCCCCTCTAGGTATGCGTCTCTGAAGCCAAATTTGCGCATAGTATGGTCCAGGAATTGCCAGTTTATTCTATCGAATGCCTTCTCTGCGTTTAAGCTTAAAAGTAAAGCTTTGGTGCCTGTGAGGTGGACATGATCAATAATATTGATTATCTTCCGAGTATTGTCCGAGGCTTGCCTGCCTGCGACAAATCCTACTTGGTCGTTATTGATTAATCTCGGTAAGATGGGGTTTAGGCTAAGGCCCGCTCCCAGAGTCAGCGCACCCGCTCTGCAGACAGGCGGTGCGCTGAGATACACAGACCGCGATATGCGGTCTGTAGGGAGCGGGAGCTGGAGCGGGAGGTGGGCGGGAGTGGGAGGTTTGACAGGGAAGGGGGGCGTGGCTTGAGTGGAGGGACCCGCTACTCTCCCCCCCCCCCCTCCCTCCACGGGCTGCAGGAGGGACCCGCTACTCTCCCCCTCCCTCCACGGGCTGCAGGAGGGACCCGCTACTCTCCCCCTCCCTCCACGGGCTGCAGGAGGGACCTGCTACTCTCCCCCACCCTCCACGGGCTGCAGGAGGGACCCGCTACTCTCCCCCCCCCCCTCCCTCCCTCCCTCCCTCCACGGACTCGGGCTGGAGCTGGAGCTGCTGAAGGTAAAGTTTAAACACACACACGCAGGCACTCATACATACACACATACACACACACACACACACACGCAGGCAGGCACTCATACATACACACATACACACACACAGGCAGGCAGGCAGGCACTCACGCACTCATACACACAGACAGACAGGCAGGCACTCACGCACTCAGACACACACACCGACATGCACTCACCTGCTTTCACTCCACACTCCTCCCCGCTCCCCGAAGCCTCTCCTCCTCCCGAAGCCTCCCCTCCCCATTGGCTCACAGCCACACCACGTGACGCGTCAACGCTAGGAAACACCATTCTCTTGTGTCTCCTAGCGGCTGACACGCCACAGCGTGTAGTCAGCTGTGCCGCCAGGGGGGACCGGGACCGGCTCGCGAGGATTCCCCTGCTGGTGGGGAACTCGCGACATAGCCGCCCGCGCCAACGAGCGCAGCGGGACCGAGGCCTTAGTCTGTTTGCAAGTATTTTACTATATAATTTGAGATCACTGTTGAGAAGGGAGATTGGACGATAGCTTCCACATTGCATCGGGTCCCTGCCTTCCTTATGTATAATAGCCAGATTGGCGAGAGACATTGATGGGGGGATTTGGTTCCCTTCCATAAAGTAGTTAAATGTGTTTAGGAGATGCGTGGATAGGGTAGGCAAGAATCTCTTATAATAGACGTTGGTGAAGCCATCAGGGCCAGTTGACTTAGTATTCTTTAGTGATTTGACCGCCTCTTCCAGTTCCTCTTTTGAGATCTCAGCGTTGAGGACTGTGTTTTCCTCCTCCGTTGAGGTGGGGAGTTGGCATTTGTCTAGGTATTGGGTTATTAGTTCTGTCGCTATTGGTGTAGGTCGGCCATTTTTGGATCTTAAGTTATAGAGTTCCTTATAGTATTTTGTGAATTCTCCTGCGATTTTGTTGTCATTATATTGTATCTCACCAGACCTGCTCTTAATCGCTGTAATTTGGGATCTTTTTTGTACCCCTCTTAGTTTACTGGCTAGTAGTCTATCGACCTTTTTACCCTTATCGTAATATTGTTGATTGGTCCAGGTGAGTTTGTCTAAGTTTGGTTCTGGCTGTTAGCA
Source organism: Ascaphus truei (assembly GCF_040206685.1). Classification (NCBI taxonomy): domain Eukaryota; kingdom Metazoa; phylum Chordata; class Amphibia; order Anura; family Ascaphidae; genus Ascaphus; species Ascaphus truei. The sequence goes on from NW_027455525.1 coordinate 272,375, forward strand.
ATGTTTTGTATATTTTTTTGAGGGGTTAGCCTTATGGGCTTGTTCTATTGTTTTGATACTATCCGTGAGCTCTTTGATTAGCGCTTGGCGGGCTTTTTTCCTGTGGGATGCGATGGAAATAAATTTCCCTGTAATGGTTGCCTTATGGGCTTCCCATAGGATTGCTGGAGAGGAGACCGTTCCTGTGTTGAAAGAGAAGTAGTCCTTAAGTGAGGATATAACTTCCCTTTCTATCTCTGGGTGATTAAGTAGCGAGTCATTTAGTCTCCAGGAGTAGTTTGTTGTTTTTTCGAAAGGGATTGACAGTGTGAGAGTGATTGGGGCGTGGTCGGACCAAGTGATTGAGCCAATGTCTGATTCAATGGCTGCCGCCATCACATTTTTAGTGGTCAGGAAGTGGTCGATACGGGAGTAGGTCTGGTGAGGTGCTGAGAAAAAGGTGTAGTCTCTCTGACCCTGATGTTGGGATCTCCATACGTCTACCAGTGAGAACTCGCTTAAGATTTCCCTGAGCCTTTTCCCCTTGATCTGGGAGTGGGTTGTGCGGGATGGACCCACTGTGGTTGATCTGTCCTCGGTGGGGTTTAAGACCATGTTTAGGTCTCCTCCCACTATCATCGATGACAGATATCCCGGGTCAACGCCCTCGAGAACAGTTTGTAAGAATTCTGTTTGGTTCTCGTTTGGGGCGTACACATTGATTAGAGCAATTGCCGAGCCCGCTAGGGAGCCATATACCACTAGAAATCTACCCTCTGGGTCCACCGTTGTTTTGACATGATTGAATGGGGTGCCTTGTCTGATAAGGATAGCCACACCCCTTTTCTTACTACTGAATGATGCAAAAAAGCACATTGGGAACAATTTTTTGAATAAATTTGGGGGGTCCTGTGATGTGAAGTGGGTCTCCTGCAAGAATATAATGTCTCCCCCTGATTTTTTCATGTCCAGAAGGGCTAGCCTTCTTTTTCGGTTATTTTGTAATCCTTTGACGTTTAATGAACGGACTTTAATTGGGGCCATGGTGGTCATTATAGATTTGTAGTAGTTCGGGGTCTTGGGGTCCCTCTTTTCCCACTAGGGGAGACCTTGTTTTTATGTTCTAAAGTCCCTTTGTGACTTAGGCCGCCCATTGGGCTGAACCTCCTTCCTGGGGGAATGTACTGAGCTTGCCATTGGGGAGGGGGGCAGGGGGAAGGGGGAGGGGGGGTAAAGATCTGCTGGGACAGGACCAGCAGATGGAGAAAAGATAGGAGTAGGGCCTGTTTTGGTCCTAAAGTGGTGTCGCCTGGTCTTTGGACGACCGGCATTTGGGCTTGGGTGCCCTTCTGGGGTGTGTCTGGCTCCGACGATCAGGCTGCAACTGAGGGGGACCAGACCCTGAGTTGCTTTTGCGTGGCTCTTTCCCCATTCAACACCCCCGTTCAAAGTTTGAACACCGTCATTTACTATATTTGTTGGTGACTAGGGGGGGGATAGGGGGAGGATAGGGGGGGAGGGAGGAGTGGGGGGGGGGGGGGGTTAATTTCGGTTCTGTCTTAGTTCACCTTACATAGTACAATATCAGCGGGGCTATTACATTTGTGTGGAAATATAGAGTTCTCATATAAACAACCTTGCCTTGTACGCAGTGGCCTGGTGGTGAGAGGGGACCCGTTTGTTGAGGGGGGTGGGGGTAGAGAGGTAGGGAAGTGGAGGCGGGGGGGGAGGGGGGGTGAAGGAGGGGGAGGAAGAAGGTAGGGGGGAGGGGGGGAAGGGAGGGGGAGGAGGGGGAGGGGGAGTAGATGGGGGAGGGGGGAAGGGAGGGGGAGGGGGGGAGTAGATGGGAGAGGGGGGAGAGGGATGGGGTGGATGGAGGGGGGGGGGTGAGCGGAGGGGGGGATGTATAGGGAAGGGGGGGTGTAGGGCGAGGGGGTGGGGGGAGGGAGTGGTGGAGGGGAGGGTGTGGGGGGGGTGGAGGTAGGGGGGGTGGAGGGAGGGGGGGTAAGGGGGGAGGAGGGAGGGGGGTTGGGGGGGGAGAGGGAAGGGGAGGGGAGAAGGAGAGGGGAGATGGGTGTCCCTGGAATCAGCCTTATTTGGTGTCTGCCGCCTGGGCGGTTGCTTTACTTGAGTGTCTCCACATTTTTAACAAGGAAAAGCCTTTCCTTAAACTCCCCGACATTGTTGACAAGACTTAACATCCCCCTGTACATCATAACCTTCTTGAACAAACTTAAGCAGGATTTGACATTCCCCTGGGTTTCTTAACAGTTTCATCAGGGCTTAATGTCCTCCTAAACCTTGTAACAAATTTAAACATTGCGTTTTTACACACTTTATGTAGCTGTGTATTTTTTGTTCCCTGGGAGAGGGTTGTGATCGAGATAGACCTTATGGTGGGGGGGGGGGGCTTTGTGGGGGAGAGGGGGGGGGCTGGGGGGTGGGGTTGAGGATGGTGGGACCGGGGAGGTGGGGGGATGGATGGGGGGGGAGGGGGAAAAGGTGGGGGGGGTAGAGCGCTAAGGGTGTAGGGGGGAGGGGGTTAAGGGGGTGAGGGATGTGCGGAAGGGGAGAGGGGGTGGGGGAGGGAGTGGGGGGGGGAGTGGAGGGAGGGGGGGAGGTAGTGTAGGGAGGGGGGGAGTGGGGGGCGAGGGTGTGGAGGGAGGGGAAGGGAAAGGAAGGGGGGTGGAGAGGGGGGAGAATGGGGGAGGGGAAGTGAGGGGAAAAAAAAGGGGGGGGTGGAGGGCAGGGAGGTGGAGGGAGGGAGGGGGGGCGAGGGAGTAGGGGGGAGAAGGAGAGGGGGGGAAGGGTATCTATGGCGTCAGCTTTATTAAGTAATTGCCACATGGGCGGTTGCATCATCACATTTTTGACCAGGAGAAGCATTTCCTTAAATAGCCTCACATTGTTGGCAGGACATAACATAACATAACATAACATAACATTACATAACATCGACTTGTGCCGCATAGAATTCTTGAACAGATTTAAGCAGGCTTAATTGCCCTGGGCTTTTTTTTTTTTTTTTTTTTTTCAGTGTCAGCAGGGTTTAATATCCCCTTGTACCTCGCAGCATTATGTAAACAGAGTGTAATATTACTTTTTTTTTTAAACTCATTCTATAGGCTGTGTACCTTCTGTTCCCTGGGGGAGGGTTGTGGCTGCAGCTGGCCGTGTGGTGGGGGGAAGTTCTCTTGTTCAGACCTTCCTTGGTCATTTCAGGGGTGACTGGGTGCTGCTTGGGGGTGAGGTGTTGGGGGGACGGAGGGGGCGTTAGATGGTGTGCTAGGGTGGGGGGAGGGGGGCCTTTGTGGGGGCGAGAGGGGAAGGGGGAAGGGGGGGGCAGGTCCTTGGGGGGGAGAGGGGGAGGGGGCAGGCCCTTGGGGGGCCGGGGAAAGGGGGGGGGTTAGGGGGAGGTTGGACCGGGGAGGTGCGGGGGGATGAGGGGGGGAGAGGGGGGGAATCTAATTATATTGTGTTAGTGTTACTTGCTTTCTATTTATGTGTCTGATCATATTGTGTTCATTATCACTGCGTGTGGCATTTGTTCCTGATTGTCGCAACCTTGGGTCTACGTTCTTTTGCATGTGTGAATTGACAGTTTGTGCTGTGGTTCTCTTAGTGATAAGCCACTAGAGCTTGTCTTGTCTTGCATATATTAGCCCCTGCTTATCAACATTTTTACAGAATACATATTATTCCGTGGACATTCATAAAGCTAAGGTCACCGTTCCTCATGGCTAAGTGTGTGGGTGGCGGTAGCAGCTTTATAAACAGTTGTCCCGTTTCGGTTATTGTCTCCTCCCTGCCAGCCCCCCCCCCGGCTGCGCGGCACCGGCTGAGGGGGACCGCCTAAGGGGGGAGGGGGGGGGGCCTGGTTCTCTGATCTACCAGGGCTTCAACCGAATCGGCCAGTGGGGGTTGGATTATTGGCCCCATCTCTGGACTGTGGGGTTGGTCTAGGGGTTCCTCTAGCTGTTGGGCCCAAAATGGCCGCTGTTGTCTAGATAGTGAGAGGGGGCCGCTGGGTGCGGTTCCATTTTAGCCCGACCGGGCCCGCCGCCGCCGGCCCGCCTGGCTCTGTCAATTTAACCCGGGGATTTGGGTTACTTACGCTTGCTGGGGCAATTCGTCCTGTGCCCGGGAGACCATGATATTGGGGAGCTCCGACTCTCTGGGTCAGGAACCCCACACGGGGGGGCTGTGGACCAAAAAGCCGATAAGCCGGGGGGGGGGGGCGACAACAAGGAGACGCGGGGGGGGGGCCCGGGTGCTGATCTTCCAGGCATTCGCAGAGATGTTCTACCTCAGCCCCGAGCCGGTGTATCTCGTTTGCGGCTAGTTCTTGGGCCTGTGTGGTGTCCGTCATTTTGACTTCTAGGGCCGCCGTGCGCTCCTTGAGGCCCGTTATCTCCTGTTTTAACTCTGTAACTGCCGCTCTGAGATCAGCCTTTAACGAGGTGTGCAGTTCGTTTAGCATTTCTGCCATGAGCTCCTTCATGCCCTCTCGGGTGAGTGCTTCGGCCGCCTGTGCTGGTGCTTCCTGCAGGTCCTGCGTTGGGGCATTTGTTTGGGGCCGCGTGCGCTTGATGGTCCCGCACCATCTTGGCTTTTCGTGGTCGCCTCTGAACTCCAAGGGGAGAATAGTTTAGTTACAGCCTGTGCTGTCTGGGTTTTTTGCTTACTCCCATATGTAGAAGCACATGCACACCGCTGGTAGGTGCTGGAGGGGGGTACTTATCTGCCGGTGCGCTGTATCCAGGGAGGTCCAGACATCCCAGAGGTACTTAAGCAAAGGAATGGAAGCAGGCACACGGTCTTTCTAAAGGTGCAGTTTATTGTGCCACCAAAGGTCCAACGTTTCGGCAAATAGATTGCCTTTATCAAGGAGAGGGCCTCTCCTTGATAAAGGCAATCTATTTGCCGAAACGTTGGACCTTTGGTGGCACAATAAACTGCACCTTTAGAAAGACCGTGTGCCTGCTTCCATTCCTTTGCTTTTTTGCTTACTCGCCATGCCGGCCAGGTCTGTGGATCTGGAGATGTGCTTTTAGAGGGAGAATTTTGGGGGGAAAGCGCCTCTATTCGTTTATTTATGAGAGGGTCTGGGGAGCTCCTCTGTTACACGTCCATCTCTGTCGGCGTCCTGGCCACGCCTCTGCCTTGATCATTTTTAAGCACCATGTTCCCTACACGTTGTACTGCGAGTGGGTGTTCAAAGTGAACTACGAAGAAAATCGCGTTAAAAAGGCCCTTCCTGCCAATTTAAGGAAAAACATTGTGGAAGAAATGCGGCGCTTTTATCCAGTTACAGATCCTGTAATGAAAGGAGTTCGAGACTACATTAATGGCTGTGACTATAGTGAGGGTTTGGCCTGGTATTAACGGGGTTACCCCCCAAGGGCCCCCCTCTAACCTCGCCAGGGAGACAAGGGGTTAACTGGGCTGAGGTCCAGAAATGTGATTTAACCCTTGTTATAACATGAAAATGCTTATTCCCCTGTGTAAAATGTATTGTTGCGGGATCAGTGTCTGCATAACACACCCACTGGGTCATAAGGGGAACCCCCCAAGTACCCACGTATTAAAAATATTACTTTGTCATAAGGGGGACATATATTTTTGATAAAATGCCTTTCTGCAGTCTTACAAAGACAGGCCAAATGCTAATAACCTCTGCCTGCCTTTGTAATGCGTACCAGGACCAAATGGGTCTATTCACGTTTTGATATGCAAGCTTCCTCACTGGAAGTGTATATCAACAGAGAGTGATTACCTAATTGCTATGCAAGACCCAGGAAGGATCAACAGGTAATTACCTAGTTGGTTATGCGAGAAGCTACAAGCCTACTTCAAAAGGTTTTATTGATGGGGGTAGGGGTGGAGCTACCCAAGAAGGGAATCAAAAGGAGTAACCTTATTAAATATAAGAATATTATGAGATGTCCCTGGCTGAAAAGGATAAGACCTACATATTTGTATTCGTGGGATTTCACCGCCACCAACCGTTACAAACACTTAATATCTGGCCCTTAGTGGCTGCCAGATATTAATATCTCTATTAATTTTCATATTACACTGTAATGTTTGGTCTCTCTGCGAGCGTCCGGTGGGACGGACTGTATTAATATATCTCACCTGACTGTATGTATTACTGAACTCAAGTTATGAGGTGATTTGCAGTAAATATGAAATTTTGGTTGAGTTCTGAGAAACTGCAACCCCCTGCTATGATAATGAGCAGGAATGCCAGAATTTACAAGCCTGGTCATCAAAGGCTAAGTGGCTAATTGATTATGCTTGGCCCAACGGACAAAAGGAATTAACCAGAGTAAGTGAAACTTTTCACACTGGACCCTGGAAGCCCAAAGTCAGCTTCAAAAGCTTCAAAGGGGATTTTACTAGACGGCACGGCGCCGTAAGCTGGGATGCAAGGGTTAAAATGATATATAAGTCAGAGCCACACTTTTATCCATGTTGTTCATGTTTTGCAAGTTCTTCAAGTGTTTAGTCTGTTCTATACCATCTTGTTTGCTGAGAGAAACGCTATGCACTGTCTTCCTGCCAGAGGTCTTTTCATGCTTTTGGGTGTCTTGATAACTATGAAGAGTGCTGTATGAACTGCCAGTCCAGCTCAGTCTGCTTCATCATTTCCATTTTACGTAAGTGTCTATATTTTGCCTGTTATTTGTACATATCTGTTGTGTTCACCTTTATCAAGGAATACATTATATTTATCAGATCTAAGTCTCGTCCCAGTTCAAACCCAGGTATATATATATTTATATATAGTTTTGGTGTAAATTACAACCTGTCACAAGCTACCGTGACAATGGCGTTTTGCGCCATGCAAGGAATCGGCCATGGACGGACAATGTGGAGGACTTTCAGTGAGACCATACTGTAGTGCTGAACTGTATTGTACTGTACATGTTTTGCCCTACAGTACCTGCTGTACTTAAACAAAGGAGATGTTGTTGTGTGTTTTTTTTCACAGGACATGCACAACTCCAGTCCCTGAGGGCCGCAAACAAGCACGGTTTTCAATGTTGCCCTGAAAACGTGCCCTGTTTGCTGCCCTCTAGGACTGAACTGGTGCAGGTCTGACTGACAGTGTTGCACACCATCCCACTGTACTGTACTGTATACAGTACTGGGTTTCTTTAATAAAGGAGATGTTACTTTAAATGTTTCAACATTGTACAATGTATTATTGTGTGTTGATGGTTACAATTGCTGTGCACTTTAAATGTTTCAACATTGTAAATAAATGTTTCTGTACTGACTCCACCAATAAAAGAACATGTTGAATTGCCTCACATTGTTTCCATTTATTTGCTCCTTTGCCAGTGTAACAAATGTACTGTAGAAGCTTGCTGCACTGTTTTTTTACTGCCTGGTCACGCAATTGGCGTAGGAACTAGGTCAATTGGCGTGGGAACTTCTGTTCTAGGGCACCTAGAAATAAAATTCATGTTGCCCCTAGATGTTAGGAACCCCCTCACTTGACCCCAACAGGGTCCGAGCAGTAATGGCGGCGAGAAAGGGTCACGCCGGCGAGGAGGGTCCTACCATTGAGCGTAATGGTGGAGAAAGCTTTGAACCGGCTAAGTCAGAATGAGCAGAAACCTGGAACCCACAACTCCGTTTCTGTTCGACCTAGAGGGCTCAAATTCGGTCACCATGTAGTCCTAGTTGCGGCAGGATTGCATGGCAAATTGCGACCCTCTCGTGGCAACAGAACGGAGTCAGGGTGATGTTAAAGTTCAGGTTTCCGCCATTGACTTGCATGGCAGAAAAAAAGCCACTTTGGTAATGTGCTTTTAAACTGTTTTTTGGTACCTCCGGTTACGGGGGTCGTGCAAGGCTGATATTTTGCCACTATGGCAAGGGTCCTCCCGCATGAGGAACAGGTAAATTTCAACCCGCTCAGACCCACAGAACGGGTTATTTTACATTATATTCGCGCAATTGGCGTGCGAACTACTTAGGGCCGCGGTCAAGTTCACGGGCAATTGGCGTGGGAACTTCTGTTCTAGGGCACCTAGAAATAAAATTCTTTTTGCCCATAGATTTTAGGCACTGTATAGTACTGTACAGTATACTGTAGAAGACACATAATGACACGATACTTAACATGTAGAATAAATGCATAGTTACCGGTATACACACAAACCCAGAGAGGTAATACCGGTATACACATATACGCCCACAGAGGTAACACCGGTATACACGTAAACACCCAGAGAGGTAATACCGCTATACACATACACGCCCAGAGAGGTAATACCAGTATACACATACACGCCCAGAGAGGTAATACCGGTATACACATACATGCCCAGAGAGGTAATACCGGTATACACATACCCAGAGAGGTAATACCGGTATACACATACACGCCCAGAGAGGTAATACTGGTATACACATTGTGACAAACGGCTTACTCCGGGGCTCCGTCGTTTGTCCGGGACTGTTTAGAACACGGTCTTTTAGGGTAGGTTAAATGATGAGGCGTCACGTACTGTTCCTTTAAACAGGCTATGCCTGGTTTATTCAGTCCCAGGCACTGAGACTGCCACAGTGCATACAACAGAAAACAGATCAAAACAAAAGCTGCTCACCTGAGCGATAACTTAACTTAGATATCCCTGACTCAGGGTTGGAAGTGGCTTTTCCACTTCCAACATCAAACACGGTACTTTTGCAGTCTTACACAAATGAACAGAAAGATTGAACCTGTTTGGGGAAGAGGCTTCTCCCCTCTGTAGTTCAGCAGCCTTCCAGCCTCCTGGCTCTTGTGGGGAGACCAGAGCAAACAGGAAATCAGTCTTTCATACCCGATTCCTAATTAGCATGACAGGTGACAGAAATCAGGCAGCAGACAAACTCTGGTCTGGATCTCTCATCCCTCAGTTCCAGCGCTTGCCAAACTGTGGGATGGAGTGTATGTATTATAAGGCTGCACTCCCAGGCCAAACAGGATAGAAACTGTCTAGTATCCTGGGAGCCCTATATACGGAATTTATTACCATCCCCTGGTTTCTGTCACATATCCTCCCCCCCAGCTCAGACCTCGAGGGATGAGCGACCATGGATATTAGGGAGTGCATCCTTGACAACCCGTCAGCATTGCCATGTTTGTGCCCTGACCTGTGTTCCACAGAAAATTTAAAGGGTTGTAGGCTTAGGAACCACCTGGTCACTCTAGCATTCTTTTCCCTGTTTTGACACATCCAGGTAAGGGGTGCATGATCTGTGACCAACCGGAATTTTCTCCCCAACAGGTAGTATTTGAGCGTCTCTACAGCCCACTTTATTGCGAGACACTCTTTCTCTACTATGGAGTAATTTTTCTCCTGGGGATTTAGTTTCCTACTTAAATAAAGGATGGGGTGCTCCTCACCTTGAGACTCCTGGGAGAGTACCGCCCCCAGCCCTACCTCAGATGCGTCGGTTTGGACTACGAACTCTTTGGAGAAGTCAGGTGTGACCAACACTGGTTGGGCACAGAGAGCTTCTTTCAGGCTTCTAAAGGCCTGTTCGGTTTCGGGGGACCACTTTACCATTAGCGGTCCTCTTGCTTTTGTGAGGTCAGTTAGTGGGGTTGCCTTAGTTGCAAAATTGGGAATAAACCTTCTATAGTACCCAATTAACCCCAAAAAGGTCCTTACTTGTTTTTTTGTAACTGGCCTTGGCCAATTTTGTATCGCCTCCACTTTGAGTGTTTGGGGTTTGAGTAAACCTCTGCCAATAGAATATCCCAGATACTTGGCCTCCTCCAGACCAATAGTGCATTTAGCGGGGTTAGCAGTTAGTCCAGCAGACCGGACTGCGTCAAGCACGGCTTGGACCTTTGGAAGGTGGGATTGCCAATCTTCACTATGGATTACCACATCATCCAGGTAGGCGGCAGCATACCGAGCATGTGGTTTTAAAATTTTATCCATCATTCTTTGGAATGTGGCGGGAGCTCCATGTAAGCCAAAAGGCAACACCTTATACTGAAAGAGGCCGTCTGGGGTTGAGAAGGCTGTCTTTTCTTTTGCCCTTTCTGTGAGGGGAACCTGCCAGTACCCTTTTGTTAGGTCTAGGGTTGTGAGATATCGGGCTTTGCCCAGTCTCTCTACAAGTTCATCTACCCTGGGCATAGGATAAGTATCAAATTTTGACACCGCGTTTAGTTTCCGGTAGTCATTACAAAACCTTGTTGTACCATCTGGCTTTGGGACTAAGACTATAGGGCTGTTCCACCCACTTTGGGATTCCTCAATTACACCTAGTTTTAGCATTTTTTTAACCTCTAAACTTATAGCCTTTCTTTTGGCCTCTGGGATTCGGTACGGTTTAAGGTTAACTCGGACCCCCGGTTCAGAGACTAGGTCATGTTCAATTACGCTAGTTCTACCTGGCCGTATAGAGAAGATTTCTTTGTTTCTTCTCACTAAATTCTGAACCTCTCGTTTCTGATGAACAGACAGGGTTTCAGCTATGCTAACCTCTGGGTCAGTTTCTTGATTCTCTGACGGACCTGGGGGTACTAGGGTTAACAAGACTTCTCTATCTTTCCAGGGCTTGAGTAGGTTTATATGGTAAATTTGCTCAGGTTTCCTCCTACCTGGCTATCTTACCTTATAATTTACTTCTCCCACTCTTTCCAAGACCTCATATGGCCGATGCCATTTAGCAAGGAATTTACTCTCCACGGTGGGAACCAGAACTAGTACCCTATCACCTGGAAAAAAAATTCTGACCCTAGCACCCTTATTATACGTATTCCTCTGTGCTTCTTGAGCTTTCTCCATGTGTTCCCTCACTATGGGTAAGACTGCAGCAATGCGGTCCTGCATCTGGGCAACATGCTCTATTACACTTCTGTAAGGGGTAACCTCGTGTTCCCAAGTCTCTTTGGCTATATCCAGTAAGCCCCTTGGGTGTCGGCCATACAATAGTTCAAACGGGGAGAAGCCTGTGGATGATTGTGGAACTTCCCTAATGGCAAATAACAGGTACGGTAACAAACAATCCCAGTTTTTCCCATCTTTATCAACCGCCCGCCGTAACATGCTCTTTAAGGTTTTATTGAACCTTTCCACTAAACCATCTGTTTGTGGATGATAGACTGAGGTTCTGAGATGCTTGATTTTTAGGAGTTTACATAGCTCTTTTGTTACTTGGGACATAAATGGTGTTCCCTGGTCAGATAGAATCTCTTTAGGAATCCCGACCCGGGAAAACAGAACTACTAACTCTTTTGCTATGTTTTTAGCTGAGGTGCTACGTAGGGGAACTGCCTCCGGATATCGGGTGGCATAATCTAATATTACCAATATATGCTGATGTCCCCTAGCAGACTTTATTAGGGGTCCTACTAGATCCATAGCAATCCGGTCAAATGGTACCTCTATTATGGGAAGGGGTACCAATGGGCTGCGGTACGCCTTGAACGGGGCGGTGATCTGACATTCTGGGCATGAGGAACAATAATTCGTAATTTCTGCCAGAACCCCAGGCCAATAGAAGCTTCGGAGAACCTTTTCTTTTGTCTTTTCCACCCCTAGGTGTCCCCCCAATGGATGACTATGTGCGAGGTGTAATACTACGTTACGGAATGTCCGTGGTACCAACAATTGTTTAGTTGTAACTGATTTCCTTTTATCAACCCGATATACTAGGTCGTTCTCTACCTCGAAGTAGGGGTAAGCAAGTGACCTATCTGGTTGGCCAGGAGTACTATTCTGGTCCCGTATATTTCCCCTTGCTACCGCTAATGTGGGGTCCTCCCACTGGGCCTTCTTAAAACTCCCAGGACTGACCTCTAGGTCAGCAAGGGTCTTATCCGGTTCTGGGGTGGTAAGTGTCTGCTCAACATCTTGATTTGGGGTATTCCCTACCAAAGTAGTGATGGGGAAGGGAATTTTACAGCACTCCTCCTTTTCCCCCTTCTTATTTGGGCCCTCGTCAACCTCCATTTCTGAAAAAGGGAAAGGATTTGTTTCTTCTAATACTTCGTTATGGTCCGCTATTGAACTCTGGGCGCTATTCTGAGCGGGGGACCACATTTTTAGAAAATGGGGAAAGTCGGTCCCTATTAACACATCATGTGCCAGTTTGGGTACAATACCCACTTTGAAATCTAAAGAACCAAACTCTGTTTAAAAAAAAAATCAACAGTGGAATATTCATGATTATCCCCATGTATACAACAAATTGCCACTCTTTGTGAACTGTTTCCCTGTTTCTTCTTAATGGGCAAGAGGTATTCGGACACTAGTGTGACCATGCTCCCAGAGTCAAGAAGTGCCCGAACCCTCTTACCATTAACCTTTACAAATGCCCACAGATGGTTATTCAAGGGGTCTTCTGGGCTAGGGCCCATACATTGGGACAACAGCGAATAAGGTTCCACGCTGTTGCATTGCATGGGCTCATCATTTAGTGGGCAGATTTTTGCTGTGTGGCCCCTCTCATGACAATTTACACATTTAGGTACATAGTCTGTGTCCCACTTAGAGCCTTTTCCCGGCTCCCCATGTTGGCTATTGCCCTTAGTGTGCGAACAACTGTTGCTGGTGCTGCGTGAAGGTGGTCGCCGCTCTTCAGCGCCCCTTAACCCCGGTACCCTTTTACCGTCTCTGGAAGAGTCCTGGAACCTCGGGTAGTGGGGTTGCTCCACGACTGTGGGTTGCGGGTGCTCTTCTGCTGCATTGTACCTTTCTACGAGGGCCACAAGCTCATCCGCATTGTGGGGGTCACTCCGACTGACCCAACGGCGTAAGGCAGAGGGAAGTTTCCTCAAGAACTGGTCCATGACCAACCGTTCCACGATGTGGCTGGCTGAGTTGATCTCGGGTTGTAGCCACTTCCGGGCGAGGTGGATGAGGTCATACATCTGGCTTCGGGTGGCTTTATCCATCGTGAAGGACCATGCGTGAAACCTTTGGGCGCGAACAGCCGTGGTTACGCCGAGGCGGGCGAGGATCTCGAACTTCAATTTTGCATAGACGTTAGCTTCGGCTGGCTCTAGATCAAAGTAAGCCTTCTGGGGTTCGCCGCTTAGGAAGGGTGCGATTAGACCAGCCCACTCAGCTTCTGGCCATCCCTCTCTCTGTGCCGTGCGTTCAAACCTGAGAAGATAGGCTTCCACATCATCCGAGGGTCCCATCTTCTGAAGGTAGTGGCTTGCCCTGGTCATTTTCGGAACTGGGGCTGCCGCTGCCAGTGGAAGGTTACTGATAGTCCCCCTCAGGATCTCGAGTTCCTGCTGTAAGCCCTGAGCGAACCGCTGTTGCTCCTCTCTCAGCAAGCGGTTTGTCTCTTGCTGGTTTGCATTCGCGTTTTGCAGGGCTTCATTCGTCTGTTGCTGGTTTGCATTCGCCTGTTGCTGGTTTGCATTCGCCTGTTGCTGGTTTGCATTAATCTCTTGCTGGGCTATTAGCAGCTGTTGCTGGGCTGCATTCGTCTGCTGCTGGTTTGCATTAGTTTCTTGCTGGGCTATTAACAGCTGTTGCTGGGTTTCATTCGCGTCTTTCTGGGCAGCGACATTGCGTACCAGCGCACCCACCACGTCTTCCATCTTGTTTGCAGAGGATGAAAAAAACTTTTTTTTTTTTTTTTTTCTTTCAAAGTTCTTCAACCCGCAGACCCCCTAGTGCTCTGCCCGCATTCTCCACCATATGTGACAAACGGCTTACTCCGGGGCTCCATCGTTTGTCCGGGACTGTTTAGAACACGGTCTTTTAGGGTAGGTTAAATGATGAGGCGTCACGTACTGTTCCTTTAAACAGGCTATGCCTGGTTTATTCAGTCCCAGGCACTGAGACTGCCACAGTGCATACAACAGAAAACAGATCAAAACAAAAGCTGCTCACCTGAGCGATAACTTAACTTAGATATCCCTGACTCAGGGTTGGAAGTGGCTTTTCCACTTCCAACATCAAACACGGTACTTTTGCAGTCTTACACAAATGAACAGAAAGATTGAACCTGTTTGGGGAAGAGGCTTCTTCCCTCTGTAGTTCAGCAGCCTTCCAGCCTCCTGGCTCTTGTGGGGAGACCAGAGCAAACAGGAAATCAGTCTTTCATACCTGATTCCTAATTAGCATGACAGGTGACAGAAATCAGGCAGCAGACAAACTCTGGTCTGGATCTCTCATCCCTCAGTTCCAGCGCTTGCCAAACTGTGGGATGGAGTGTATGTATTATAAGGCTGCACTCCCAGGCCAAACAGGATAGAAACTGTCTAGTATCCTGGGAGCCCTATATACGGAATTTATTACCATCCCCTGGTTTCTGTCACAACATACACACACAGAGAGGTAATACCGGTATACACGTACACGCCCAGAGAGGTAATACCGGTATACACATACACGCCCAGAGAGGTAATACCGGTATACACATACACGCCCGAGAGGTAATACCGGTATACACATACCCAGAGAGGTAATACCGGTATACACATACACGCCCAGAGAGGTAATACCGGTATACACATACACGCCCGAGAGGTAATACCGGTATACACATACCCAGAGAGGTAATACCGGTAAACACATAAACGCCCAGAGAGGTAATACCGGTATACACATACACATCCAGAGAGGTAATACCGGTATACATATACACACCCAGAGAGGTAATACCGGTATACACGTACACGCCCAGAGAGGTAATACCTGTATACACGTACACGCCCAGAGAGGTAATACCGGTATACACATACACGCCCAGAAAGGTAATACCGGTATACACGTACACGCCCAGAGAGGTAAAACCGCTATACACATACCCAGAGAGGTAATACCTGTATACACATACACGCCCAGAGAGGTAATACTGGTATAAACATACACGCCCAGACAGGTAATACCGGTATACACATACACGCCCAGAGAGGTAATACCGGTATACACGTACACGCCCAGAGAGGTAATACCGCTATACACATACACGCCCAGAGAGGTAATACCGGTATACAGTACACATACACGCCCCGAGAGGTAATACCGGTATACACATACCCAGAGAGGTAATACCGGTATACACACACCCAGAGAGGTAATACCGGTATACACATACACGCCCAGAGAGGTAATACCGGTATACAAATACACGCCCAGAGAGGTAATACCGGTATACACATACACACCCAGAGAGGTAATACCGGTATACACGTACACGCCCAGAGAGGTAATACCGGTATACACATACACGCCCAGAGAGGTAATACCGGTATACAGTACACATACACGCCCCGAGAGGTAATACCGGTATACACATACCCAGAGAGGTAATACCGGTATACACGTACACGCCCAGAGAGGTAATACCGGTATACACATACACACCCAGAGAGGTAATACCGGTATACATATACACACCCAGAGAGGTAATACCGGTATACACGTACACGCCCAGAGAGGTAATACCTGTAGACACGTACACGCCCAGAGAGGTAATACCGGTATACACATACACGCCCAGAGAGGTAATACCGGTATACACGTACACGCCCAGAGAGGTAAAACCGCTATACACATACCCAGAGAGGTAATACCTGTATACACATACACGCCCAGAGAGGTAATACTGGTATAAACATACACGCCCAGACAGGTAATACCGGTATACACATACACGCCCAGAGAGGTAATACCGGTATACACGTACACGCCCAGAGAGGTAATACCGCTATACACACACCCAGAGAGGTAATACCGGTATACACATACACGCCCAGAGAGGTAATACCGGTATACACGTACACGCCCAGAGAGGTAATACCGGTATACACGTACCCAAAGAGGTAATACCGGTATACACATACACGCCCAGAGAGGTAATACAGGTATACACATACACGCCCAGAGAGGTAATACCGGTATACACATACACACCCAGAGAGGTAATACCGGTATACACATACACGCCCAGAGAGGTAATACCGGTATACACATACACGCCCAGAGAGGTAATACCGGTATACTCATACAGGCCCAGAGAGGTAATACCGGTATACACATACACGCCCAGAGAGGTAATACCGGTATACTCATACAGGCCCAGAAAGGTAATACCGGTATACACATACACGCCCAGAGAGGTAATACCGGTATACACGTACACGCCCAGAGAGGTAAAACCGCTATACACATACCCAGAGAGGTAATACCGGTATACACATACATGCCCAGAGAGGTAATACAGGTATAAACATACACGCCCAGACAGGTAATACCGGTATACACGTACACGCCCAGAGAGGTAATACCGCTATACACACACCCAGAGAGGTAATACCAGTATACACGTACCCAGAGAGGTAATACCGGTATACACATACACGCCCAGAGAGGTAATACAGATATACACATACACGCCCAGAGAGGTAATACCGGTATACACATACACACCCAGAGAGGTAATACCTGTATACACATACACGTCCAGAGAGGTAATACTGGTATAAACATACACGCCCAGACAGGTAATACCGGTATACACGTACACGCCCAGAGAGGTAATACCGCTATACACACACCCAGAGAGGTAATACCAGTATACACGTACCCAGAGAGGTAATACCGGTATACACATACACGCCCAGAGAGGTAATACAGATATACACATACACGCCCAGAGAGGTAATACCGGTATACACATACACGCCCAGAGAGGTAATACCTGTATACACATACACGTCCAGAGAGGTAATACTGGTATAAACATACACGCCCAGACAGGTAATACCGGTATACACATACACGCCCAGAGAGGTAATACCGGTATACACGTACACGCCCAGAGAGGTAATACCGGTATACACATACCCAAAGAGGTAATACCGGTATACACATACACGCCCAGAGAGGTAATACAGGTATACACATACACGCCCAGAGAGGTAATACCAGTATACACATACACGCCCAGAGAGGTAATACCGGTATACTCATACAGGCCCAGAGAGGTAATACCGGTATACACATACACGCCCAGAGAGGTAATACCGCTATACACACACCCAGAGAGGTAATACCGGTATACACGTACCCAGAGAGGTAATACCGGTATACACATACACGCCCAGAGAGGTAATACAGATATACACATACACGCCCAGAGAGGTAATACCGGTATACATATACACACCCAGAGAGGTAATACCGGTATACACATACACGCCCAGAGAGGTAATACCGGTATACACATACACGTCCAGAGAGGTAATACTGGTATACACATACACGTCCAGAGAGGTAATACCGGTATACACATACACGCCCAGGGAGGTAATACCGGTATACACATACACACCCAGAGAGGTAATACCGGTATACACGTACACGCCAAGTATTCCCTCTCATTTTTTACTGAACAGATAGTCCAAATACAGGACAGTTCGGTTCAATACCGGACACCTGGCAACCCATGAACACAAAGTGTATGTCACACATCTGCATTTGCTAGGAAACAGACTATAAAAGCCTCTTAGCAAAAAAACGTTACCCTCTTGATTGCTGTACTGAACATGAGACCTGGCCTTATTATGACATACCTATTCTTAAAAATAACACCCGTAGCCCTACCTGTCTCTCTCACAATCTGTTTCCCTTCTGCCTTTTCCTCCAAATTCCCTGAGTGCCTTGTATTCTCTCACTTGCTCCATTTTCTTCACGCGTTTTCTCTCCTAGACCCTCTACAATCTGGCTTCCGCACTGCTCACTCCACCGAAACAGCCCTCACCAAAATAACTAATTAATGACCATCATGTTACCAAGATCAGGTCTCCCCTGTAATCTATCCTAAACGCTGCTGCTAGAATCACTTTACTCTTTCATAAATCTGTTTCAGCACCTCCCCTGCTAAAATCCCTCTCCTAGTTTCCTTTCGAATCCTGTATTACTTACAAAATTCTCCTCCTCGCTTTTTTAAGGCTATACTCACCTCTGCCCTCCTTACATCTCACCCTAATCTCTCACTATATCCTCCTCTGCCGCTCCTTACATCTCACCCTAATATCTCACTTTACCCTCCTCTGTCCCTCCTTACATCTCACCCTAATCTCTCTCTATACCATCTCTATCTACAGTATACTATATCTCTCACTTGGTACATGTTGACACCAATGACAAAATTAGATGGAAGATGGAGGGTCCTAAAATATGATAACAGGGATCTAGGCCAAAAGCTTATGCAAGGACCTCCAAGGTAGTATTTTCTGAAATAATACCAGTGCCATGCGCTACCGCAGAGAGACAGTCAGAGATCAGGGAGGTTAATGCATGGCGAAGAAAGTGGTGTAGGAAGGAGGGTTTAAGTTTTTTAGAGCACTGGGACTCCTTTTCTGAGAGGTGCCATCTATATTCTAGGGACGGATTGCACCTCAATGAAAAGGGATCTTCTGTGCTAGGAGGGAGAATGCTAAAAAGGTTGGAGGAAATTTTAAACTAGGATGGAGGGGGAGGGAAATGAAACAGATAAACTAAATGGAATAGAGGAGGATACAAGGTGGTATGGAGGTAGAATGGGGGCAAGTGTGAGTTTGACAGGCAGTGAGACACCCATAGTAAATACAGATAATACTAGAAAACTTCTAAAGACTAAACCAAGTGGGAGCAGAAAGGAAGGAGCAGATAAGATAATAGTACAGGCTGATAAAAACTGAAATGCAAGCTTGCTAATGCAAGAAGCCTGACAGATAAAATGAGGGAGCTTGGATTAATAGCTGCATGGGAGCAGTATGATATCATAGGCATTACTGAAACATGGTGGGATGAAACTCATGACTGGACAGTTAATTTAGAGGGTTATTCTCTTTTTCTGAAGGATCGAACAAATAGAAGAGGAGGTTGGAGTATGTTTATATGTTAAACCGGATCTAAAACCTATTATAAGGGATGATGTCTATGAAGGGAATGATGAAAATGTAGAGACCATGTGGATATAAATTAGCAGCGTAGGTAAAAGTATAAAGAAAATGCTTTGTACGGATATGCTATAAACCACCAAATAGACAAAACATGTGTATTAGCTGGTTGATCTCAAAAGAAGCAGATAAATGTGTTAATTAATCACAATACATACAATACAGCTACAGGTGCTCATCCCCAAGCAAATACAAATGTAAA
Organism: Ascaphus truei; assembly: GCF_040206685.1. Classification (NCBI taxonomy): domain Eukaryota; kingdom Metazoa; phylum Chordata; class Amphibia; order Anura; family Ascaphidae; genus Ascaphus; species Ascaphus truei. The sequence goes on from NW_027455525.1 coordinate 291,487, forward strand.
ATGTCCCTGAGTTAGCCCCGAAGAGGTTTAAATACAACCTTAGAGTCCAATCCTGTATTATGTTTATCAGAAACAGCCCAAAAGAAAAAGTTCCAAGAAGGTGCCGCTTTCTCAGTTGGAAGTGCTAACCCAGCACTTCAATGGAAACTAGAAAGGATGAGAAGAACAGAAAGCGCACACTTCCTGGTGCAATAACTTTTTTTACTATGTAATTGAGACAAACAAATAATGATAATACACTCACAAACATCCAATAAAATAAGCAGTAAGCAGTAGTCCGCAGGTCCGTGCTGGTGTGGGGTGATTCAACATCACAGGACACCCACAGAAACAGTCCAAAAGAAAACTCCTGTCACCGGAAGGGCGTAAGCAAGCAGCTGGCGCGCTGTAGCAACAGGCGGAGCATCCCCACGGGTAGACAACTCTGCACACCTCTAGCACGGATCTGCGGACTACTGCTTACTGCTTATTTTATTGGATGTTTGGGAGTGTATTATCATTATTTGTTTGTCTCAATTACATAGTAAAAAACGTTATTGCACCAGGAAGTGTGCGCTTTCTGTTCTTCTCATCCTATCTATAAACCACCAAATATCTGAGATTGAGGAAGCTAAAATACTTTTGCAAATGGAGAAGGCATCAAAACTGGGTCATGTTTGCATAATGGGTGGTGTGTCACTGATTCAGGGAGCTGCGGGAACAAGCAAAGTCAAAGGGCCCAGGATGGCTGAGCATATCCTGGGGGCTGCAGAGGCGTCTGGAGTGGCTGGAATTAAAGGCGGCAGCGGTGTGGATCCAGACACTTTGGGGGTCGTTGGTGTGCTAAGAAATGTCTTGTAGCATGGGGAGGTACTGGTCTTTTTGGGTAACCTTACATTTTCACCTACTGGGGGGGAATCTTTGCCCGTCGGTGCTGTGGCATTTGGCGTTAGCAGTGCGATGGCCTTGGTGAAAAGTTAATCAGTGGCTCCTGGTTCGTGAGCAGGTTATCTTCACAAGAAGGTGGCTGGTTGGAAGAGGGAGACGAGATGGTCATGACCCAGTTATGCCGGGTATATTGGAAAACTTGGTGGTAAGGATAAGGGTGGTATATTTTTGGGATTTCATTTGGCAGTCTTTGGGGCCATGCGGGTAAGTGAGCTGGTGCCAGCCTCAAACGGCAGGTGGTTTGAGGATGAAAGATATGCCGGTTGCGCCAGGCCAGATTTTTTTTTGATCAGGTCTAAGACAGAACAAGGTACGGGTAAGTGGGTGTTGTTGGAGGAGTTGAATGTGAGTTCACGCTGTCCAATTATTTAAACCGACGAGTTTACGACAATAAGGTCTAAGATCCATTCTTGGTGCATCAGCACGGCTCGGTGTTATCCAGGTTCCAACTCATAGGAGTTCTGGATCAGTGCTTGAAAGGGATGTAAGCAAAAATTGGCTCCCACTTTCAGAATTGGGGCAGCGTGGTTAGGTTTTAGAGTGGAAGAATTTATGATATATATACATACACATACAGTATCTTTACTGTCAAGGCGGTATACAAGTCATGTGAGGCCATCTTTCCCTCAAAAGTGGGCTTCTGGGACTTAGGTCTACGGCGTGGATCTGTGGGGATTCGTATAACCATTGGGCAGAGGAATGATCATACGTGACACACTTGGAAATATCAAAAATTGGGTGCAGGTCTTATGGAGGGGCTTTGGTGGTCTAAAGGGTTAGTGGGGGTGTCAAGAGTAGTTATTGCATGTTGGGAGTAAGGCCTTGGCAAAGGTGGTCTATGGCAGGTTGATGAGCTGGGATATCTCACAGTTGTGGCACTTGGCAATTCCTACTGTCAATTTGGTCTAAGATCTCCCCCAGATTGGTGTGGGAGGGGACATTTCTGGTTTGGCTCTATTAGTGGACCTATGGTTATAGGGGAAGGCGGTACATACAAGGCTAATTCAGCAGGTATGGGAGTGACCTCCCAAAAGTAAGGTTTATTTACAATGATATCAAGCTTGTGGCAGAGGTGGCGGTTCTAACACCAGGTATCCTGTGGGCTTTGTGGGAGTTGTACAAATGTGGAGAAGGAGCAGCTCAGTGAGTAAAGACACTGAGTGTGAAGCAGGGGAGCCTGGTTCAGTTCCCGGCTCATTGACCTTCGCCAGGTCACTTTATCTCCCTGTACCTCAGGCCCCAAAAAACAGATTGTAAGCTCTATGGGGCAGTGACCGTGCCTGAAAAAAATGTCTCTGGAAAGCATTACGTAAACCTAGCAGCCCTATATAAGAAAAAACAATTATTATAAATGTCTCACGTGATTGAAGAATCCTCAGGCCGTGGAAGGGTGAAGTTATTTCTCCTTGTGCTGTGACACATGAATGCGTCACTCTGTTTACTGGAACTCGAGGGGACTATATCCGCGGCGGGGTAAGTCAAGACATCCAGCCTGCTATTGTGTTGGCTAAAATTGGGGGAGGGAACCAACATGAAGTTCAAAAACGGCCAAGAGCCTGTGAAAAACACCTCCCCTCTTTGGTTCTAACATGGTGACAAACCTTCCGGGGCGCTGGAGAAGATTGGGCTCCCATTCACTTTAATTCAGCAGATCCCTTTCGCCCAAAAGGCTTCACAGATCACAAAGAGTTTTCGTAGTCGCCTCTCCCATTTGGACACAGAAAATAACAGAATCTTAAATATACTTTTATTCTTGCAGTTCTCCCCCGGTTTCATTCAATAAGCATTTGATCACAGAGGCCTCCCTCCATTACACAACCAAGAGCGTACAACAGAAATCTCCCAAATTCAAGTAAAATAACGGATTTCTGGAGCCGTCTCGTCAACATCTGAATGGAAAGGGCGCTGGTATTTACAAATACAGAAGAGGCGGCCAGCTCCAGTCTTCAAGGGCCACCAACGCGGCAGCTATTAGGGATATCCCTGCTTCAGCACTGGCAGCTCAGTCATTTGGAGCCACCCACGCTTAAGCAGGAATATCCGTAATACCTGCCCTGTTGATGGCCCTTGAAGACTGGTGTTGGCCTCTCCTTAATTGTAGGTACTGAGACACAGAACCTTATCCAACATGCACGGGAGGAGATTTTACTCCCATTCGGTTGACGCCAGCTGACCTCTTAGCACATGGAAGCATCTTCACAGTATTGTATCGGGGTACGTACGGGGTCACTTGATGCTTTGCAACCTGGGCAGTGCCAGGGTTCTCTGCACAGACCAGGGAAGCACTGTATCAGGGTACAGTGGTATAACAGAGGTCACATAACTCCTTCACTGTAAGGATCGTCTGACAACAACAACATGCGGGGAGACGTTTAGCTAACTCTCCAGTGATTCACCAGTCTGTAGTAAGATGCAACACGGAGTCGAGTGACGCTTCCATCTTGCCCTCAAACACTAATTCATGCAACACATACACGTGTAATAAATAAGACCGGCTCAGGACACGGGCACAGGTCTGAGCCGTCGTACAGTATAAATAAAGAACATAAAGACATCTAGTTCTTCGTCATCACAATGCATAGTCCGTGTCCTGGGTATCAGGCGCACTGCGGGATGAGGGGGTTACTGTTTGTGCAGAGACCCCTGACCTTCTTGGCGCTCCTCCCACTGTCGGCCTGACCCGCCAGGTCCAGGTAGAATCGGGACTTGAGGAAGCGTCGGTACGAATCCTTCTCCATCAGGATGAAGATTTTGCGCTGGGCCTGGTCAAAGCAGGAGTGCGTTGGCTGGAGCAGGTTCCTGCTTGTCTCCTCTCGGGTTGCCGAGTCCAGGTTCACCTAAAAAAAAATAAAAAGGAAGGAGAGCAGCAGGACCTTATTATTAGGATAAATCACTTATAGGAGCCGAGGTGTCACAGGATCCCCTTCACAGTGAAGGAGGAGTGAGCTTTCCATGGGTGACACCTGTGACGGTGAGGGGGTAACCAGGCTCACTAATAAATGTTCATCCCACTTGGTTACCCTTGATCCATGTGTAATGGTCCTAGAGTGTCAGCTCTTGGACCCAACTGTCGTATAGGTATCACAGAGACTAGAAATTATGCGCCAATTCCGTATTTTGCCTTTCCAGGGGTGCTGGGCAGCAGAGCTTGCGAGGCTGTAAGTTTAAGGGTGGGTTTTGCAGAGAAACTTCAAAATCAGGTTGTTGATATGTATCGGGGTTCACAAGTTAAGGGATACCCCAAAGATGTACCCAGGAATCAGGTAAGATTTTGGGCACATTGAAGCACAGTGCTCCGGCAAAATCCTATCCTGGAAACGTTCTTGCAACTCACCTCCAGGGTTCCCTGCTTCAGCTAACTGGAAAAGTAAAAAGGGCATGCGGGGGGGAAAGAAATCACAGTATCCCCAGAATGGTCCCGGAGTCCATAACATAAGGTGGGATGCCCAGACCATGCCCCATTCACCCTGAACCTGGTATAAGGGTTCAGGGGGTGCTCCAGTATGTTTAAAAGCTGCGCAGGTTTTTATTGTGTGGGTACAGTAAAGTCAGGGTTGTGCAGTGTGCCAGAAATAAGGCTGATATGAATAGGAATCACATATTTTTATTCTATCCCTGACACCAGACCAGAAGACTTATACCAGTTATACACATATGCAAGAGGATTTTATTAAAGGTTCTGTTTAATAAATGTGAAATGCTTGTAACATTATAGGTGTGGCTGTGGGATTCCAAGTCCGTGGTTCCAGGAGACCAGATGGCTACCAAGCCTCGCGCCACTGGAACTACTCGAGACCCAGAGTTGAAAGCCTCAGGGATGCCAAGGCGTTAGAACAGGAGGAGTACTGTACAGTAGTTATACCCGATTACCTCCATCCTGGGCTAACACAAGGGCTATCCAGCAACCATTTGCCCTGCCCCACACTCTGCAGAGCCTGGACAGCGGGTGGGTTCGATATGCCAAGAGGCAGAGGTGCCAGGTTGGCGCATGCCCATTAGCAGAATCCAAATCAGTGCCCACCCGGCTTTAGTATACTGGCAAAAATCAGTGATAGGCTGGCAGGAGAATGCCCACGCGCTGATTGGTTGTAGTGGTTTCTGAATGGGACTCTGAAACCCATAAGAAACCTTGAAGCCAATCAGGACAGATTCCAAGCGCCAAACTCAAAGACGCTCTGTAAGGAATAGACGTGAGCCGGCTTCAAAGATTTTGACTCAAGATAAGTTTCTAAGTCCGGCTTTTTGAGGACGTGTCTGGGCAATAAGTGAAATCAGGCCTCTTACTTCTCTCGTGGCCTCCACCGAGATGAAATCCTCGTAGATTTGCTGAGCCTTGGCTGGCAGCGTCGCCGGGGATTTACCCTTGTAATTCTCACAGGCCAACCAGAACTCGATGTTCTCCTCGCTGTACTCGGACTGTAGGAAGGACCTGAAAGCCGTCAGTCCGCCTGCAGGCAACAGGAAATCACATTAGGGTTAGGGCAAGGAGGATGTGAATTAGCGCGCGGCGCCAACTGCTCATATGAAGGCCTAAGCAGTCGGGAGATCTATAGGTGTCGGAATGGGAGATTGTCACGGCCACCTCCAAGTCTCCAGCGGTGTTCGGGCGCAGAGGGCCACTTCTCCAAGGCAAGTTTATTTGAAGGGTTTTAGGGTAAGGGGTAACGTTACCATTCTGGGTTAATAATAGGGGTTTTTAGGGATTTACCTTGGCAGTGAAAAGGCCGGTGGAAAAATGTCCTGGCGGCTAAACGCCGACAGATTTGGTCGCAGCAAAAACAGCCACGGCCAAAATACCCTACACCGATGCCTGCGTGTCACATTGTACAGCAGGCGTCAGAACATGTAGGGCGTACGCTCAAATCCAGGGTTTTATTGCATTAAACTTGTTGTTTTTTTAATCTCAGCCTCATTTTTCAAAATAAAAACAGAAGAGGTCCCACTGGAGCGAGATTGGCAGGAGAAAGGGGTCCAAGTGCAAGGCCGCACATCTCCCACCATATGACTGCAATCTCAGCAGCTGACAGAATAAACAAACAGCCGCCCTCCAGCGCACAGACCCTCAGAGCATGGGAACTGCAGCCTGGCGCAGAGCCAAGAGCTGCTACTCTGCTTATCCATCCCTGGGGGAGGGGGAAGGTCACGAGCATCTTGTATCAAAGCCAAACACAGGTCACGTCAGCTGGGGAGCTGACCTAGTCGATACATCACTGTCCAAGTCCCCCCACTTACATCCTCTGACAGGCTGTAGGATGGCCTCTAGTCACATGGACAGACATTTGGGTACCATCCCCATGGAAGGAAGACCACATCCGAAAGACTGCTCAGGAAATATCAAGATCTCTCTAGCCCTCCCTATACTCGCTCTCTCCTCTCCCAGTGTATCAAGTTCTGGGGATCTGTGTCAGTTTCATTGTAGATCTCTCACTTACACTCATTGTAGACCAGGTTCTCCAAAGATTCTGACCATTTCTGGACTTCGTGGCGACTCAGTCTGGAGAGGCAGAGAGAGGCGAGTGAGGAAAGGAGATAGAACACACACACATACACAGATTGATCTTCAAACATTACTTGCAATGATTTAGAATATAACGGACAGCACAGTCCTTCTTTCCCTTATAAGTGAGTGTGTTTTATCCGCTTCTATATAGAGCATTGGAAATGCAGTCACGTTATCGGAGGATGGGAGCTGGTCGTGTTACGTGTGCTGCTGCGTCACGTGGCTCCCATCTGCCAATGGAAGGACTTAATTTCTCTTTAACTGTCCCTGCAACTTATTGCCTGGTCCTACCCCAGGGAAATAGGGTCTCCCTCACTCACCCATGTAGTTGTAACAAGGTTAGTCTTCCCTGCTACTGCGTTAGGCTGCGTCCCCGCTAGTGCTGAGCGGGCGGCGCTTGGCGAGTTGACACACACACACACACACACACACACGTCCCCGCTCACACACGCTCACCGGTAAACACATTTTTTCAACTCTCAGCGCCAGCGGGGACAAAGCTTTACAAATAGCTGCAGATATGCCATGTGCCGCCAGATACCTGGCACTGCTGTAATGTGTCACACACACGGCTCACCTCTGGCACACAGGTTTGTCGTTCAGTGAGGTCTTGTGTTCGCTCACATCCGGTTTCTGCAGCAGGAACCCCAGGCGATGCTTAATTTCCTTAGCACTGGGACAAGAGAGAGAACAGCATGTAAGTGTGTGTGGGGGGACATGTATGTGCATGATCATACGTGTGGGTGTCTGATCAGCTCCTCTCCAGAGGCCACCATACACACATCCCTTTTATTAATATATTATCAGAAATATGACACGGTGACCTGATGTGAGTGGCACTGTCTTTGAAGTAGGTGGGGAGGGGGAAAGAGACCCACTTGCTGCCGACCTCAGAGTGGAAGTAGAAATGGTTATTTGTTGCGTCGCTGACTTTATACCGCCGGCAGAGGACACAGGAACGCGGATCAATTTATTGCTGGGGTATAAATAAACCCGCGGTATTGTGTGGCTGTGCCACAAGCCGTTTTCAGGTTGTTATAACTGGTCAATACGGCAGAGTTACTACGGTCGGTGTGAGATCGATCTAACGTGGCCCTTACAGGAGGTAAATTAACCCCTAGAGTGCTAGGCATCCATCAGCAGTGCTATACCCAGAGACTCACGCTGACCCAGTGTAACAAACCTGTATGCACTGATCGACAAAAAGCACAAAAACCCAACAAGAGCCCGAGGCACCTGGGAAATATACAAGGGGACTTATTAGCATATATTTCCCCGGTGCCTCAGGGGAGTCCATGTGTCTCGCCACGTGTTTGAAGGAATTTATAGGGAAGCGGGGACTTACCAGACTGGTCCTTAGCATCATACTTTGATATATACAAATTGCAGACCCACAAGGGCACATTATTGGGGGCTCTTTTCTTTGTCTACTCTCCCCCTACAGTGTCTTACATAATATGTGACCATGAGTGGAGTGCCAACAACCAGCTGTTCTAGCCAAGCAGAATAACTGGTCCTGGGCGGTCTTAACCCATTGTATACACAGAGTAATGTTACTGCATTACATGCAGTGTGATGCACAGGTGTTATACAAAGAGCAGCAGGTATGTGTATTATATGCAGTGACGGGTCACCGCTCTGCCCCCGTCACAGTCCCTGAGTAACAGACAAGTTGAGGCAGCACATGGCGGTCTCCCTGTATAGAGAGACTTACTCCCATGCCTGGCTGGGTTTCTGTCACAGTACAGAGAACTCTCAAATATTAACCAGAGGTCAACCGCCCCCCCCCCCCCCCAATGCATTCCATGCCAGCCATGAAGTGTGAGGCTACATGTGCGAGTATGAGTGTGTGTGTGCAGGGGGTGAGAGAGTCTGCATTAGTTTGCATGAGTGTGTGCGCGCTATATACACAAATATATTCGGGACAGTATAAGGAGCTTGCAAAAGAACTATTCATCCCAAGGGATGAACAAAGGACTCGGGGCCATCCCTTAAGGTTGGAGGAAAGGAGATTTCACCAGCAACAAAGGAAAGGTTCTTTACAGTAAGGACAGTTACAGTGTGGGGTTCATTACCCATGGAGACTGATGACATTTGTTAAAAATTAGAGATAGGAAAGGTATACAGGGATATACCAAATAAGTATACATGGGAGGGATGTTGATCCAGGGATTAATCCGATTGACAATTCTTGGAGTCAGTAAGGAATTTATTTTCCCCCTTATGAGATATCATTGGATGATATGACTCTGGGGTTATGTTTGCCTTCCTCTGGATCAATAAGTAGTATAGATATAGGATAAAGTATCTGTTGTCTAAATTTAGCAAAGGTTGAACCTGATGGACGCATGTCTTTTTTCAACCTCATCTACTATGTAACTACCGGTATACAACTGTGTGTAGAGGGTGAGCGAGTCTGCATTATTGTGTATTAGTGTGTATAGGGGGTGAGAGAGTCTGCATTAGTGTGTACGAGTGTGTATGAGTGTGTATAGGTGGTGAGCGAGTCTGCATTAGTGTCAGTGTGTGAATGAATCTGCATTAGTGTGTATAGGGGTGAGAGATTCTGCATTAGTGTGCGAATGTGTATAGGGGTGAACGAGTCTGCATTAGTGTGTATAGGGGGTGAGCGAGCCTGCATTAGTGTGTGTGCGCGAGTCTGCATTAGTGTGTACGAGTGTGTATAGGGAGTGAGCGAGTCTGCATTAGTGTGTGTGTGTGTGTCTGCATTAGTGTGTATGTGTGTATAGGGGTGAGCGAGTCTGCATTAGTGTGTGTGTATGTGTGTGTGTGTGTGTATCTGCATTAGTGTGCATAGGGGGTGAGCGAGTCTGCATTAGTGTGTGTGCACGCGAGTCTGTATTAGTGTGCATAGCGGGTAAGCGATTCTACATTAGTGTGCTAATGTGTATATGGGGGGAGCGATTCTGCATTAGTGTGCGAATGTGTATAAGGGGTACGCGAGTCTGCATTCGTGCGTGTATAGGGATACATAAGTCTGCATTTGTGCGTGTATAGGGGTACACGAGTCTGCATTCGTGCGTGTATAGGGGTGAAAAAGTTTGCATTAGTGTGTATGAGTGTGTATAGGGGATAAGCGAGTCTGCATTAGTGTGTATGAGTGTGTATAGGGGATAAGCGAGTCTGCATTAGTGTGAATAGGGGATAAGCGAGTCTGCATTAGTGTGTATAGGGGATAAGCGAGTCTGCATTAGTGTGTATAGGGAATAAGCAAGTCTGCATACAGGTAATGAGAGAGTCTGCATATTTGTAAGAGTTACTCACATGTATGGGGCTATGTGAGAGTGAAGTGTGGGCAGTACACAGGGGCTTCAATCCCAGCATCACACGGGATATTGTTCCTGTTAGGGAACCCATGTGACTCCCACTATATCCATCCCCCTGCCTAGAAAAACCCAGGACGGTCTAATGTCCACAACCTCTACTCTCCCAAAACATGGCGAGATACAAGGAGGAACAAAATGAGAGCACCCAGTCATTTAACACACATAATAGAAGACAGGAGTTTTGATCTTATGAGAGAAAGACTGGAGTCCTGCACTGAGGAAACCTACTAACACAGGTTCCCTGCATGGTGTTAGCAACCCAGGGAGTTACTGAGTCGGCCACACCAGAGTCCTGATGACATATGCCAAAAAGAGTTTAAAAAAAAGGTATGGATGTGAGGAGCCACAGATGCATCCTGGTGCAGAGAGCCCCCCACCCAAGCGAGGGAAAAACCAAAACAAAAAAAAACCACCTCCCCTTTAGATTACTAAAATTGCCCTTATTTTGCATTAGAGAGCTGCGGACGTCAGATCTGCTCTGTGTGATGAGCAGACAGGGATATGGATAGATAGATGTTAGACTTCCTCCCCCAAAGCCAAGAGAGAAAGACATAGCACATTCAGGCAAGTGGGCAAATAGACTATTTTTTTGCAAATATACCAAATTCCAACATTTCGGTTCTACTAAGAAACCTTCATCAGGGTTCCCACCCGCCATCTCTTATCTACCTGCGCACTCGCAGATATATGCCATCACTTCACCTTGCGAAGTGCTTACTGACGAGAGTTTACACACACCAATTACAGGTACCTGTGCACATACCAACATCACAGATAGAATGTACTCTGCACAGCATGCGTGTCTGACCTGTGACTTCTGCAACATGCCATCTAAGTCATCTATGCTATGTTCTGCAGGACTAGGAAGACCTGAAGCTGTGCAATGCTCTGCACACCTGAGTCCAGAATGCAGCCCTGTGGCGCTATGCTCTGCACAGACAGCTGCCCTGTGATGCTCTGCGTAGGATACAGCCCTGTTGTACAATGCTCTGCAGACAGTTGCCTGTGATGTAATGCTCTGCAGGTCTCTCACACAAAGTTCTGCAGAGTGCAGCCCAGTGGCGCGACGCCCTGCAAGAGAGTGAAGCTCTGCAGTGTGCAGCCCTGGGAGGGACACTCTGGAAGTGATACTCTTCAGAGTGCAGACCTGGGAGTGATGCCCTGCAGAGTGATGCTCTGCCGGGTGCAGCCCTGGGAGAGATGCTCTGCAGGGCGCAGCCCTGGGAGTGATGCTCTGCAGGGTGCAGCCCTTGGAGTGATGCTCTGCAGGGTGCAGCCCTGGGAGAGATGCTCTGCAGGGTGCAGCCCTGGGAGAGATGCTCTGCAGGGTGCAGCCCTGGGAGAGATGCTCTGCAGAGTGCAGCCCTGGGAGAGATGCTCTGCAGGGTGCAGTCCTGGGAGAGATGCTCTGCAGAGTGCAGCCCTGGGAGAGATGCTCTGCAGAGCGCAGCCCTGGGAGAGATGCTCTGCAGAGTGCAGCCTCACCTTCTCAGGCAGGAGGCCGGCAGAGAGGTCACCCCTGCGAGTCCTTTGCACATGTTGCTCTCCGGCTCCCAGCCTGTGCCCGGGGATGCGGGGGTCCTGCTGCTCACTGCTCGGCGGCGGCGGCTGCTGATCCCCCCCATCCTGTCATCTTCTTATATCCTCCAGCACCAGCGCTCACAGACAGCTCCCAGCCAATCACTACCAGCTCCCAGCCAATCACAGCAGGCTCCCAGCCAATCACAGCAGGCTCCCAGCCAATCACTGCCAGCCCCCAGCCAATCACATCCAGATCCCAGGCAATCACAGAGCATCAAAGCCAGCTCCCAGCCAATCACAGAGAATGACAGCCAACCACGGAAAATCACAGCGCCCGTTTCTCTCTCCGAGTTGAGCAAAAGGGGAAATCAAGTGACTAAAACCCGTGACGTAAGCCCGGAGCGCGTGAGATAAAGCAGACAGGGATATGCCCGGGGCCCGTGAGATAAAGCAGACAGGGATACGGAGTGAGGTCACCGTGCATAACGTGCGCGCACCTTGCCCGGAGGTGGGAGGAGCCAGTGTTAGTGTGTTAGTGGAAGATAGCGGATAGGATAGGGGGATGGGGGATGGGGGATAGGATAGGGGGATGGGGGATAGGATAGGGGGATGGGGGATAGGATAGGGGGATGGGGGATAGGATAGGGGGATGGGGGATAGGGGCATGGGGGATAGGGGGATGGGGGATAGGATAGGGAGATGAGTGTTAGGGGGATGGGGGATAGGATAGGGGGATGGGGGATAGGATAGGGGGATGGGGGATAGAATAGGGGGATGGGGGATAGGATAGGGGGATGGGGGATAGGATAGGGGGTTAAGAGGGTGGGGGATGGGATGTGGATGGGGATGTGACGGTAGGGGGTAACCAGGCTCATAAATTAAGGTCAAGCCCGGTTTTGGTTACCCCTGGAATCAGGGTTGCCACCTTTGACTGACGGCCAACCCAGAGTTTTTTTTTTTTTTTAAATGACACTGTTGCCATGACAACGGGGCGCCATGCAACGTCACGCGGCGTCAAGTTGCCATGACAACGTGGCACCGCATCACGTCATGGCATGTGGCATCTCATGGTCATGGCAACGGGAATCACGTAATGCTGTTACGTCACGTGACGTTTCCGTTGGTATGGCAACGCAGCGCCATTTTACGCCGCGCAGCCTTATTGACAGTAGTTGTAAGGGGAGATGCCGAAGACATTGCTGTTGCAGGTACGGTTCCTGCGTTAATGGTATATGGAATTGTATATTACCTTATGTCATTTCTATTATTTATAACCAACACTGATGACAATCTCACAAAACTTCAAGTTTGTGGAAAGCATCTTGAATCACTAGTGGCGGTAGCAGCAGAAGCAGCAGCAGCAGCAATACATTGCCACAAGTTGCATACACACACATATACAGTGTGTGTGTGTGTGTGTGTGTGTGTGTGTGTGTGTGTGTGTGTGTGTGTGTGTGTGTGTGTGTATATATATATATATACTCATACACACACATATATATATATTTATATATATATATATATATACAGTGGTTGACAAATCACCAACAAATCTACTCGCCACACAAAAAAATCTACTCGCCACATAGTACCAAACGTGTGCTGCTTGGGCCAATATTTACTCGCCCGGGGGTTAAATCCACTCGCCCGGGGCGAGTAAATGTATAGGTTTGTCGAACACTGTATATATATATACATACACACACACACACACACACACACACACACACACACACACACACACACACACACACACACACACACACACACACACACACACACACACACACACACACACATATATACACACACACACACACACAATATAAATATATATTTATATACATCCCAGTGCACCTTAGTGATAAATAAACAGACTTGAAGCAGGGGAACAGGCACTTGAAGCAGCAGCCCGAGCAGGAGGAGCCAGAGAGGATGGAGTGAGAGTGTGATTCAGTGAGCACTGAGCAGCGTGGCATCGCAATGCAGGGCAGGACAGGAACCGGTGAGTGACCTGTAGCTGGCTGCAGTGGAGACAAAGAAAGTCAAGGAGGACTTGACTTCTGAATTGGGGGTACTTGGGAGCGCTCGTGTGTGTGTGCGCACGCAGCACGCTCCACCACAGCCGTCCAATCCTCTGCCGCCCGACTCCTGTCATTGACGTGAGCGCACCACTGCCGTCCAGACCACCCGCCCACCCGGAGATTTCAGGGACAAACCCGTAGCCCGGAGAAAGGGATGCCAAACCCGAAGTCTCCGGGTCAAACCCGGAGAGGTGGCAACCCCGCCTGGAATGTGTATAAGGGTCCAAGAGAGTTAGCCCTTGGGCCCAGTAACATTGTACCATTCCAAGGTATTGTATGTATTAAAAGTATTGTTTGTGTTTTTCCCTTTCCGGGCATGCAATCAAACAGGGATTTCTGGTGCCTGAGTTTTAAGCGGGATTTTGCATAGAAAGTGGGGTCAGAATGTGCATATCAGGTCAGGGACCAGAGTTACCGGTTCCCTGATAAATGTAACTGACAATCATGCCTGATTATCGGATACATGTATACACATTTGTATCTAAAGCCCTCTCCCGCCTTAAACCTTTCTCACTGACTGCCCCACACCTCTGGAATGCCCATCCCTTCAATACCCGACTTGCACCCTCTCTATCCACCTTTAAGACCCACCTTAAGACACACTTGCTTAAAGAAGCATATGAATAGCACTGTGGATATTCTGAACACATGATACATAAAGCTTGGCCCCCAGCAGACGCACTTACCAGAACTCCCTCCTACTGTCTCTGTACGTTCTCCCTACCTACCAATTAGACTGTAAGCTCTTCGGAGCAGGGACTCTTCCTTAATGTTACTTTTATGTCTGAGGCACTTATTCCCATGACCTGTTATTTATATTATCTGTTATTTATTTGATTACCCCTTGTATTACTACTGTGAAGCGCTATGTACATTAATGGCGCTATATAAATAAAGACATACAATACATTGACCCAGCAATATCTAACCTTAACCGCGACTCACCAATAGGGTACCCTGCTTCAGCATAGCTCAGAAAGGAGAATGAGGCACAGGGATGAACAGGTATCCCTATAGCTGAGGGAATCCCTAGGCTAAGGGGGGTACCCGAGTTAGTGCCAAGGTATCTCAGAACCTGTATTGGTTTTGTGGGGGCCCAACCGAATATGAGGTACCCCAAAATGTATGGTGTAATAAAGTATGACTTGTGGTGTTTTTACATTTACTATAAGGCTCTATGCAGTCATCCAGGGCATATATTTAAGGTGCCAGCTTCAAAGAGGAGAGGGGATGTTGAGAGGTGGTGGGTGCTAAGTTAGTGGGGCACGGAGGAGTACTGAGTCCAGAGAACAGAGACCCCCTGTGAGGGGGACCTTCTGGTCTGCCAGACTTAGTGGCGCCTGCCCAACGGGAGGCAATGGGCTGGCAAAGGAAAAGATGGCGATTGTAGGTGCTTTTCCTTTTGGCCAGAACTTATGTCCCACCCACGGAGCGTGCCGAGCCGGCTTCGCACGCCCCCCGCCTCTGACATCATCAGCCAGATGTGCCCCTTTCTGATTAGCTGCTGAGAATATTCCCACGCTTTGAATCCATGTTAAAACATAGGAGACGGTAGTTTATAAAAGGGGCTACCGCACTCAGAGCTGTGTCTCTCAGTGTTTTCAGACTTATAGATAGTTTTGGGACTGGTCCAGTGACGCGCCGGTACGGTTTCCCAGGGGCATTGCGGTGCCAGGGTCTCCTAGCCAAGCTGAGGACTGGTTCTGAGGAGTAAAGTTACCTGTTCCAGGCTTATTCCAGCTCCGTGGCGTGAACAAGGTAAGCCTGTGCTGAAGCAGGCGCCTTGCACCTAGGAAAGCCTAGTTTTTACCTCCAAACCCAAAGTAAGTGTGTATATTCTCTGTATTTTGTATTTCTGTGTGTTTCCACGGTCTTAACCAAATAAACCTAATTTTATTTCACTGCCTTTTTTGCCTTGTGACTGATCCCTTAAATACAAATGGTGTTAAGAGACCTGGTCTACCGTGACGGGTTAGGATGGAGTAAAGGATTGGTTTTGGAGGATGGGATAGGGGGTGGGGAACAGGATGGAGGATGGGAGACAGGATAAGAGAATGGGGGAAAGGATTGGGGGATCGGGATAGAATAGAGAGATGGGTATGGAATTGGGACAGGATAGGGGATAGGATGGGGGGGATGGGATGTCACAGGAGACCAGCACTTTTAACAACTTTTACCTTCTGGGATCAATTCACTAGGCAATACAAGGTAGTGGAATAAAATGTAGTTTATTCAGGTAAACCCGCGAACACACAATGAATTGACAAAATATAGACAAAATACACAATTACTAAGGGTCTGGGGGGGAAACTAGACTCAAATAGGTGCAGAGCGCCTGCTTCGGAAGGCTTACCCTGACCAGGACCTATTCCCAAGCTTCCTGGTCCTCTTTTCGGGTAGAATACCCAACCGTGACCGCTACGTTCTATTCTGAGAACTTGGCCCTCGCCTCTGACTTAGTCTCAGCTGGGCAGGCTTTCCTAGCTCCAAAAATGAAGCTGGTTGCTCTGCTATTCGCAACAGAGCAACTTTGAAAAGCCCGCTGTGATGGTGAGTGGGTAACCAGGCTCAATAATAAAGGTTAAGCCCGTTTGGTTACCTCTGATTCTCTTATTGGGGTTCGGAAGTGTCAGCTCTTGAGCCCAGTGATTGAAAATGCATTGTATAAAATTAGCACTATATACAGTAGTGCTAATGAATGATTATTCACCCTACAGAGAGTGCTGTAACTGCGTCAGTTATAGGTGCTTAGTGAATATCATTCATTAGCACTATACCATTTCTATAGATGTTTTTATGTCCAAAATATAGCTCTTTCACCATAAGAGTGATTCAGTGCATGGAGATGTGTATACTTTTGTAATTCATTACTCCATGTTTTAGAAAAAATGATATAAACATTTGAATACATTAAAAAAGAGCACTATCAATTTGTGTCAATCAATAACTGTTGAAGTACATTCTTGTCAACAGACTGACGTGACTTTGATGTAGTTAGCACCATTGGACAGATATTTCAATATTAAACATCTATTATAATTGTTATTGTAAAATGTCAACACGACCTGTTATAAGGATGATGGGAGGGGTCATGCATTTATTTACCCAGTCCCTTTACAAAAAAAGATTTGTTAGAATGTCTAATTAAAAGGTTTTTAATTTAACAAGTATCATACTACACTATTGTTTCTCAGTGCATTCATTAGGGGCTCTTTGTTTGTATATAGTTTCCAATCTCTTATCCCTATTTGCACCTTAAACAAATATTATTATTATTATTTTCACAAATATTCATTATTAACATATTAGGCTGATGCGGAGACACATTTTCCATTCCCTTTCCCCTTTATGAATCAGATTCTCGGATACATTGAGACACATTGCTCCGGCAAAATCTCCCCTTGAAAATACTTGTGCGACTCGCCTATAGGATTCCCTGCTTCAGCACAGACCAGAGAGGTAAATGGGGCATAGGGATGTGTGGTATCCCTGGAACAGTGAAGGGGTCCCTAGGTTAAGGGGGGATGCCCAGTTAATGCCCAGGTCACCCAGAACCCGGTATAGGGGTTCTGGGGGTGCTCCAACTATACATAAGGTTGTGAGGATTTTTAAAGTCTAAGTCTAGTATAGTGTGGGGAATATGGCTAGTAGGAATAAAGTGCAGGTTCATATTCTGTTTCCTATAACCACAAGACTTAGGAAAAGCATATAAATGTATATTTTATTAAACAGTGTGTTTAAAGTACCTATATGCTTGTGCACGGTATTATGAGCTGGGTCTTTCTGGACTGATGTTTTGGGTGAGTCACTGAGCTGCCAGCTTGATGCCACTGTGTCTACCCAGACATCGGACATGAAAGCCTCAGAGGATGACAGAGTTGTGAAGAACATTTGGACAGGAGGTTTAGGCTGAGTGCCCACGTCCTGGGATGAATGGAAGTCCTCGAACTACCATATGCCTTTTCCAGACCGTGAGGAGCCTAAATCAGCGGGTGGCTTCTGCATACCAAGTGGCTGAGGTGCCAGGTTGGCGAATGCCCTTGGTAGATGCAGAATATCCGCTTGCCCAGCTTCAGAAGACTGGCATCACTCTGATTGGCTGATAGGACATTTCCCACACTCGGATTGGCTGTAGTATTTCATGAATGAACTCTGAAATACTATAAGAATCCCTCAGCCAATCCGGAAATCAGATTCTAAGCACCAGAACAGCAGCGGCAAATTTGAAACCACCAAAAGATGCTCTTGGAGAAATAGCAGCGAGTCCGCTTCAGAAATTTCAAGGCAGAATTTTTTCTAAGTCCCACTATTTGGGGCCAAGTTCTGAGAAGAGAACGTAGCGGTCGCGGCTGGGATTGCAAGCTGAGAACAGTTCCAGGACGTTTGGGACTAACTCCCGGGATTTCAGCATCTCCGGAAGAAAGAGAGCGGTGGCGTCAGGAACATTAAGCCGATTTGGGTTCCGGGACATTTCGGGCTGAGTCTCGGTCAACTAAAAACTTTGTTTCTTTGCGTATTTCAACCAGAAAAGGCTAGTTCTTTGCCCCAGACCCCCAGTAAGTGTGTCTTTCTCATGAATGTTGTGTCTCATAGTGTGTTTGCCTGTTTAAGTGAATAAATTACAATTTATTTCATCAAGTCGTTTTGATCAGTGCTATGATCCCGGTATAAAAGGTGTAAATGCCTGGTGTCCTGTGACCCCTGCCCTTGCTTCACTGACTCAAGCCATTAGATGGTCTGGTTCTCTGATAGGGCAGTTTCCTTACATAGACACTTCTGTTCTATGTTGTTTAACATGGAAAGGAGACTAGCGACCAATCAGAGAACAGATCCTGATGTAGCCAGCCAATCAGAATAGGGGTTCGTCTGGCTGCTGATATCAGAGGAGGGGGGTGTGCCAAGCCGGCTCGAAACGTCAGGTGAGTGGGAAATATGAATTGGCCAATGGGAAACGCGCCTACCAGCAGCATCTTCTCCCAGACAACCCATTACCACCCGCTGGGCAGGCTCCAGCAGGTCTTGCAGTCCAAAAGGTGTTCTCACGGGGTGCCCTTTGTTCCCTGGACCTGGCACTTCACCCTTCACCGCTCGCCAAACAATTTAATCATCTCTTGACATCCTTTCTCCTTTGAACTCTGATGTCTATGCAGACACCCCGGCACCTATGGATATGCCTGGGCTGACTGTATAGACATTAATACATACAGTCTAAAATATTAAAACACTGTCTTAATAAACTTATATCTCTTGGGGAACCTTATACATGTGAGGGAAATGGGTCTGAGATACTTGGGCTCGAAAACCAGGATTCTGTTGGATAATGTGTAGCACCAGTGTAATTCACCGCGCTGGTGCAATTCACCGCGCGTACCCGCAAATCCTGCCTGCACGTCGGGGAGAATTACTGTACGGCAGTGGATATTCACAGTTGAGTGCAAATAGCCGCACGGCTATTCACAGTTGAGTGCAAATAGCCACACGGCTATTCGCACTCAGTAGAAAATATAATGGAAAAAAACACCCCAGCCAGGAATCGATCCCCTGGTCTACTCTGCTAATGGCCTGGAGCATAACCACTCAGCTATAAGACTTTCTGATGTTTTTGTAGTGAATAAAGACATAGAAACCTACTGACATTACAGTGTTCATAACAGCTCGGCTATTCGCACTCAGTTAAGTTGAGTGCAAATAGCCGCACGGAACACTCTCCTATTGACATTCTATACCCCCTGCATCTGTAATCAGCGTGGCTTTAGGCTGAGTCCCCAGTCAGCACTGTGACACGCGCCCGGCGCATGCACAGCACTAGTCCGCGATCTGCGGTCTGAGGGGAGAGAGAAAGTTTGTGACGGGAGGGGGTGTCGCGGTAGGCTTGCGGGGGCGTGGCCATGACGTCCCGCGGCTGGTTCGCCCTCATTGGCTGAACCTCCGGCGGGGGCATGGCCACGCCTCCGTCACAAATGCCAATCTCAAACTCTCAAAGCCTGAGAGGGAGCGTGGCGTGCTGGCACACGAGCGCTGCGCCCTGCTCGGCCGTGCAATTTGTGGCTAGGTGCACGCTCATCTGGGGGTGCGGCCACAACGGCACTGAGCTGGTTCGCCCTCATTAGGTGAACCGCTTACGTGACGCGCTTGGAGGCGGCAAATTCAATTTTTCTTGCTCTGCAAGCGTCTCAAGCCCCGATGCTCACCCTGGCCAGACACATAAGGCCTCGGCCAGGGTTCTTGCTTCCGCTCAGCATTGAGCCCCTACAGCCGCAACGAGAGCGGCTTTAATAGGGGCTCGCCTACGCTTCTGCGCGCTTGCGGAAGCGTAGGTCTTAGGGAAATTTTACATTTCCCTGCTTGCCGGCGCGCAGGTCCGGTCACGTGAGCGGTTCGCCGAATGAGGGTGAACCAGCTCCGTGACATCACTGGCCCGCCCGCCAACACGCCCCCGACGCACCCCCGGACGGCGCGCTGTCTAAGGCCAGGGAAAGCACCCGCTTTCCCTGAGCCTCAGTGCGCCTCCGCACGCTAGCAGGAACCCTGGCCGAGGCCTTATGTGTCTGGCCAGGGTGAGCATCGGGGCTTGAGACGCTTGCAGAGCAAGCAAAATTGAATTTGCCGCCTCCAAGCGCGTCACGTAAACGAGGGAAAAAAAGAGAAAAAAAGCGCAAGGCCCATAGAGTAGTATAGTCAAGTTTATGAGCAGTCAAATACGGTTAAAAACACTTACAACAGTATAGTTGGTACAGGCACATCGGTACTGGTATACAGACCGCAGGAACAGAGATACCAAATTCGTCTGCTTGTCAGGGGTGTCAGAGTCCTGGCCCTTCTCCTCCTCACGATCGGCGAACTGCTTCACTTCCGCGTCAGGTGACTCGTGACGTCGGCGCGTGTCATCGATCAGTGGGTGAACTACGGGTGGTTCTCAGCTCCCTCCTCAAACTCGGCGATTCAGACACTCTGTAAACAGCAACCTGTAGCCTCTCAGCAACCTAGTGCCAGCTCCCAACCAGCACAGCAACCAGAGCAATCTCAGCGTCACGTAAACGGTTCACCCAATGGGGGCGAACCAGCTCAGTGCCATTGTGGCCGCGCCCCCAGATGAGCGTGCACCTAGCCACAAATTGCACGGCCGAGCAGGGCGCAGCGCTCGTGTGCCAGCATGCCACGCTCCCTCTCAGGCTTTGAGAGTTTGAGATTGGCATTTGTGACGGAGGCGTGGCCACGCCCCTGCCGGCGGTTCAGCCAATGAGGGAGAACAAGCCGCGGAACGTCATGGCCACGCCCCCGCAAACCTACCGCCACACCCCCTCCCGTCACAAACTTTCTATCTCCCCTCAGACCGCAGATCGCGGACTAGCGCTGTGCATGCGCCGCCCCCCCGCCGGGCGCGTGTCACAGTGCTGACTGGGGACTCAGCCTAAAGCCGCGCTGATTACAGATGCAGGGGGTATAGAATGTCAATAGGAGAGTGTTCTGTCTTTTTTTTTTCCCATTTTATTTCCTACTGAGTGCGAATAGCCGAGCTGTTGTGAACACTGTAATGTCAGTAGGTTTTATGTCTTTATTCACAACAAAATCATCAGAAAGTCTTATAGCTCAGTGGTTATGCTCCAGGCCATTTGCAGAGTGGACCAGGGTTCGATTCCTGGCTGGGGTGTTTATTTTTTTCCATTTTATTTTCTACTGAGTGCAAATAGCCGCGCGTCTATTTGCACTCAACTTAACTGAGTGCGAATAGCCGAGCTGTGATGAACACTGCAATGTCAGTAGGTTTCTATGTCTTTATACACTACAAACACATAAGAAAGTCTTATAGCTAAGTGGTTATGCTCCAGGCCATTAGCAGAGTAGACCAGGGTTCGATTCCTGGCTGGGGTGTTTATTTTTTTTGCATTTTATTTTCTACTGAGTGCGAATAGCCGTGCGGCTATTTGCACTCAACTGTGAATAGCCGTGCGGCTATTTGCACTCTACTGTGAATAGCCGTGCGGCTATTTGCACTCAACTCTGAATATCCACTGCCTTACTGTACTACCGGTAACTTTGTCCCCTGAACAAGATAAATACATTTTGACCCAAATATCTAGGGTGACCACCCGTCCCCCTTTTGCCAGGACAGTCCCGGTTTTTAGAGAGCTGTCCCTGTTTCCTCTCTGTACCGGAAATGTCCCGGTTTTTCCTCCATGTGTTCCCTTTTTTTTTTTTCGCGTTGCCGGCGGTGCGCTAGTAGATAGCTGCGGTCGCTGTTTGCTGTGCGCGACTCTGCAGCGGCGCGGAGGAGGAGACTGCAGCAGCCCGGCTGGTAAGTATTTTTTTTTCTAATGCAGCCCCCCCCCCCCCCCCCAGCAGTTTCCTACCTTGTTGGCCAATCCCCTGCGTCCCGGCATTAAGCCCCGCCCCCCCGGCATCATCCTTCACCAAGGCCTGGCATGTGGGAATGGATGGAAGGGCGCCGTGGGGGGGGAGGGGCAGGGCCAGCGTGCCTGGGGGGGTCAGGATAAGCGTGCCTGGGGGCGGGGCTTCCGCTTCCTGTGGCAGAGCACACGTGGTTTGTCTCTGCCCGCTCCTGGCTCCTCTGCGCGGTGTCTCCTGCCTGCTGGGGTGATATGAGGTGGATTTTTAGTGCCTTTGCCTCCTGTCCTGGCGCTCCCTTCCCCTACGGTCTCCTTGGTTCGGGAGATGGGCGCGGGGGCGGGCAGTGGTGGCTGCGCGGTGTCCCCCCATTCTGCCCCGGGAACCCGTGGCTGCCCGCCGGGGGAGGGGGGGGTGGCAGTTTGTACCTTTGCGTCCCAGCGCTCCTACCCCCCCCCCTTGGTGCAGGAGATGGGCGCGGGGGTGGGTGCAGGGGGAGGCGGGGCTGCCTGCTCGTGGCTGCCTCTGTCTGTACTCCACTGTGTGTGTGTGTCAGTGTGTGTACCAGTGTGTGTGTGTGTGTACCAGTGTGTGTGTGTACCAGTGTGTGTCTGTGTACCAGTGTGTGTCTGTGTACCAGTATGTGTACCAGTGTGTGTACCAGTGTGTGTGTGTGTACCAGTGTGTGTACCAGTGTGTGTACCAGTGTGTGTGTGTGTGTGTGTACCAGTGTGTGTGTGTGTGTACCAGTGTGTGTGTGTGTGTGTGTGTGTGTGTGTGTGTGTGTGTGTGTGTGTGTGTGTGTGTGTGTGTGTGTGTGTGTGTGTGTGTGTGTGTTTGTGTACCAGTGTGTGTGTGTGTGTGTGTTTGTGTACCAGTGTGTGTGTGTGTACCAGTGTGTGTGTGTGTGTACCAGTGTGTGTGTGTGTGTGTGTGTGTGTGTGTGTGTGTGTGTACCAGTGTGTGTGTGTGTGTGTGTGTGTGTGTGTGTGTGTGTGTGTGTGTGTGTGTGTGTGTGTGTGTGTGTGTACCAGTGTGTGTGTGTGTGTGTGTGTGTACCAGTGTGTGTGTGTGTGTGAGTACCAGTGTGTGTGTGTACCAGTGTGTGTGTGTACCAGTGTGTGTGTGTGTGTGTGTGTGTGTGTGTGTGTGTGTGTGTGTGTGTGTGTGTGTGTGTACCAGTGTGTGTGTGTGTACCAGTGTGTGTGTGTACCAGTGTGTGTGTGTACCAGTGTGTGTGTGTACCAGTGTGTGTGTGTACCAGTGTGAGTGTGTGTGTGTGTACCAGTGTGAGTGTGTGTGTGTACCAGTGTTCTTGTGAGTGTGTGTGTGTGTGTGTGTACCAGTGTGTGTGTGTGTGTGTGTGTGCGTACCAGTGAGTGTGTGTACCAGTGTGTGTACCAGTGTGTGTGTGTGTACCAGTGTGTGTGTACCAGTGTGTGTACCAGTGTGTGTGTACCAGTGTGTGTGTGTGTGTGTGTACCAGTGTGTGTGTGTGTGTGTGTGTGTACCAGTGTGTGTGTGTGTGTGTACCAGTGTGTGTGTGTGTACCAGTGTGTGTGTGTACCAGTGTGTGTGTGTGTACCAGTGTGTGTGTGTGTGTACCAGTGTGTGTGTGTGTACCAGTGTGTGTGTGTGTACCAGTGTGAGTGTGTGTGTACCAGTGTGAGTGTGTGTGTGTACCGGTGTGAGTGTGTGTGTGTACCAGTGTGAGTGTGAGTGTGTGTGTGTACCATTGTGTGTGTGTGTGCGTACCAGTGAGTGTGTGTACCAGTGTGTGTACCAGTGTGTGTGTACCAGTGTGTGGCTCTCCCCCTGTCTCCCTCCCCCTGTCTCCCTCTCCCCCTGTCTCCCTCTCCCCCTGTCTCCCTCTCTCCCTCTCTCCCTGTCTCCCTCTCTCCCTGTCTCCCTCTCTCCCTGTCTCCCTCTCTCCCTGTCTCCCTCTCTCCCTGTCTCCCTCTCTCCCTGTCTCCCTCTCTCCCTGTCTCTCTCTCTCCCTGTCTCTCTCTCTGTGTCGCTCTCACCCTCTCTCTCTCTCTGTTTCTCTCAACCTCTGTCTCTCTCACCCTCGGTCTCTCTCAGCCTCGGTCTCTCTCACCCTCGGTCTCTCTCACCCTCGCTCTCTCTCACCCTCGGTCTCTCTCACCCTCGGTCCCTCTCACCCTCGGTCCCTCTTGCCCTCGGTTCCTCTCACCCTCGGTCCCTCTTACCCTCTCTCTCTCTCACCCTCTGTCTCTCTCACCCTCTGTCTCTCTCACCCTCTCTCTCTCTCACCCTCTGTCTCTCTCATCCTCTGTCTCTCTCACCCTCTGTCTCTCTCACCCTCTGTCTCTCTCTCACCCTCTCTCTCTCTCACCCTCTCTCTCTCACCCTCTGTCTCTCACCCTCTGTCTCTCACCCTCTCTCTCACCCTCTCTCTCTCTCACCCTCTCTGTCTCTCTCACCCTCTCTGTCTCTCTCACCCTCTCTCTCTCTCACCCTCTCTCTCTCTCACCCTCTCTCACCCTCTGTCTCTCGCACCCTCTGTCTCTCTCACCCTCTGTCTCTCTCACCCTCTCTCACCCTCTGTCTCTCTCACCCTCTCTCTCTCTCTCTCTCTCTCTCTCTCTCTCTCTCTCTCTCTCTCTCTCTCTCTCTCTCTCTCTCTCTCTCACCCTCTCTCTCTCTCACCCTCTCTCTCTCTCACCCTCTCTCTGTCTCTCTCACCCTCTTTCTCTCTCTGTCTCTCTCACCCTCTCTCTCTCTCTCTCTCTCTCTCTCTCTCTCTCTCTCTCTCTCTCTCTGTATCTCTCACCCTCTCTCTGTCTCTCTCACCCTCTCTGTCTCTCTGTCACTCTCCCCCTCTCTGTCTCTCTCTCTCTCTCTGTCTCTCTCACTCTCTCTGTCTCTCTCACCCTCTCTCTGTCTCTCTCTGTCTCTCTCATCCTCTCTGTCTCTCTCTGTCTCTCTCACTCTCTCTGTATCTCTCACTCTCTCTCTGTCTCTCTCACCCTCTCTGTCTCTCTGTCTCTCTCACCCTCTCTGTCTCTCTCTGTCTCTCTCACCCTCTCTCTCTCTCTCTCTCTCACCCTCTCTCTCTCACCCTCTCTCTGTCTCTCTCACCCTCTCTGTCTCTCTCACCCTCTCTGTCTCTGTCTCTCTCACCCTCTCTCTCTCTGTCTCTCTCACCCTCCCTGTCTTATCTTAACTGCCGTATACCTACACCGACGTAACCTACACTTCTTTCTTCCAGGTCTGACTCAAGCTTCACACGGGAGACATCGGAATACAGGTAGGGAACACCTCCCCTCCAGTATAGTACCTTGAGGGACGGCGGACAGGTAAGATCCCAGGCGGGATTGCGGCTTTAGAAATTGTGAAGAGGCGGCATCCTGACACTGGTTAATGGGTTCAGAATCATTCACATCTGGGTTTTTTTTGTTCGATTAGTGAGGTCAACACACACACACACACAACTACGTAACAAGGACTAATGGTAGTAAAGTATAAATGTACTACAATAAATAAACTGATATGTAAAAAATAAAAAATGTCCCGGTTTTTCATTTTCAAAATCTGGTCACCCTACAAATATCCCACCTAAAAGTCCCACTCCCAAAGTTTCATGTTTATTGGGGAAGGGGAAAATGTAAAACACCAAACAGATCAGGCTTTTGATATACATTACATTGGTGCTACTGTAGCTGCCAGGGACCCACAGTTTTCAGGGGTAACTAGTCGGGATTCACCTTTATTATGAAGATTGGCTGCCTCGTACCGTCACAGGGGTGAAAGACACTAAATTAATGCTCGTTTGTATACACTGCAATGCATGCTCCTCTCTATTCACACTGCAGAGCATGCTCCTCTCTACCCATATGCTGAAATGCATGCTCCTCTCTATACACACTGCAGGTCATGCTCCTCTCTATACACATGCAATGCATGCTCCTCTCTATACACACTGCAGGACATGCACCTCTCTATACAAACTGCGAGTTAGGCACCTCTCTATACAAACTGCAGGCCATGCTCATCTCTATAAACACTGCAGGGCATGCACCTCTCTACAGTATACACACTGCAATGAATGCTCCTCTCTATTCACACTGCAATGCACGCACCTTTCTATACAAACACTGCAGGGCATGCACCGCATGCAGGGCATGCACACTGCAGGGCATGCACCTCTCTATATACACTGCAGAGCATGCTCCTATTTACAGTATACACACTACAAGTCAGGCTCCTCTCTATACACACTGCGATGCATGCTCTTCTCTATACACGCGACAATGCATGTTCCTCTCTATACACACTGCAGGTCATGCTCCTCTTACTTAAATGCATGCTCCTCTCTATACACTATAGGTCAGGCTCCTCTATATACACACTGCAGGGCATGCTCCTCTCTATACACACTGCAGGTCATGCTCCTCTCTATACACACCGCAGAGCATGCTCCTCTCTATACACACTGCAGGCCATGCTCCTCTCTATACACACTGCAGGTCATGCTCCTCTCTATACACACCGCAGAGCATGCTCCTCTCTATACACACTGCAGACCATGCTCCTCTCTATACACACTGCAGGTCATGCTCCTCTCTATACATATGCAATGCATGCTCCTCTCTATACACACTGCAGGACATGCACGTCTCTATACAAACTGCGAGTTAGGCACCTCTCTATACACACTGCAGGCCATACTCATCTCTATAAACACACTGCAGGACATGCACCTCTCTATACAAACTGTGAGTTAGGCACCTCTCTATACACACTGCAGGCCATGCTCATCTCTATAAACACTGCAGGGCATGCACCTCTCTATACACACTGCAATGAATGCTCCTCTCTATTCACACTGCAATGCATGCACCTTTCTATACACACACTGCAGGGCATGCACCGCTCTATACACACCGCAGAGCATGCTCCTTTCTATACACACTGCAGAGCATGGTCCTTGTCACGGTAAATTGTGATAGGATATAATATACTGCTGCGGCAGCTTTTATTCTAACAAATCACCGGCTTTTACCTGGCTTGTTCCTGGAATGCCACGCTGTTCACCTGGAGCATGCCGCGCTCCTTTTGCGTTCCCAGCCAGGGGTCTTGCCCGGCTGACGCGCGGTTGATGTGTTAATTGATTGTGCATGATTTTTTTTTATTGTGGATAGCGGGGGTGGGTGAAGGGGGTATTTGGCCCTTGGTGTGAGTTTAGGACTTGCGAGGGGGTTGCGGGTGCACTTAACCCCTTCACGACCGTAGCAGTTAATACCGCTACGGTCGTGAAGGGGTTAAGTGCACTCGCTACCCCCCCGCAAGCCCTAAACAACCACCGTTGGGGCTAATAACCCCTTCACCCACCCCCGCTACCCACAATAAAAAAAAATCACACACAGCATCAGCACAATTAATAAATAAATCTAAATAAATACATGAATATAAATAAATAAATTTAAAATACATTTTTATTCATAGTGTAGATGTGCAGGGGTCTCCGGAGCTGAACCGCTGTGGTTTTACAGTAGGTCCGGGGACCCCCTACTTCCCGAGATACAAGCCCCTTTATGGGGTGCCGGTATCCCTCTGCTTGGGTTACATGCCGCGGTCACGTGATCGGGACCTTTAAATGCAGAGGGATACCGGCACCTCATAAAGGGGGCTGTATCTCGGGAAGCAGGGGGTCCATGGACCTGAAACCAACGTGGTTCAGCTCCGGAGACCCCCTGCACATCTACACTATGAATAAAAATGTATTTTAAATAATTTTTAATGTGCCAATGTTTGCGCAGAGAGAGCAGCGGATCTCTCTCTGCTGCAAACACATCTCGCCAGGGGATGGCCTATAGTATCATTGATGTGCATATACAGTACTGTATGTGTATGTTAGGGGTTTTAGGGGTTGTTGTTATACAGTATATATATATATATATATATATATATATATATATATATATACTGCATTACAATTCATGAATTTCAGGGGATGGCTTCTCGGCTTCAAAGACAACAGCTCGCAAACGCCCCCATGCGTTTTTACACGGCATTGCAGTATTGCAGACAGCGGGAATAAAATGTTTAAATAACAGCCGCGAAAATAACGCAATACATCCCGGGCGAAAAATATACAAAACCGCACATCACCGGGATATTCCGAAATTCGCGGAGCTAGCCGAGTTAGAATAAAGTTGGTCGCCACTGTACACCAAATAACTGGGTTGAACTGAACACGACTTAGATATAATAAAGAGAATTTATTCCTTAAAGAAGGTGAACACACAGGATAGTACAAATAACAGACAAGAAATACACTTACTTAGGGATTGGAATGATGAAGTAATCAGGAAAACAGGATTAGCAATTCAACAGCAATCAGGCATCAAGAAGTTGGTAAAATGAAGACAAAGGGTATAGGGCTGATACCAGTTTATATGTAATTCCAGTCCTATACCTATCATTGAGTGCAGGCCATTGGAGAACAATTACCTGCACCCAATCTCTAACGTGGGAACATTGATAACCCATGCCCCCCAGCTAGTTGGCACATGCGTACTTCTGGCCCTGGGGGTCTTATTTCTTTAGCCCCACACAAAAATCAGGGCGCCGGCCTGTCTACCAGACCTGGATCTGGTCAGGAAACCCTTTGCTGTAGGTGTGAATTATAGCACTTACAGACCACTCAAGCCCTGCATTTCTCCACCCTAATGTATACAGCTAGTGTGGCTGAGCCTTTGATCAGGGGGTCTGTTGTAGACAATAGGTCGCCCCCCTGAGCATTTACATTCTACAGATTCAGAAATCTTCGCGGGCTTTTATCCCCGCTTCGAAATACAATCTAGTTTTTAATATCAAGACATATTAAAATAATCCGTTCTGTTGGGCCGAGCGGGCTGAAACTTGCCAGTCCCTCACAGAGGTGACTCTCCATGGTGGCCAAGTGTCAGCTCTCTGCGACCTTCCAGACCGGAGATACACAAATACAGTTTAAAACTCTTATTACTTTAATGTAGGATTCTCTGCTCTAAAAATGAATCTCTGCTTCTCACTCTTTCCCATTGAAATCAACGGGCTTCGCCGCTACAGGCTTCCAATGGAGCAACTCCGCCATTGAAGTCAATGGGCTCCGCCACTATAGTCTTTCAATGGGGCAACTCCGCCATTGAAGTCTATAGGGCTCCTCCGCCATAGTCTTTCAATGGAGTAACGCTGCCATTGAAAATCACAATTCTTTACAGTTGCTCATACTCCGTCTGGTTGGTCGGAGAGGGCTGGAAATGGCCATGCAGTCATGCCGGAACAGTGACTACATGCGACCCAAATCCCAGCCCTCTGGTCCTCCCAGAACCGGAGATATGGGCTTACACATTTGACTCTTTTGGACTTAGCCATTTTCTTGCGCTGCTCTTCCCTCCGCCATTGGAGTCAATGGCGCGACCCTCTTGGTGAGCGTGACCCTTTACGGGGGTCCTTAATCTTTGGACCCGGTGGTGGTCTAGTGTGGGGGTTCCTAGGATCTAGGGGCAAAAATAATTTTATTTCTGGGTGCCCTAGAACCTAGGGTTCCCACGCCAATTGTAGTTGACCTTGAACTAATGTGATACAAGCTCTTTTTCAGACATTGTATCCGCTTCTGCGGTTTGCAGTTTGGATGGCTGCCAACCCATTCCTGGAGGTCGGCGGTGAGGAATCCCCATTGAAATCAATGGCTCCATTGACTTACAATGGGAAACCGCCGTTCCTCCTCTCGAACGCCACCTGCTGGTCTTCGATGGAAACGGGCCCAAACCGCCGGATTCGCCATAGGTTTCAATGGAGCTGCAATGGCGACCTATGGGAAATTGCAAAATGAAGCCTGAAAAGGCGGGAATATGGAACAAAGGGCTAGAATCACTTCCTAACTATTAACCCTTCTCCTCCCGAACTGATCCCAGTGTGTGTGTGGTGCAGACACTGAAATGGTGACAATACATTATAACAGAGGAATACACATTTGGATGTTCCAGCAAGGTAAAAACCACATTCCTGGACCACAGTCCAGTTAACCCCTTGCCTCCCTGGTGAGGTCAGGGGATGGCCATATGGGATGCAACCCCTTTAATACTGGGCCCATCCCCCTCTCCCTATACACCTCCCCTTCTTAATGGGTGACCTGTGGCCCACTGGCCCTCACGGGGAGTGGGTCACTGAGGCACCATTAATGAACTCAATCTCAGAGGGATAGTCCTGACGAGAAAGTCCATCAGCATTGCTGTTTTCAATACCCTTCTTGTGTTGGATTGTGAACTCGAATTCTTGCAGGGCCAAGCTCCACCTTAGTAGCTTGGCATTCTCCCCTGATGCCCTCTGTAGCCAACTCAGGGGGTTGTGGTCGGTGATGACCGTGAAAGCCCGCCCATACACATAAGGTTGGAGCTTTCTGAGTGCCCACACAATGGCCAGGCACTCTTTCTCAATGGTGACATATGCCACCTCCCTGGGGAGCAGTTTACGGCTGAGGTACACGACGGGTTGCTCTCTGCCGTCTTCCCCCACCTGGCTCAACACAGCCCCAATGCCAAAGTCCGAGGCATCAGTTTGTATGAGAAAATGTTTTGTGTAGTCCGGGGCAGCCAGTATGGGGGCCCCCGCAAGGGCAGTTTTCAGTGCCTGAAACGCAGGTTCACAGGCAGGAGTCTAGGTAATAAGCACAGGCCGTTGCTTTCTGGTCAGATCAGTCAGGGGTTTGGCCACGGCGCTGTACTGTGGGACAAACTTCCTATAGTACCCTGCGGTTCCCAAAAATGCCATGACCTGTTTCTTGGTTTTTGGAACAGGCCACTGAACTATGGCTTCTACCATAGCTGGCTCTGGTTTGAGGTGCCCTCCACCCACCCTGTGCCCTAAGTACAGGTCCTCTGCCATCCCTACCATATACTTGGTAGGCTTCAAGGTAAGCCCAGCCTCCCTAATCCTAGCCAACACCGCAGCTACATGTCCTAAGTGGGATTCCCAGGAGTTACTAAAGACAGCAATGTCATCTAGATAAGCCTTTGCATAGCTCTGCATCCCTTCCAGTAAGCGGTTTACCAGGCGTTGGAAGGTAGCCGGGGCATTTTTCATTCCAAATGGCATCACTAAGAATTCATAGAGGCCACTTGGGGTGATAAATGCTGACTTCTCCCTATCCTCCAGGGTCAGTGGGATTTGCCAATAGCCTTTGCTCAAATCCATGGTGGTCAGATACCTTGCCCCCGCGAGTTCATCTAATAACTCATCCATGCGGGGCATGGGGTAAGCATCTGAGACCGTCCCAGCATTGAGCAAGTGGTAGTCCACACAAAACCGGGTGGTCTTGTCCTTCTTAGGAACTAGGACTACCGGACTTGCCCAAGGGCTCTGGGATGGGGTAATTACCCCTAGGGTCAACATCTCCTCTATCTCCCTCTATATACTGGTCTTGACCTCTGCTGACACTCTATACGCGTGCTTATGCAGAGGTCGCAGGCCCCCTGTGTTCACTGGGTGTTCTGTGAGGTGTGTTTTCCCTGGCATGTCAGTGAAGAGAGCCCTATACTTGGCTAGCATGTCCCTGGCTTCTCCCTTCTGCCTAGCACTTAACTGCCCCCCTAGCTCCACCTGCTCCACAGTGTTTCCCTGCCTAGCCTCCCCCAGAAGATCAGGCAGAGCATTGCTCGCCGGATCTTCCAGCAGTGGGCTACAAATTGCCATCACTGCTCCCATACTCGGTGCTCTGTACTCCTTCAACATATTAATGTGATATGTCTTATGCCTCTCAGGCTCTACCTGTACAACATAGTTGTACTCATTCACCTTTCGGATGACCGGGTACGGTCCCGACCAGGCAGCCATCAACTTGTTCTCCCGAGTGGGTTTGAGAAGAAGCATCTGCTGGCTTGGGATGAATTCTCTGCTATGGGCATTCCAGTCATACCATCGCTTCTGCTTGGTCTGAGTGGCCCTGAGGTGGTCCTGGGCCACCCCCATGAGCATCTCTAACTGGTCTCAGAGATCTACTACATACTGGATCACTGAAGCATCAGTAGCAGTAGCCTCCCCTTCCCATCCCTCACGGAATAGGTCCAGAGGTCCACGTACCCTGCGGCCATATAGTAGCTCGAAGGGGGAGAAGCCTGTAGATTCCTGTGGTACCTCTCGGTAGGCAAACAGCAAGTGCTGTAAATGAATCTCCCAGTCTTTCCCCTCCGCCTCTATAAAGGTCTGAAGCATCTGCTTCAGGGTACCGTTAAACCTCTCACATAATCCGTTTGTCTGGGGATGGTTAAGGTTAGTGCGTCGGGTGCTGTACACCGCATGCATCCAAGAGACACTGTAACAGTTCACTCATGAACTTCGACCCGTGATTGGTTAGGATCTCACTAGGGAAACCTACCCTAGCAAAAATGTTCAGCAACGCTGCCCCACTTTCTTGGCATCTATAGTGCCAAGCGCGACCGCCTCAGGGTACCGGGTGGCAAAATCCACCACCGTGAGGATGTAGCGCTTCCCTGACCTGCTAGGAATCATAAGGGGTCCTACAAGGTCCATCGCTACCTTCTGGAAGTGTTCCCCTAGTACCGGTAGGGGTTACAGGGGTGCATTGACACGGTCGCCCGCCTTACCTACCTGCTGGCAGGCGTCACAGGAGCGGCAAAAAGTGCCCACATCCCGGGATGCCCCCGGAGAGTAGTAATGCTGTAATAACCGGGCTCGCGTTCTGTTGACCCCCTGATGTCCCGCTAACGGAATAGAGTGAGCTACCCGTAACAGTTGCTGTCGGTACCCCTGGAGCACTACTAGCTGTCGCTTACCGGTCAATCCTTCCTCTATCCCCGGGATTCCCGCTTCTCTGTACAGGAGTCCCCGATGCCATAGGGAGTGCTCAGTGCCCTCCCCTGCCTGAGACTCGGACACCTGAAGTCTCATGCCGGCCAGGCTGGGGCCTGTCTTCACTGCTTCCCTAAACTGGGCTCCTAATTCTGGCCACCCCCCAGTCATGTCCATGTCAGGGGAGAGGCCTTTGGGGAGAGGGAAGAGGAACCAGGAAATCAGTCTTAAATACCTGATTTCTAATTAGCAGGACAGGTGACAGAAATCAGGCAGCAGACAAACTCTGGTCTGGATCCCTCATCCCTCAGTTCCAGCACTTGCCAAACTGTGGGATGGAGGATAGAAACTGTTCAGTATCCTGGGAGCCCTATATATGGAATTTATTACCATCCCCTGGTTTCTGTCACATATCCTCCCCCCCAGCTCAGACCTCGAGGGATGAGCGACCATGGATATTACGGAGTGCATCCTTGACAACCCGTCATCATTGCCATGTTTGTGCCCTGACCTGTGTTCCACAGAAAATGTAAAGGGTTGTAGGCTTAGGAACCACCTGGTCACTCTAGCATTCTTCTCTCTGTTTTGACACATCCAGGGTGCATGATATGTGACCAACCAGAATTTTCTCCCTAACAGATTGTATTTGAGCGTCTCTACAGCCCACTTTATTGCGAGACACTCTTCTCGACTATGGAGTAATTTTTCTCCTTGGGGATTTAATTTCCTACTTAAAGGATGGGGTGCTCCTCACCTTGAGCCTCCTGGGAGAGTATAGCCCCCAGCCCTACCTCAGATGCGTCGGTTTGGACTAAAAACTCTTTAGAGAAGTCAGGTGTGACCAACACTGGTTAGGCACAGAGAGCTTCTTTCGGGCTTCTAAAGGCCTGTTCGGTTTCGGGGACCACTTTATCATTAGCGGCCCTCTTGCTTTTGTGAGGTCGGTTAGTGGGGTTGCCTTAGTTGCAAAATTGGGAATAAACCTTCTATAGTAACTAATTAATCCCAAAAAGGTCCTTACTTGTTTTTTTGTAACTGGCCTTGGCCAATTTTGTATCGCCTCTACTTTGAGTGTTTGGGGTTTGAGTAAACCTCTGCCAATAGAATACCCCAGATACT
Organism: Ascaphus truei; assembly: GCF_040206685.1. Taxonomy (NCBI): domain Eukaryota; kingdom Metazoa; phylum Chordata; class Amphibia; order Anura; family Ascaphidae; genus Ascaphus; species Ascaphus truei. The sequence continues at coordinate 325,146 of NW_027455525.1, forward strand.
TGGCCTCCTCCAGACCAATAGTGCATTTAGCGGGGTTAGCAGTTAGTCCAGCAGACCGAACTGCGTCAAGTACAGCTTGGACCTTTGGAAGGTGGGATTGCCATCATCCAGGTAGGCGGCCGCATACCGAGCATGTGGTATTAAAATTTTATCCATCATTCTTTGGAACGTAGCGGGAGCTCCATGCAAGCCAAAAGGCAGCACCCTATACTGAAAGAGGCCGTCTGGGGTTGAGAAGGCTGTCTTTTCTTTTGCCCTTTCTGTGAGGGGAACCTGCCAGTACCCTTTTGTTAGGTCTAGGGTCATGAGATATCGGGCTTTGCCCAGTCTCTCTACCAGTTCAACCCTGGGCATAGGATAAGTATCAAATTTTGACACAGCGTTTAGTTTACGGTAGTCATTGCAAAACCTTGTTCTACCATCTGGCTTTGGGACTAAAACTATAGGGCTGGTCCACCCACTTTGGGATTCCTCAATTACGCCTAGTTTTAGCATTTTTTTAACCTCTAAACTTATAGCCTCTCTTTTGGCCTCTGGGATTCGGTACGGTTTAAGGTTAACTCGGACACCCAGTTCAGAGACTAGGTCATGTTCAATTACGCTAGTTCTACCTGTCTGTGTAGAGAAGACTTCTTTGTTTCTTCTCACTAAATTCTGGACCTCTCGTTTCTGATGAACGGACAGGGTTTCAGCTATGCTAACCTCTGGGTCAGTTTCTCGATTCTCTGACGGACCTGGGGGTACTAGGGTTAACAAGACCTCTATATCTTTCCAGGGCTTAAGTAGGTTAATATGGTAAATTTGCTCAGGTTTCCTCCTACCTGGCTGTCTCACCTTATAATTTACTTCTCCCACTCTTTCCAAGACCTCATATGGCCCATGCCACTTAGCAAGGAATTTACTTTCTACGGTGGGAACCAGAACTAGTACCCTATCGCCTGGAAAAAAAATTCTGACCCTAGCACCCTTATTATACGTATTCCTCTGTGCCTCTTGACCTTTTTCCATGTGTTCCCTCACTATAGGTAGGACTGCAGCTATGCGGTCCTGCATCTGGGCAACATGCTCTATTACACTTCTGTAAGGGGTAACCTCGTGTTCCCAAGTCTCTTTGGCTATATCCAGTAAGCCCCTTGGGTGTCGGCCATACAATAGTTCAAACGGGGAGAAGTCTGTGGATGATTGGGGAACTTCCCTAATGGCAAATAACAGGTATGGTAACAAACAATCCCAGTTTTTTCCATCCTTATCGACCGCCCGGCATAACATGCTCTTTAAGGTTTTTTTGAACCGTTCCACTAAACCATCTGTTTGTGGATGATAGACTGAGGTTCTGAGATGCTTGATTTTTAGGAGTACATAACTCTTTTGTTACTTGGGACATAAATGGTGTTCCATGGTCAGTTAAGACCTCTTTAGGAATTCCGACCCAGGTAAACAGAACTATTACCCCTTTTCTATGTTTTTAGCAGAGGTGCTACGTAGGGGAACTGCCTCCGGATATTGGGTGGCATAATCTAATAATACCAATATATGCTGATGTCCCCTAGCAGACTTTATTAGGGGTCCTACTAGATCCATAACAATCTGGTCAAATGGTACATCTATTATGGGAAGGGGTACCAATGGGCTACGATACGCTTTGAACGGGGCGGTGATCTGACATTCTGGGCATGAGGAGCAATAATTTGTCATTTCTGCCAGAACCCCAGGCCAATAGAAGCTTCGGAGAACCTTTTCTTTGGTCTTTTCCACCCCTAGGTGTCCCCCCAATAGGTGACTATGTGCGAGGTGTAATACTACATTACGGAATGTCCGTGGTACCAACAATTGTTTAGTTATAATTGATTTCCTTTTATCAACCCGATATACTAGGTCATTCTCTACCTCGAAGTAGGGGTAGGCAAGTGACCTATCTGGTTGGCCAGGGGTACTATTCTGGTCCCGTATATTCTCCCTTGCTTCCGCTAATGTGGGGTCTTCCCACTGGGCCTTTTTAAAACTCCCAGGACTGACGTCTAGGTCAGCGAAGGTCTTATCCTGTTTTGGGGTGGTAAACGCCTGTTCAACATCTTGATTTGGGGTATTCCCTACCAAGGTAGCCATGGGGAAGGGAATTTTACAGCACTCATCCTCTTTCCCCTTCTTATTTGGGCCCTTGTCAACCTCTATTTCTGAAAAAGGGAAAGGATTTGTTTCTTCTGTTACTTCGTTATGGTCCGCTATTGAACTCTGGGCGCTATTCTGAGAGGAGGACCACATTTTTAGAAAATGGGGAAAGTCATGTGCCAGTTTGGGTACTATACCCACTTTGAAATCTAAAGAACCAAACTCTGTTTCAATAAGAACATCAACAGTGGAATATTCGTGATTATCCCCATGTATACAACAAATTGCCACTCTTTGTGAACTGTTTACCTGTTTTTTCTCAATGGGCAACAGGTATTCAGACACTAGTGTGACCATACTCCCAGAGTCAAGAAGTGCCCGAACCCTCTTACCATTTACCTTTACAAAAGCCCACAGATGGTTATTCAAGGGGTCCTCTTGGCTAGGGCCCATATATTGGGACCACAGCAAATAAGGTTCAACGCTGTTGCATTGCATTGGTTCAGAATTTAGTGGGCAGACTTTCGCGGTGTGGCCCCTCTCATAACAATTTACACAATTAGGTACATAGACTGTCCCACTTAGAGCACTTTTTCTGCTCCCCATGTTGGCTGTTGCCCTTAGTGTGCGAGCCACTGTAGCTGGTGCTGTGTGAAGGCGGTCGTCGCTCTTCAGCCCCCCTTAACCCTGGTACCCTTTATCGTCTCTGGAAGAGTCCTGGAACCTTGGGTAGTGGGGATGCTCCATGACTATGGGTTGCGGGTGCTCTTCTGCTGCATTGTACCTTTCTATGAGGGCCACCAGCTCGTCTGCATTGTGGGGGTCACTCTGACTGACCCAACGGCGTAGGGCAGAGGGAAATTTCCTCAAGAACTGGTCCATGACCAACCGTTCCACGATGTGGCTTGCTGAGTTGATCTCGGGTTGTAGCCACTTCCGAGCGAGGTGGATGAGGTCATACATCTGGCTTCGGGTGGCTTTATTCAACGTGAAGGACCATGCGTGGAACCTTTGGGCATGAACAGCCGTGGTTACGCCGAGGCGGGCGAGGATCTCGAACTTCAATTTTGCATAGACGTTAGCTTCGGCTGGCTCTAGATCAAAGTAAGCCTTCTGGGGTTCGCCGCTTAAGAAGGGTGCGATTAGACTGGCCCACTCAGCTTCTGGCCAACCCTCTCTCTGTGCCGTGTGTTCAAACGTGAGAAGATAGGTTTCAACATCATCCGAGGGCGCCGTCTTCTGAAAGTAGTGGCTTGCCCTGGTCAATTTCGGGACTGGGGCTGCCTCTGCCAGTGGAGTCTTAATGATAGTCCCTCTCAGGATCTCGAGTTCCTGCTGTAAGCCCTGGGCGAACCGTTGTTGCTCCTCTCTCAGCAAGCGGTTTGTCTCTTGCTGGTTTGCATTCGCCTGTTGCTGGTTTGCATTAATCTCTTGCTGGGCTATTAGCAGCTGTTGCTGGGTTGCATTCGCGTTTTGCAGAGCTGCATTCCCCTCTTGCAGGGCTGCATTCGTCTGTTGCTGGTTTGCATTAGTCTCTTGCTGGGCTATTAACAGCTGTTGCTGGATTTCATTCGTGTCTTTCTGGGCAGCGACATTGCGTACCAGCGCACTCACCACGTCTTCCATCTTGTTTGGAGAGAAAAAAAACTTTTTTTTTCTTTTTAAAGTTCTTTAACCCGCAGACCTTTTAGTATTCTGCCTGCATTCTCGACCATATGTGACAAACGGCTTACTCCAGGGCTCCGCCGTCTGTCCAGGACTGTTAGAACTCGGTCTTTTAGGGTTGGTTAAATGATGAGGCGACACGTGCTGTTCATTTAAACAGGCTATGCCTGGTTTATTCAGTCCCAGGCACTGAGACTGCCACAGTGCATACAACAGAAACACAAACAAAACAAAAACCTGCTCACCTGAACAATAACTTAACTTAGGTTTTCCCTGACTCAGGGTTGAAGTGGCTTTTCCACTTCCAACAACAAAATAAGGAACTTTGCAGTTTTAGACAAAAAAGAGCAGAATGATTTAAACTGTTTGGGGAGAGGCTTTTCCCCTCTCTGCTTCCAGCAGACTTCCTGCCTCCAGGCTCTTGTGGAGAGGGAAGTGGAACAAGGAAATCAGTCTTAAACACCTGATTTCTAATTAGCAGGACAGGTGACAGAAATCAGGCAGCAGACAAACTCTGGTCTGGATCCCTCATCCCTCAGTTCCAGCACTTGCCAAACTGTGGGATGGAGTGCATGTATTATGAGGCTGCACTTCCAGCCTAAACAGGATAGAAACTGTTCAGTATCCTGGGAGCCCCATATATGGAATTTATTACCATCCCCTGGTTTCTGTCACAACATATATATTTAGGCACTGTACTGTGTGTAAGTTTCACTGGATGTACACTGAGCTCTGTCTGTGTTTCATGTTCTGTCTCTGGATTTAAATATATATTGCCATGCTCAGTAGCACTCCTCTGGGACACTTACATGCTTATATATATCTTGTGGTTATTTTGGGGGTTCAATATGAGCTTGTAGGTGTCCTATATGTTTTACATAGTTACATAGTAGATGAGGTTGAAAAAAGACTTCCGTCCATCAAGTTCAACCTATGCTAAATTTAGACAACAGATACTTTATCCTATATCTATACTTATTGATCCAGAGGAAGGCAAACAAAAAACCCCATTAAGGGGAAAAATTAATTCCTTCCTGACTCCAAGAATTGGCAATCGGATTAATCCCTGGATCAACATCCTTCCTATGTATACTTATTTGGTATATCCCTGTATACCTTTCCCATCTTGTTTTTTGAACAAATCTATTGTATCTGCCATCACAGTCTCCATGGGTAATGAATTCCACATTTTAACTGCCCTTACTGTAAAGAACCCTTTCCTTTGTTGCAGGTGAAATTTCCTTTCCTCCAACCTTAAGGGATGGCCCCGAGTCCTTTGTACTGCCCGTGGGATGAATAGTTCTTTTGAAAGCTTCTTGTATTATCCCTGAATATATTTGTATATAGTTATCATATCCCCTCTTAGACGCCCCTTTTCTTTTTGTTTTTTTTTGTAACTTCAAGTTTATTGAGTTTTTTCATTACAAGTTGTATCATGAATACGGGTAAAATATATACAATCACAATATTACATTCAGGTACGATACATATTTTCTCTCCTGTGGGCTTGGGTCGGAGTAATGGCTAAAGAACAAGAGGGCCCACTTTAAGCCGATAGCCCCAGGAGGTCATTTAAACTTGGGAGTGGAAACAAAAATGAGAGTAAGAAAGGGCAGGGGAGGAGGGGGAGGTGGAGGTAGAGGGGGAAGGGGGGTGGACGCGGGCTCCCTGAGCTTCTATGTTGTGGTCGGGACCGGGATTGCTGTGGCCTACCCTCTTATGGTCTAATCTGAGTTGAAGTGCCGTGCAGGGTCTGGGGTCCGATGTCTTGTCAGGCCGCAAGCGCGATCTTTGGGGGAGAATGCACCTATGATTATCATTGCCAAATTGTGGTTACCTCAATCCCTGGGATATCTGTCTGTGCCAGCCAAGGCGTCCAGACTTTTAGATATTTGGTGCCAGGGTCATTAACTAAACTTGTTAATTTTTCCATCTGACATATATACCATAATCTGTTCCGAATCTTGGGGATGTTTGGGATCTCCGGTCGTTTCCACATAGCTGCGATCTCACACCTCGTAGCTGTTGCAAAGTGGGCAACTAGTTTGTTTCCAGTTTTGGAGAGGCCTGGCCATGGTCTATTCAGAAGAAATAGCCATGGGTCTGGGGGAATTGTGAGGTCAAAAATCCTCTGGATCCAATGTCTAATTTCCTCCCAGAGAGGTGTGATTCGAGGGCAAGACCACAGTATGTGTAACAGGTCTGCCGATTCTCCACACTGTTTTGGACACAGCGGGGAGTATCCAGGTACAAACCTTGATAATTTAAGCGGGGTAAGGTACCATCTCATCAATACTTTATATGCATTCTCCTTCAAAGTCGTACATATGGAGATCTTGGCTGCGGCTTCTAGTATGGCCGACCAGTCATCCTCCTCTAGTTCCTCTCCTAGGTCTGTTTCCCTCCAGATCAGAGCATACTTTAACAAAAACACCCACTACCCACCTTTAACCACATTTGAAAAGCTCTGTCTAACAGCAACAGACACACGGGGACTTACATCGCAGATGTATGGAGAAGTGGTCGGTTCGGGGAGCACACAGTAGCAACAAAAATTAGCCTATAGGGTCTATAGGCTAATTTTTGTTGCTACTGTGTGCTCCCCGAACCGACCACTTCTCCATACATCTGCGATGTAAGTCCCCGTGTGTCTGTTGCTGTTAGACAGAGCTTTTCAAATGTGGTTAAAGGTGGGTAGTGGGTGTTTTTGTTAAAGTATGCTCTGATCTGGAGGTAGCGAAAAAATTCAGAGTGGGGGATATTTTTTTCGGATCTGATTTGTTCAAACGATTTAATTTTATTTTGTATACCCTCCAGATCCCTTAATCTAAGGTATTTATATTTTTTCCACTTACCTGCCGCGTTTTCTGCAACGCCCGACGCGAAGTCTGGGTTGCCCCACAACGGGGACATCAGCGAGTGTTTGGAGGTCAGGGCGTGTTTAAATTTAGCGGACTCCCAAATTGACAACGAGTTTGCTACAGAGGAAAGCGGACGGTCAGCCCATTTCAAAGCTGTTTTAGGTAGCCACAACAAATTGTTTAACTCCAATGGGGAGCAGGCCATTGTCTCCAGGTCCACCCATCTTTTCAATGCTGGGTTGATCTGCCATTGTGTGAGTTGACACAATTGTGCCGCCTTATAATAAGATAACAGGCAAGGTACCACCAGCCCCCCTGTCCGGATTGTTTTTTTCATAATTGTCTTGTTTACTCTTGTTTTTTTCCCTCCCCAGACAAAGTTGGAGATTTCAGACTGAAGTGAGAATATGTCCTTCAGTCTCAGTGGCACTGGTAGAGTCTGAAAGAGGTATAGGATATGGGGAAGGATATTCATCTTAACACTATGTATCCTACCTATCCAGGAGATCTTGTGGGGCATCCACTTTCTCAAATCGTCCTTCAATGTTCTAATCAGTTTGGGGTAATTAGATTCGTAGATGCCTTATAGTTTTTAGTGATGTGAACTCCCAGATATTTAATGTGTTTTGGTTGCCAATTAAAATTGAAGTTCACACGCAGTAGTTTTTTGGTTTCTTTTGGCTTATATTTAGGGCCTCGGATTTAGTTTGGTTTATTTTA